>NC_072420.2:31583275-31886305 GCF_028858775.2 Pan troglodytes
TATTTATTTATTTTTTTTTTTTTTTTGAGACAGACTCTCGCTCTGTCGCCAGGCTGGAGTGCAGTGGCGCAATCTCGGCTCACTACAACCTCCGCCTCCAGGTTCAAGCAATTCTCCTGCCTCACCCTCTCGAGTAGCTGGGACTACAGGCATGCACCACCACACCTGGCTAATTTTTTTGGTATTTTTAGTAGAGATGGGGTTTCACTATGTTGGCCAGGATGGTCTCGATCTCCTGATTTCGTGATCCACCTGCCTTGGCCTCCCAAAGTGTTGGGATAACAGGAACATTAGAGGTATTCTAATGTTTGTTGAAAGAAAGTCAGAAGGGAGAGAGGGAGGAAAGGAGATGAAGAGGGAAAAGAGCAAAAGGAGATGGTGAGAGAAGGTGGCAGGAAGGGAAGAAGGGAGGGAAGAAAAGAAGGGAGAAATTTGATTTTGAGCTGGGACATTAAGATAATGTACCGAAGACAATGGCCAAGAGATTTCAGTCTGGGATGGAGAAAAGTTCTGGAAATAGTGACATGATATTGTGAATTTACTTAATGCCACTGAATCGTACACTTGAAAATACTTAAAATGACAACTTTTATGCTACATATATATTTTACCATGATAAAAAAAATTTTAATTAGATTTAAGTTGTTATCATCACTAGAGTATAAATGTTCTCTGTGTCCTCAAACTTTCTATAAAGTGTTAGAAACACAAATGCCTTGTGTAAGTGGATCTTAGTGAAAATCATGGAAAGGAAGTGTAAATATCTGAATCACGGTAGTCTGAACAGAAGCCGACCATAACATAGGAAGAAAATTCATGAAATGAACTAATTCTTCTCAAGTAGAAGCTCAGAGCCCAAGAAGATAAGAAAAAAGTTAGACATCTTTCCCCAACCTGTCTACTCTCAGATTCCTCGGAGATGTTGGGAGCAGCCAAGACTTCCACCAAACAGCAAAAGGAGATAAGAGAGCTATTTTTGTTTCAATGTTAAATGACAGGATGGCTCAGCTGATACTTGGGTTACATGTATATTATCTCAATTTACTCCTGAAAACAAAGGTGTGAGATGCTACCATTATCTCCGGTTCACACACAAATGAGCTAACTAAGGCTCAGAAACGTCGACAAACCTGCATCCAAGTGGCAGAACCAGGAAAAGTTATGCTCCTTCCCTGGAGCTATGAGATATTGGATACAAATTGCATTTCTAGGCCGTAAATGAAGAGAAAGAAATCATCACTGCCCTGTCTTTTAAAAGACTGTTCTCAAAAACAAACTTTGAAACTTTACAATTTATTATATAATAAGGCAAAGAATGGAGAGAACTTCCAAAGTTCAAGTACAAATAGAATAGCTCTAATAGCAAAGAAGATGATTCCCAAAACAGAAATGAAGGCAAGAAAATAGCTTTGCAAGACAGCTACCACAGCCTTAAATGTTCACATTGTCACAATAAATAGCCCAGGCAGAAGCTTGCTCATATCTAACCATAAAGGCTATGTTCTTATATATTATTAATATAGAAATGTTATCTATTAGAGCCAAGTAACCATCTAAATAAAAAGATAAGGTACCTCTGTCTTTATATTTTTTATTGAAATCTAGAAAGCTGAAAGTTAAAAAAAATTAATCTGTCGTCGTCTTAAAAAGTGGGAATTTTCCAAATTATATGTGAAGTGACTAAAATAAACAACAAATGAGAATCATGTAATAACAGCTTTGAAAGGGCAATGTAGAGTTCCCCTAGTGATTTCTATTTTAAAATAAATCAGAGCATTTCCAAAAGCCAGAGTGCTTATTTTAAAAAGAGAGGGCATGAAACTAATATAGACTAAAAACCATGTCTTGCTTTGTTGAGATATTACCATGAGCCATGCATACTAACATAATCCAATTAGGGGAATCCTAAGAGTAGAGCCATCAACGGGAAAAATTAAAAATATTGCATCTATATGGAAATCATCTATATATTTCGCCTCTGAAAAACCATCAGAGAAATAAGAAATCCATTTTGCACTGACAACACAGAGTGAGATCAAATTCTCCACGAGACACCAGCATTTCTGTTATGAAAAAAGACACCTATTGTTGATGGCACGTGTACCTCATATGTCTCCATTTTGTGTAAAAATCATCTGCTTTTGTATCTCCTTGAGCAACTCTGAAAAGAAAATCAAGATGTTTTTCTGGACAGAACAAATGAGAAGGGCAAAAGCAAACCAGTTGGTAGCCAGTCTTCACTTCCTTAAAAAAAAAAAAAAAGGCAAAAGGACTTAGCATGTCAACCTCCACCTATCCAGATGGTTTGATTTATTTAGTACACGAGTTCCAGGGAAGAACGAGCAAGAAGTATGACTAAGTATTAATATAAGCCAACAGGTTTTTATGCTTCTTTTTAAGTCTCTCCTGCCCAGATTTACTAAAACACAGAGCTTTAATTTTCTCAGGGCTCTGACTCGAACAGTCAGTTGGTATCCCTGGTTGGGAGATTCTACTAATCTACTACCATGAGTGAGCTGGGTATAAAGCTAGAGCCACTCTTTTGATGTGATTAATTTCAGGGCCTGAAAAGTGCCTTCTCTTTCTTTCTCCTTCTCCTTCCATCCCGATTGATCATGGAGGAATCTTTTCCAAAGGTTTCTACTGTGATCCTCTAACTAAATAAGACTCAGCACTTCTCAGTGATCCCGCTGCTCCCTTCCCTGCACATCTTTCTGAAATACCTGGTTTTCTGGGTAACTTTTCTTTTTCCTAAATGAAAGTTATTCCATGTGCCCCTAGAAACTGAAGGAGACGTAGAAGACAAGTTACTCCTAGAAATCTCATAGCCCTGGCCTGTAATCCCAGCACTTTGGGAGGCCAAGGCGGCAGATCACCTGAACTCAGGAGTTCAAAACTAGCCTGGCCAACATGGTGAAACCTGTCTCTACTAAAACTACAAAAATTAGCCGGGCGTAGTGGTGAACGTCTGTAATCCCAGCTACTCTGGAGGCTGAGGCAGGAGAATCGCTTGAACCCAGTAGGCAGAGTTTACAGTGAGCCAAGATCGTGCCACTGCACTCCAGCCTGGGCGACAGAGCGAGACTCCATCTCAAAAAAAAAGAAAAGAAAAGAAAAGAAAAAGAAAGAAAGAAAAGAAAAGAAAAATCATAGCCCTTACTTCACCACACAGCTGAAGACTCTCTCTGAACAAGTAAAATATAAGATAATCCTTTGTTTGATCACAGGGCATAATGATTAAGCCCATATTCTAGGCTCAGGAAAAAAAAAAAAATCAGACCCTGATCAGCAAAGACTCTTGCAAACAAGGAGCTCTGCTGAGAAAACTAAATACCACCTGTTCTCACTAATAAGTAAGAGCTAAACATTAGGTATACATGGACATAAAGATAAAAACAATAGACACTGGCAACTGCAAGAGCAGGGAGTGAGGAACAGGGAAAAGGGTTGGAAAACTACCTATTGGGTACTATGTTCAATACCTGACAGATGGGTTCAATCATACCCCAAACCTCAGCATCACACAGTGTACCCCTGTAGCGAACCTGCACATGTACCCCCCAAAAACTAAATTAAAAGTTGAAGTGTTTAAAAAAGAATTCTGCTGAGACATACATTTGCAATGCCAACTAATGCAGGTTTATTGAGAAATACATGGTGAGACAAGCTCTGTTTTTGTGAGACACAAAAGCAGAGGCCAGGAGATACAGCAGCAAGGTGAAAACATGTCAAAAGCATCAGAGACTGGGGTGTGGATGGTAAAGCTTCTGGACACATCCAGAGGCATACACAGCACCAGTGAGCAACCCTTAAAACAAGCTTAGGGCTGGCCAGAAAAATTTTAGAGTGCCAAAGACAGCGTGTGCATGGATAGTAGCCAGCAGTCAGGCGGTCACAAGAAGGGTCAGCTATGAAGAGCTATTCAGGGACAAGCAGCATGCTGGAAGATCCTGGAAACAGCTGGCAGGTCGCGGAGTCTTGATTCGCTCACTGGCTCCTACACACTTAGCAGGTTCTTCGGCAGCTGGACACGCAGGACTGCTGATACGTCCTGGAGACCCCACAGGCTGGCTGGCAGACAGTAGAGACTCCTCCCACTGGTTGGCAGACAGTAGAGATGCCGCCCACTGGTTGGCAGACACTGGAGATGCCTCCCAGGGGCTGACATCCACTAGAGACAAAGGTGAGCGGCCGGCTGTAGGTAGTTGAGCAGGGGTTGGAAACACAGGTAGTTTGTCGAGAGCAGGTCACCTGGCAAGGGTTGGAGACACATGAAGTTCGCTGGTAACAGGTTGGCTGGCAAGCAGTGGGCTCGCAGCAGGTCTCCTGACAGTGGTCCAGGAGCCAAGAGCCAGTCTGGAAGGAACTGGGCAAATAGATGCCGCCCAGGCAGTCAGCATCAGTGGTGGAAGTCGTGGTAACTTGGGCCACTGGAACAATGCAGCGTCCTCCAATGGGCCTGGAAGAGCAATTTCTTGTGGAGCAGTTGAAGGACATGATGTCAGACAGAGGGCTGCAGGTAGCTTGCTGAAGTTACCTCCTGAGTTGTGAATATCACTCCAGACTCCTGAGCTTTTATATATCCTTGCTGGTGGGTGGGGCTCTCTCCCTGGTCTCCCTGGCTTCTTTGGCTCAGACCAGTTTGCCTTAGAACATCTTGTGAATCTACACATTAATTGTCTCTTAAGAAGCCTTCACCCTCATAAAGAAAGTTTAGTAGTTTGGTAACTAAATCACAAGTCTTCTGTACTGTACTTAGTCTGATTAAGAAGGCTGGTTGGCAGCTTCAAAGCTATTGGTCATCCCAGCCCACATGTTGTCCCTCATTCATCTTGCTTATGATGAGTGTTGACCTGACACTCATCCTACCAAAGATGCCACCATCCTACCATCACACACTCTCTCCGTCCCTACCAGGACCAATTACAAGCCCATGCCCTGTTTCGTTTGTCACTGGACTTAATATCTTTTAAACATAACTTAATCAGTCACTCTACCACACCTAACAGAGCTCCTCATTGGGAAGGTGCCTCCTTGAATACGTTTCAAGATGACAGTGACAACACCTGACACGAACAAAGGGCACAGAGACTTGTATCCAAAATCTGAGCTGGCTCTCAAAATTAATCAACTGACTCAAACAAGATGCCCGTGGGAAGGCTAGAGGGCAGTGGGACCCACCCTTTATGTTCAAGCAACAAAGCAAATTAGAAGCTAATTAAGTGCAACTGTATTTGTAACCAAGACCCTTTCTAAGTAAATTGGATGAGCTTTATTCCTAAAATGTTTAATTTAATAACAATGGATAATAGTGACTCCTGGGTCTCATTAATATGCCAGTGGAAAAGGCTTAGTTAATTTTTTAAATTATCATAATGTTAATTTGAAAGGGTACAGTGTCTTTCTCCCAATTTGTTCAATATGTTCAAAAGATATTTATTTTCACACATATACTTATAGATAGAATGCATTTTAATTATGGACAAACTAAAGGCTCTTCAAGGTCATTGTCTCCATCAGGGATAAGGGGGAGGCACAGCTGGGGGAAGCAGGCACTTAATCAATGTTTGGTAATGAAGAGATGTGTGAAGAGTGTGCTATATTTAATTATTCTTTTTATGCTTGGGGAAGCTATAGGGATATCACTCTACTTTATTTCATCTCACTACAATATAATGAATTTTAAACACCAGAATGATGGCTCGTTTGGGTCCACCTGAACATAGATGAGTAAACTGCCTCAACTCTGGCAAAATAAGCAACTTCAACATCGCTTCAAGTGGTCAGTGGTATGTCTGTCCCAAAACAGCTGTAGGATCTGACTCATTTTTAAACTAGCTTACATGAGGGAGCGTAAGGGGATAAAATGGATTTCCATGTATTTGAGAGCTACAGGTAAGCTACGTTTTAAATATCCACAAAGCAAACAGCGTTATGTCAGGACTCATCAGAAATCCCTAATTGGAAACTAACGACACACCCAAAGAAGAGGGCGCTGTGAGCAATAGCATGATTCCCAGATATCAGACCTCAATGTCCTGACCCTCCCTCAGTGACTCACCATGTGTTCCCAGGAACGGGGTGAAATTAATGAGATGACTACTTTCCACAATGTTGTGGCTACGCTCTTCCCACCACAGAGGGTATCTCAGTTGGTGTTTGAAGGCCTGAGTCCTTGGCCCTAGGGCCTGGCTTGCATGTTGTAAAATGGATTACTAGTTTACAGGCTTCTCCCAGCCACAGGTTCACAGGCTACTATGGAAGAGTACTTAATTGTGGCAATGCCCAAAATCTGAAGTGAGTAGTAGAGTTACAAAGGAGAACGTTTCAGTGCCTACTGCCACATTCCTGGAATGACAGACAATTGTATAAGTTATTACTTTGTCTTGATTTGTCTTTCCCATTGAAAGCTGGAAATTACAGATAAAAGGATCCTAGAAAATACCTTCCATCACTTCAGGAAAAAAGAAAATGAGTGTCTTTTAAGCACACAACTCTCTTCCAGGCATTGAGTTAAAGGTTTGTACAACTCAGCCGGGCACGGTGGCTCACGCCTGTAATCCTAGCACTTTGGGAGGCGAAGGCAGGCAGATCACGAGGTCAGGAGATCGAGACCATCCTGGCTAACATGGTGAAACCCCGTCTCTACTAAAAATACAAAAAATTAGCCAGGTGAGGTGGTGGGCACCTGTAGTCCCAGCTACTCGGGAGGCTGAGGCAGAAGAATGGCATGAACCTGGGGGCGGAGCTTGCAGTGAGCCAAGATCGAGCCACTGCACTCCAGGCTGGGTGACAGAGAGAGACTCCGTCTCAAAAAAATAAATAAAATTTAAAAAAATAAAGGTTTGTACAACTCATCTCACTGAGTTCTTACAGCAACTCTGTGGAGTAGGTATCATGTCACATACTGGAGCTGAAGTTCAGGGACCCTGGGTGGCTCGCCAAGGTCATGCAGTTTATATTTGACTAAGTTGAGATTCAACTAAAACAGAGTCTCTGAACTACCAACTCACACTGAGGATATTTAAATGTGATGAGATGCCTTCCTTCAAGTGTGAACAAGAATTTGCTATTTTTAATCAATCAATCAATACTTCATTGATGACATTATAAAGGATATAATAATTTCTCTTCTAGGTTCATCAATTGATTAACAATGGAAATAAATAAAATAGTAAGTCACAAGCACTGCTGTCCTACTTCGTATGTTTTTTTCATTCTGTATCCAATTTAACAATTTTTAATCCTTAGAATAAGACACAAGGTCACTACAAACAAAGCAAAAAAGAATAGAGAAACATTAATAGCTTGAAGCTATAGTTTGAAATTATAATTATGTATAATAGCTGTGCATACAACTAATTTTCAGAGCATAGCAGATAAGTGAATTGATTTTTCAGTCTTATCCATTTTCCAGAGTCTGCCATTTTTCAGGTGCTAAATAGAGGGAAAATGTTGAGTAGATCCCTTAGATTAATTATTAAAAGAAACTTCAGCTTACATTGTGACTACAAGCAGATTATTTCTGAAGTCTTATATTAAAATGATTTCAGAGTTTGTGAATAACATTTCTCATAAAGGTCTTGCCAACGTGAAACATCGATACACTTCTCTGCTATTCTCTGAAAATACACCATGCCACACAGAGGTAGGCAAGCTACTTGATACTCTCATGCATTTTATTGTCACATGCAAGCACTTTGACTCTTTATCTGCATTCACTGTATGTTGCAAAAGTAAAGAAACACGTACTGACAGTCACATAAGCTTGATGAAACTCTACATAATTTTAATTTGACAATGTTGTTCAATGAAATTAATAAATCATCCTTTCCTTGGAATGTAAGAAAAAATTACATGGCCAATTGCTATCACTATGTAGTTAGGCACAACCTCAAACTTCAACTCAGCAAAAAGTCTTGTGAAGATTATTATTCTCAAGTCTGCAGAGCGTGAAGTGAGGGGATGGGTAATAGGAGCAGATGAGGAGAGATCGAGGAACTACTACCCATTATCTTCATCACTGATGGATAATTTGCTCTCATTTGTATAGAACAATCTAAGCCTTATACAATAATTATCACAGGCTGGAAATGAGCAATTCTTTCACTCAAAACTGAATCACAGCAATCATTTACAAGGCCAAGCATTTGAGAGTAAAATGAGCTAAGCATGTGAGGGAGGCTGGAGGTTTGATAGGCAGAAAGGATATTTTTCATCACAAATTTGATAATAATGTTGACCAATGCCAGTTCAGAGAAAACCACTTAGCCTCATCGAATGGAGGAATAGCGAACTTGTGGAAAAATTAATATATATGAAATGAAATGCTGTCATTCTGCACTTTTTCAGAATGATCACCCTCTCAAATTGAAGCTATTCATAGTCTCTTAAGAAATATAAAAAGGAAATTCAGAAGCTTAAGTGTAGAACTTAATGGTTGTTTTAAAAATTAAATACATCTTGGCTGAGTTGTTCTGCTTTCTTTCCAACTTCTCACGGACCTCTGGGTTGAATCTCCAGAATCTTTATTAACCAAGACATTATAAACCCCTGGAGGCTCAGTGATTTGCACCACAAAACGGAACTGAAATTCATTTTCCAAACTCTTTTCAAAAAGCATCAATCATAAGGGTTGAATAATTTGGGCTGGAAGGAACTCTAAGGCAGAAAGCAGAAGGTGAAAGAAACAAGCAAAGACCAGCAAAATAGTTGCTGCTTTTAGAACCCGAAAATAGCAATCACCAGCTACATGACTTGTGTAAAAATAAACCCTCAGAGGACAGTGTCAAGGTTGAAAAATTCTAAATTGAACCATTCTCTCTGTTGATGCCTGTTTTCAGATTCATGTGGTTTTTCATGTGTGTCTTCATTGGAGATCAATTTCAGGGTGCTGTCAAGAAAGGTGAGTAGAATCCCAAGTGTTTTTCAGCACAACTAACTCCCATGTGGCAAAGCCCATGTGTCATTGGCATGGGCTCCAGTCCTGGCCTTGCAAATAAAGAGAGGGAGACCCATTTGTAACCAGACATGAGTAATGTTTATGTACAGGACCTAAGAGAGAAGGCACCGAGTCTCCCAAGGTGTATCATCCTTCCCTGATCCAGAATTGTTGAGGGCCTACTAGGTACTCTGTGGGGTAAGGATACTGGAATCTATGTAGGAGACAGGCAAAGTAGATAGGTCTTCTCTTAACATGACTTAATTGACCTGTGCTTATGCCCTTTCAACATAGTTCTTCTTGGTCTGATCTGCCTGTCTGGGGGATTAGGAGTGTAACATTAGGCCAGCACTATCTCAGGTTGGTAATCAGACTTCCAGTGCTGCATTTTAAATTCCTCTCATACAATTCTCTTATCTGATTGATGAGAAGCCAAGTCCGAAACAGGGAGCATCTTTGCCAAGCACATCGAACATTCTTGTGCACTACTTTGAAACTGTCTCACTTCATTTCTTACTGTAGCCTCTTTGCACACACTTAAGCCAGTTTCGTGATGGTGCAGTCCCAAAGTGCTTCCTTCACTTTGAGGCAACTCACGTGCTCCTTGCTTCCTGCTAGGTCTTCTCTGATGCCATGGCAAGGAAAGTCCATGTTAATTTTCTCTGCACTCACATATGTACCACCCAGAAGTGGGGTCAAGTGTAGGCAACAGAGAATGCAAACCAAAGGATGAAAACTCCCCACTTTTGTCCTCCAGGTAGATAATACTTGATACGGTTTTGTCATGTCTCCACCCAAATCTCATCTTCAATTGTAGCTCCTGTAATTCCCACGTGTTGTGGGAAACACCCAATAGGAGATAATTGAATCATGGAGGCAGCTTCCCCTATACTGTTCTCATGGTAGTGAATAAGTCTCACAATATCTGATGGTTTTACAAAGGGAAACCCGTTTTGCTTGGTTCTCATTCTCTCTTGTCTGCCACCATGTAAGATGTGCCTTTTGCCTTCCACCATGATTGTGAGGCCTCCACAGCCACGTGGAACTGTGAGTCCATTAAACATTTTTTTCTTTATAAATTACTCCATCTCAAGTATGTATTTATCAGCAGCCTGAAAACGTACTAATACAGTTCTGAAACTCACTTCAGGAAGTCCCATGGGATCATGCACAAGTTGCTTGCAATGGTGGCTGACTTGATAACACTTTCTTGTGGTTGCTTTCCCTACTCTTCTATTTCACTACCCTTGCACTGCAATCCCTGGAATAAAACACCAAAACTGTCTCAAGCTTTGCTTTTCGGGGAACTTGGGTTGAGACACCCAGATTCCAAATATTTGCTATTTGAAAGAATTAGAAATAATAACCAGGCCTTCTAATTCCTAGCTTAGGCCCCTAAGGGTACATGCATGCCTCTGTCCATGCAATCCCAAAAAAAACTTGAACACAAGCTGAGCATCCAGCAAGTGACGTTTGGGTGTTTAAAGCCATTTCTGCAATGGCCAAATCAGTAACTACAAAAGTCTTGAAATGCAGCTAGATTCTTGGTAGATTTTCAAATGTATTCCTAGTAATGTGGATCTACTATGCTGGTTCCTTAACATAGGCCAGTCCCTAAGAGTGACATCCAAAACACTAAAAGTTTGGCAAATATTATTGTCAGTTTCGTGTCACTGTTGTTTTCCAAAATGAAAAGATGCTTTTTAACAAAGTAAGACATGCACCAACTGTGAAATGGGAGAAAATTTTTGGTAGTAAATGGACAACTCCTTTATAGTTTTAATTAGTCATGCATTTATTTTTAAATGTGTTAATAAAATAGGGCTAGGTTATCCAAGCCATAATTTTGAGGATATTACATAAAATGAAGCTTAAGCAAGTTTTTTTAAAGTGAGTTACTATAAATAAACATAAAAGTTAATATAATATAAAAGTTAAACTAAAATAATATTCGTAATGGTGAAAATATGAAAATAATGACAAAAATTATCAAGATAAAAATCACAGCAGTGTGTTTAATAAATATTTAAATGATTTAATACAATGGTTTCATAGATACTGAATAAGTAGTTTAGTTTTTTAATTTTTCAAAATTCACTTTATTTTAGAGAATATGATCATTTAACAATCCCCATTCACAACATTCGCGCGTGCACACACACACACACTCCAAGTACCCTGCTCCCTCTTCTGTTTATCAATTACTTTGTAACAAATCACCCCAAAACTTAGTAGCATAAAACAGCCATTTATGATGCCCATGGCTTCTGTGGCTTGGGAATTTACACAAAGTGCAGCAGGGCAGTTCCTCTCTGCTCCAGATGGATGGGGAGCCTGCGATTGTCTGAAGTTTCATTTCTTCACATTTATGGCAGCTGACACTTGCCACTGTGGGAATACTATGTATGGCCTCTTTATGGGCCAGGATTTCTCCAACACTGAGGCTGGTTCCAAGAGTGAGAACCTCAAGAGGGTATATATTAATATATTAATATATGCTTATATGATAAATATGTAAGTATATGACATATATCATATATAAGATACATATATATCATATATGATAAATATATATCATATACTTATATGATATATAAATATATTAATATAATTAACATGTAGTATTGTTAATATATTTATATATAATCTATATATTAATAGAATATCTTTATAATCAATATATAAATATTTATATATGATAAGTATATGTTAATATATCACTTTTTCTGACCTAGGAAGTCATTGAACATCAATTTTGCTATACCCTAGATAACAAGGCATCCCAAAAGCCCATCCAGATACCAAGGGGAGGTAAAATGGACTCTACTTCTTGATGGGAAGTGGGAAAGTTCCAGAAGAGGACATGAGGCTGAAAATATTGTTTTCGCCATGAAAATAAACTACTGTCATTCTCTAAATTGCCAGCACACCAGGACTGGGAATCCCTGAGATGGGCTTAGTTGATGCTCATAAAAATTGAAATTTTATGTCTCACATCATTGGAAATGTTCAGAGTAGAGAGACAGCTCTTTATCAAGGAACACTGTGATGGGGATTCTTACAGGAATTAGAGAGACCAATGGATGCCTTCAACATCCTAAGGCCCATGTGCTTGATGCAGTGAATCAGGCTAATGACCAGCACCCTCGGTGCTTTCAAGGAGCTTCAGCCACTCCAGAGTCTTCATTTATTCTGGCTGGATTTCTTAATTAAACACTTGGCAGCACCACAGCCTGTGGAGAACATGTGTATTCAGGGTTTTCCACATCAGATGAAGAGGTCAGGCACATGGAAGCTCTCGGGGACTCTACTGCAGACTATGGGAACTTCACCAGTCTTGACGGGTCAGCTTTTTGAAGATGACACAGTCTTATAGTCTTATATCATAAATGAAATTGTTTTGCAGTTTGTGGTGGATTGAAGACCATGAAGATGGAATTAACAATGGAAAAATAAAATACCAGTAGCAATGCTGAGAACACTGAATTGTTCCCAACTCAGCCTTCCATTTTCTGTATCCATTGTATATTCTAAGGGGGTTTCCTCAGGACGTCTCTGACTGATACTGAATTCCCATTATTTAGGGTGAAGACCAAACTGGATGCAAACATCTTTTGTGTTTTAAGACAATGTGTCTTTCCCTGCATGCTCCTGAGCCACAGGTAAAGAAGGTCACAGCCCAGGAAAAGGGTCAGTCATCTTACACTGATCGTAAAGCATTGCTCAGTCCTTGCTTTTCTGATCACGGTTATCATCGATATTGAACTATGAAGTGAACCTGAAGCCAGCAGTTGCTTTAGCTAAAAGGCAAAAGAACTAAAGGTTGATAAAACGACCCTTCAGGAAACCAATCAACTGAGACTGATAACCAATCTCATCTTTCACATCATTTCTTAACTTCAGTATCCTTTTTCCCCTACTTATATCAACGCAGCCACCAACTCTTCTTTCCTTCCCAAGAAAGACATAGTATAAATTCCAAGGTAACTTTTGGTTCCTACAAAAATATCTAATGTAAAAAAAATTAAGCTCAAGAAAGAAAACTAAAAAATAACTAGGAAGAACTAAAAGGAATGACTAATTTACAGTATGAAGAATTATATTATATATTATATAAGGGTAATGGTAATCCCCAGAATTTTGAGTAGTAATTCAGAAGACAAGCATGGTAATAAAAATTAATACGAATCAATATAAAAAGAAAGCAATAAAGTGAATGAAATGTGGTGGGCATATTCGAAATAATCAACTTTTGAAGAGATGACTTCTAAATGGATTGTTTGCAAACCAGATTGTTTTCCACACCTCAACACCCACGCAGAAGCACAATTTTTGTTAGAGAACCTGTTGTCCGACTAATGAACACACATAAAGGGTAATGTTATCTTTGCCTACAGGTAGAGGGCTGCAGGGCATCCAATCAGCCCCACAAATGCTCTTACTCTTCACTAGGCAAATTTATCTTTTTCAGACGTGACAGACACACCATTCAGATCATCCAATCCTTGAAATAGACTTTTCAATAGAATTCTGATATTAACTTGGTTTTTCAATTGTCCTTACCTACTAGAAATAAAACACCCTCAGTACTTAGCATAAGTATGCCAATCCGATTTCAATGTGAGTTACAGTTGCACCCCAGCTTGTACATCGGTCTCTTTAAAATTTGGCTAACTTCACTTAGTCCTCCAGAACCTGCTAACCCTGGGTGAACTGACAAAATTAAAAGCCTCAGCAGCCAACTGAAGGAACAGACCCTGATCCTGTTGTCACTGCACACCTCCAATTAAAATGTAGACACCAGCTTCAGTCTGGACAGCTGACCCATCTCTCTCAATGACCAAACCATTTTATCTGCTACAGATAAGAGGTACACATTTAACTAAAAGACCATTTTCTCATATTATCTAATGAAATCCTCCTTCTCCAAGTACTTTTAGCAAATAGAATTCTCTTTTAAGTTGAATGATTTCAGTATAACAGAGGTTGAACTGACTAAATGACCTCTATGAAAAGTGGCTTCTGGTTTTCTGACATGCCCCTTGAATTTGATGCCTTAAGAAGAATGAGGAATGCATAAATGAAGATAAACGGAGAGCCATCAGAAAAGCTGTTTTGTAATGAGCAATAGTTGTTCTGATAAATTTTAAAAATTGAGCCTTAGCTTACATGCATCTAAAATTGCAGTGTATTTTTTTTCTGGCAACTCATCATGGCAAATAATTTGGTATATTGACCTTTGAATTTACCATTTAAGTTTGCACATTATTGCATACCCAAATAGTACATTGTGTCCATTGAAATTACTTCTTGCATATCCCACTGCACTTTCTACTACTGCATATTTTAAATATCTTCCTCTTTAGTTACATATATTACATATTAGAAGCCATAAAACAGTATCCTAGTAGTAGTCCAACAAACCTTCATTTATATACAAACTTAAAAGCTAAGGAAAAATTTAAAATTTATCGGAACAATTATTGCTTGTTACAAAACAGCTCTTCCAACGGCTCTTCATTTATCTTCCTCATTTATGAATTCCTTATCCTTCTTAAGGCGTCAAATTAAAGGAGTACGTCAAAAGTTCTACAAGTTCCTTCCCCAACTTTCCCATTGACTCACTGCATGACCTGAGGCTCCTCATTGAGACTCCATGGGTCTATTTCATGATCATCTGTAAAACAGGGATAATGGGATCTGCCTCACCAGGGAGCTGCAAGAACTGAGTTATGGTTTGCAAAATGCTTTGTGATTCACACATAAAAGGCACTACAAGAAAGCAAACTGTCATTGAGCATTACAAACAGTTTTCATCCCAATTATTTTAAAGTCAGAAAAGATTAATATTCTAAGCTTCCAAAAGATATTAAAGCAGCATGATGTTATATAGAATTTCCAAATCTAAGGCAGGCAATTGCTGATTCAAGTTGCTTTTTTTTTTTTCTAGGAACCAGAGACGTCATTCACAGATAAATGCAGGTAAAGGCAAAACTGAGGGAGATATGAGGTACATACTTGGCTCTGAGATCTGGCAATAAGAGAGTTTCTCTGCTTTCAAGTTACCCATTGGAATCCAGCCCAAGAGAAATATAAATGAAATACCTTCCCAGTCTTCAGCCACTTACCCAAATCTGGTTTCGACCTAACTCTTCTTAAAGTTATAGCAATAATTTTCATGTATTAGGGATAAGTTAAGGGTTAACCTTATTAGGTTTTTTCTTACTATAGGACACTAAAAAATTAAATTGTAAATTGTACAAAGTGATAGCGAGACATCTATGCTGCACTTTAAATTTTCTACGAATAGCATAAGAGAAGGCTCCTAAGGCATTGAGTAGTCCCCACCTCCTTATTCTAAGGGATAGCTTCCAAGATCCCCAGTGGATGTCTGAAATCATGGATAGTGATCCTACATATACTGTTTTTTCCTGTATATACACACTTATGATAAAGTTTAATTTAGAAATTAGGCATAGTATGTGATTAACAACAACAATAATAAAATAGAACCATTATAACAATATACTGTAATAAAAGTTATATGAATGTCTCTCTCTCTCTCTCTCAAAATATCTTGTACTGTCCTGAGGGTAACTAAAACCACAGAAAGGGAAACCATGAAAAAGGGGAGGCAACTGTATTCATAGCTTGTAAAGTTATAATATTTGATATTAATAATCACATTTAGCTGCATTGTACTTATTTTCACCTTTAAATTACAACCGCACAGGAAAGGAGTAAATTTTCTCCTATTATCATTTGTTGTATTTCTGTATTAAAAGCCTCTTGGGCACTCTTGGCACTGAAAATATCATAATAATAATTTAAAAGATTAACATTCACCCTCTTCCAATTAAGAGAGTGCCATAGCTGCAGTGATACAAAGGTGAATGCCAATGTCTTGGCTATAATATAAATAATGGGACTAGAAATTAGCAATACATAAAGAACGAAAAGAAGAAAAGAATTGTTTTTTAAAAAAGCGATTACCACAATGATTAAAAAAAAAATTAAACCAAGGATGGCCAATAGACTTAGGGCAACCAAGGGACTTCTTCTGGAGAAATTCTTAAAATTTCAAGTTTCACAACAGCCTTGCCAGATTTCTATTACAGAAAACGCAATTATCCAGCTAATTTGCATAATTTAAATGAGGCAAACGAAAAACATTGGCTGTATAGGGTATCTCGGAGTTTACTGTGAAGATTACAGATGAAAAGTGTGCTCAACTGAGCTAAGAGTTGGGGTTCAACTCTGAAAGCAAGGCTTGGACATCAGAGGTGGGGCTTGGTCACCAGAACAAATTGAGGACTAGCTAGAACAGGTCCAGCATGGAAGCATCTCATTATAAGACACACCTACCAGCATGTCATGTCAGTTTACCATTGTCATGGCAACGCCCAGATGTTACCACTCCTTTCTATGGCAACGACCCAACCAGTCAGCAGTTACCATCATTTTCCTAGAAATTTCTGCATAAACCACTCCTTATTTGCATGTAATTAAAAGTGGGTATAAATATGAGTGCACAGCTGCTTCTGAGCTGCTACCCTGGGCATGCTGCCTATAAGGTAGCCCTGCTCCACAAGGAGCAGTACCTGTGCTTTTGTACAGAGGTACTTGCCACTTCAGTAAAAGTTGCTGTTTAATATCACTGGCTCACCCTTGCTTTCCTGGGAGAAGCCAAGAACTCTCCTGAGCTAAGCCCCAGTTTGGGGGTTGTCTGTCCTGCCTCACCACCACTTAGCCATCTAGAACCTTGGGAAAAGCAATAAGACTGCTAATCCCCTTTTTGCTAACTATAAATGGAAACAATAATGGGGCCTACATAGACTTTGTGGGAGGCCTAATAAAGTAATGTCTGGGACATGTAGACATTCGATACATAATGGTTCTTCCACTCCCCTTTTTCTTTCATTTAAGACAGGGCTTTGTAGGGGTCCAATTTTTCCCAAATAAGAATTTCAATTTGTTTAAAGTTGTCATAGATTTCTAACCATATATAACTTCTTAGTGCATGCAATTAATAAAATATAGAATCCAAACAACCTGTAATAGTTAACAATTACAGCTTTATACTTTTAGATCATGAATAGGGCTCAAGATTTTAACATGAATCCCCAAATTTTGTACTAGCTATAGTTAAAATGTATTTCATTTCTTCATAACCTTTATAGCTATGGCCAAGATCAACTCACTAGGCTATCATTCCTCACCATGGTGGCAGGGATAAAGGTGGTCTGCCTATGCTTTAGGACCCACAGTTCTGAAAGAGGATGCCTGAAGTGGTGGGTAATACTTCACGCAGGTGGAGGGGAGTGGGGAATGGGTGGGTTCCAAACTTGTCTAAAGTAATTCTAATGACAGTAGAGAGCAAACAAATATCCTTAGGAAATACTGGTAGAACCCATTGGAAGGGAGCCTAAAGCAGCCCAGAGCAAGTGCAAAAAAAATTTTGAAGACTTATATTGTGTCTTAATATCACGGTAGAACCATTATTATCCCAAAAGTCAGCAGCTGATTCTTCTTAATGAAAGAATCGTTCCAAACTGCCTTATTTAGGAACTTTGGTCAGTTCTTCAGAATAGAGGATGAGGCTCTCAGAGCACTATTGTCAGCAGAAGCCAAGGCAACAAAGAGGCAGCTCGCTCGCTGAACCACTGGTACAATTGGAATTGCTGGGGAGAAAAGAGGAAGGTGTCAAGAAATAGGAGAGGGACAGAGAGCACAGATGGAGGAGGAGATAATGAGCCAATCTCATATTTTAAGGCTGAGAGATCTCACGGAAATTATGTCAGCTATCTGCATGTCATAGAAGAGCATAACGCTGATCTATGCTCTTTATCTGTGCTTAATAAAACTTCCTCCAAAGGTAGTGTTGAAAAGGAATTTCAAGAACAGTAATATCTGTTTTCCACTGTGAAGTTGTCCAAGCTGTTGTTACGTGTTCCCTCCCCCACCTCCCCTTCATCGGTATGGATGATTCATACTAGTGAGGTTTGTAGGTGTGTGTTGGAAAGGGCCTAATTTTCACATTTGGTCAACTCAAATGTTGACAAAAGGAGCATGCATCAGATAGATATCCAAAACAATTCCTGGAAATAGGAATTCAACCCTATGTTAGGGTGTAGGCTGAGAATACTAAGTGCCCTATGAATACATTAGGGTCTTCAAATGCCTTCGGACTTCCACAAAGTTGCAATGAACTAATCATAGCTAGATACCGAGCCAGTGTTTTAATTTGTAGTACTTTGATGATGAGAGAAGCTGTTATTTATTTATTGTTATATCATGTTATTTATTTATTACTTTTTTAGTGAATTGTCTACTTATGGCTATGCCCAATTTTCTATTCAGGTACTTATTTTTCTTACTCATTTGTAACAAACCTTTACATATTAAACATACAAGCTCTTTGACAGGGATTACAATATTTTTTCTTCTACTACTCTTGCCTTTTAATTCGGATCACTGTATTGTTGACATACAGTTATAAACTATAGATTTTTAAAAATAATTTCTTCCTATGTTACTTAGGCTTAAACAGACCTACACCATACCGAAAGGTTCATCTACTTTTTCTACTCGTTTGGTAAGAAATTTGTTTTTGACATGTAACTATAACTTTTCTGGAATTTAACTTGCTATAACTTTATTTAGAATGTTGAGATGAAATTTATAAATGAGATTGGTGTTATGGATTTTTTTTGTACTTTCATGACCAGATTGGGGTAATAATAGTTTGTAAAATAATACCAGCTATCTATATGTCATAAAAGAGTGTATACAGTATAACACTGATCTATATTCTTTACCTGTGCTTAACAAAGTAACAGAGCTTACTAGTTCAGTGTTCTGGGCCCAAAGCATTTTCAGAAAGTAATTTTTGAAAAATATTTTAATGTCTAGTTTGATATTTTGTTCAGATGCTCCGATTTTTTATTTTTTCTTCTCATTGAATCATTTTTATATTCATATTCTCTCCTATTCATTCATTCTTGAGATTTTAAATTTTAGAAAAGGGTTTAAGTATTTGCTCGTAATTTTTAATCTCAATAGCTGTCATTTCATTCCCTTTTTATGCAGATATTTTATTTTTAGTTTTTCTAATTTCATTAATTTCTGCCGTCTGTGTTATTTTCCCTTTCTCTTTTGTAAACTATATCATGTTATTTATCAAATTTTTATTTATATACTAAGTATATTTCTGTTATAGAAAATATAGCTTTAAATCTATTATGTCATCTGAATTTATTATATTATTTACATATATCTTAGCATTATTTCCTATTTCTTCTGTTATATACTGAAAAAAGGACGTGTTTTTTTTAATTTCTTGACTTGTTCTTGAATTTGTGTTTTTTATATAATTTGATCTTTTTTTAGTTTGGATTACAGAATGTTATTACACTCGTCTTTTTTTAATCACAAACCATTTTTGTTCTGTTTCATACTTTTACCTTGAAGCCTAATTGTTTGATATTATTACTGTAACTCCAGATGTTTTGTTTGATTTTCTTAATGTGGTGTTTTTATTTTTGTTTTTGAGACAGAGTTTTGCTCTTGTTACCCAGGCTGGAGTGCAATGGCGTGATCTCTGCTCACTGCAACCTCCACCTTCTGGTTCCAGGTGATTCTCCTGCCTCAGCCTCCCAAGTAGCTGAGATTACAGGCATGCACCACCATGCCCAGCTAATTTTTGCAGTTTTAGCAGAGGCAAGGTTTCACCATGTTGGTCAGCCTGGTCTTGAACTCCTGACCTCAGGTGATCCAGCCACCTTGGCCTCCAAAAGTGCTGGGATTACAGGTGTGACCCTTAATGTAGTTTTTCTTACCCTTTTACTCTTGACCTTTCTGCATTGTTTTATTTTATGAGTACTCATAATAAATAGCTCACATTCAGATATCGTTTCTGACCCAGTCCTAATATTTAGGTTTTAATAAGAAGTAATGTGCTCAGGGCCAGGTGCAGCGGCTCATGCCTGTAATCCCAGCACTTTGGAAGGCCGAGGTGAGGTGGGCAGATCACCTGAGGTCAGGAGTTTAAGACCATCCTGGTCTACATGGTGAAACCCGATCTCTACTAAAACTACAAAAATTAGCCAGGCTTGGTGGCACACGCCTGTAATCCCAGCTTCTAGGGAGGCTGAGGTACGAGAATTGCTTGAACCCAGAAGGCGGTGGTTGCAGTAAGCAGAGATCGCACCACCGCACTCCAGCCTGGAGGACAGAGCCAGACTCCATCTCAAAAAAAAAGATGTGTTCATATTTATTTCATGTTTGGGTTTGCTTTTGTCAGCCCATTTTGTAAGTCCTATTTTAAGATTTCTTACTTTTTTACCATTATTTTGATGTGTTAATAATATTTTCATTTATTTTTTTCAATCATACATCTTTATTCAATTCTATATGTCATCACCTTGTAAAATATTTTAAGACATACTTCTCATAAAAGCCAAGAATTGCAAATATTCCAAAAGTTCACCAACATTAGAAGGGATAAATAAATTATATGAATAGATAATGAAATCCTATAAAGTAATAAAATTAAATAAACTAGGCTAGATCGACAACATGAATGACCCAAACTGTTGAACAAAAAAAAGCAACATACAAAATAATACATACATACAGAATTTTATTCTGCTTACATAATGTTCGAAAGCAGGCAAAAGTAAACCATATTGTTCAGGTGGCAAAATGATTTTATTTCAAGACAAAAAAGTTAGGATGATATTCATGGCTAAGGGGAAGGAATGAATTTAGAATCAGAGAGGAACAAAGCAGGCTGCTGGGGTAGGCTGGTGTCAGACTCCTTCTGCCCCTGAGCGGTGGTTACACTGGTGTTAGCTTTATGATTAAAGCACCAAATCCTATGCATTCATCGTGTGCAAGATTCTATATGGAACACTGCATCTCACAATGAAATAATCTCACACATCTTTGTAATTTAAAAAAGTTAATGTCAGAAAATATACCATCAATTTTTTCTCCTCCATGTAACTTGAAGGCATTCATAATTTTACATCATACCCCCAATTTCTCACTTGTTATTTTGTTAGTAAAACCCAATTTCTATTTTTTAAATTTGTATCACTTTTCAATAACTATTTATGGCCTATTTAGCTGACTTTACAACTACAATCATAAGACTCATTTAATTATTTTTTTTGCTATTGACCATTAGTCATTTTGAGGTTTTCTTTTTAATTTCCAGTAGCTTAAGAAGAGAACGTTATTAGCAGTCTACTTTTTTAGCCAATTATTATCTGAAAATGTACTTCAGTTGCATTCCATGTGAATAAAAACCCAATTAACTATTAAACAAAAAAATTTTAAAGCCAAACATATTTGTTCTCAAAATCCTGAAAGTCGTGCTTCATTTCTTCTTGCAGTTAATGTTCGGAAGACAATTCTGAAACACCACGTTCCTTCTGTTACATCTCCAGGATTCATGAACCATATTATCTTCTCTCTCATCAATTTCATTCTTTATCCCCTTCATCTGAATTCTGGAAAGCTTCTCAAAGTTGTTTTCCACATTATGATTCATTACATCATAGAAAAACTTTTCCATTTTAAGCCTCCTCATACAGATTTTAGTCTTTCTCATGCAAATTTTAAATCAGCGATTACATTTTAGTTTCCTTTATCTTTTCCTGCCTCATCCAACTCGCTGAATTTTCGCTTGCTTGCTCTCTCTGTCTCTCTCAGCTGGATCCCTTTTTAATCTGTTTCCTGTTTTTCTTTTCCCCATGCTTCTGCTTCATATTTTCTAGAGTTTTATTGAAAGCACGAAGAGATCATTTTACATTTGTTCTCTTTCTTGTGGAAAATATTTTAGAAATACAACATCTGCATCTTCTTCCTTTTAAGCTTGAGAACATTTTCTTCAGTATCGTATTGAGGCCTTTTGGTGTGATCCATCCATATTTAATGAGGATGGCTCAGACTCTTTGAACCCCTCTCATCCACCGTGTATTTTTCCTTAAAATTTCCTTTTCAGACCTTTGGCAGAAAGCTTAGTTGCTCTAAATCACATGGGTACGTGGCTGTTTCAGAGACTGAGGAAATGGAGAAGCAACTCTATCTGGTGATCCACTCTGCTGAGGATCAGCTGTCAGCCTTTTTCTCTCTGTGGCTCGTCGTACTGCCCAGGTTCGTGGCAAATCTTAAGCAATCTGCTTCGCCAGGCTACTGCTTAGCACATCAAATGGAAAAAATCAAAGGTGTCTACAAGACATCTTGCCTCCCTGGCAGCTTTTTGCTTAATGTGAATCCTATATGAACTCTAATATCTCCTAATGCAAGCACTTTCATATACTCTTGATCCACATCCATGAACAAGGAGTTGAGTGAACCCAAGTCACCTTCTCCAGGGTACACACAGCTGTCAGACTCATCCCTCCTAATTCATCACCAGTGGGACTTTCTAAAAAGTCTCAGCCCCATATGCTTTGTTTTGGAAAAATCTACATTAAGTATAAAGAAACTAACTATTGTGAATAATGCCGCAATAAACATACGTGTGCATGTGTCTTTATAGCAGCATGATTTATAGTCATTTGGGTATATACCCAGTAATGGGATGGCTGGGTCAAATGGTATTTCTAGTTCTAGATCCCTGAGGAATCGCCACACTGACTTCCACAATGGTTGAACTAGTTTACAGTCCCACCAACAGTGTAAAAGTGTTCCTATTTCTCCACATCCTCTCCAGCACCTTGGAACCAACCCAAATGTCCAACAATGATAGACTGGATTAAGAAAATGTGGCACATATACACCATGGAATACTATGCAGCCATAAAAAATGATGAGTTCATATCCTTTGTAGGGACATGGATGAAATTGGAAACCATCATTCTCAGTAAACTATCGCAAGAACAAAAAACCAAACACCGCATATTCTCACTCATAGGTGGGAATTGAACAATGAGATCACATGGACACAGGAAGGGGAATATCATACTCTGGGGACTGTGGTGGGGAGGGGGGAGGGGGGAGGGATAGCATTGGGAGATATACCTAATGCTAGATGACGAGTTAGTGGGTGCAGCGCACCAGCATGGCACATGTATACATATGTAACTAACCTGCACAATGTGCACATGTACCCTAAAACTTAAAGTATAATAAGAAAAAAAAAAGAAAAAAAAAAAAGAAACTAACTAATATCCCCAGCTTTTTAACTGTACTTTCCCATAATTTCCAGTGATCATGTTTGCTTCCTGATATTTATATATTTCTTCGGTTGTTTCTATGAGGACCCAAGGTAGAAGTGTTACGTTATACAAATTATCACAGTCTTTGTTGTCTGGAAGTCATAATATAAATATTTTTAAACCAAGAAATGAGCTAGAAATTCCAGAGTTTTCCAAGTGGGTCAGTCCTGACGGAAAAAAATGAAAAAAGTAGTGAGAGAAAGGAAGAGAGAGAAGCTTGAAGTATTTCACTCTTGGCAAGCCTCAAATAATACACCTGTCATTTTGGTGAGCCATCTTATTCAGGCTGCTTTTAACTCAATTTTCAGGTGAGTCACCTCAAAACTTCAAACTGCAAAATGGTCAGCTTGCATCAGGGAGCAACAAAGCTCTCCCAAATCTTGTAAAATAAGATGATTTGTGAGCAGAATTACCCAAATACTATTTCTTGAGGTTATTTTAAGCTTTTGCTTTTCTTGCCTCCCTGATAATTTCAACTCAGATAACTACATGGAGCTTTACAGTGCTAATCTAGGAAAAAAAAATATTAAGATTGGTATTATTATAAATGAGAATCCAGTTATAGAAATAGATTAGCACAGTTTCATATTACACTGTAAAAACATCAAAATGAAATTAAACATCTTTCCTAAAGTCAGAAATCTTAAAATATATATAGTCTGAGTTTCCCCATGATCTGCTGAACAAGTTGAAATAATTATTTAATAACTAGAAAAATATGATGGACACATTTCACATGCTTCCTGGGGGTGAGAAATATTTCCTGGTGTTTTTTTATTCCCATTAAGTGACAAGTTGATGAAGAATAGAGCATGTGAGATACAAAGAAAGAATAATGTCTACACGCCCCAGAATGAGAAGTTTGTCTATAGCAAAAGAGAGACCACTGCTGCCACCAAGCTACAGCCTGACCCGAGGCCCACTGTCCCCCGAATTCAGGATTCAGCTGCAGAAAAAAACAAACAACTGTTAAAGAAAAAAAACTCTTCAAAGGCACTTGTTAAAGCAGAATAGGAAGTCTTTATTCAGGATCATCACATTGGGCATAGCGGTCACTGCAGTGGGATTTTGCACCGGAAGAGAGAGATTGGACTCAGCTTTGAATACAGCATGGGCAAGTGGGGATTTACAGCCAAGGAGCAGTGTGGGGGTCGGTGGATGGAAAATTATTAAGAGGAACCATCAGAGATAAGAGGAATTCTGGCTAAACTGACCTACAAGGATTCTTGCTGAAGAGGGACAAGGGTGATCAGACATCATCTGGGGGATGGTAGAGAAAGAGAAGCCTAATTAGGTATCAAAGGTGGAGGGTTTTTGCTAAGCTGACTTAGCAGAGTTCTTGGCTAAAACTGGATTTTACAAGGAAATGCAAGGACAAGCTTAGGAGAAGCTTCAGGAGCCTGAGTAAAGTTTGGTCAAAGATATTTGTTATAACGTAAACTCCTCTGTCTCATATTCCTGTACTTCCAAGCAATTCAACTATCTTGAAGGTCCTCCTGACCAGCTCTGACAATCTGATCAGCAAAATGTATGAATTTGTAAAGTGCTACATCGGCAATTTAGCCATAAAACTAGATGTTGATGAAATCATGTTGTACCCGTTATCTACCATAATGCTACATAACAAAGCACCCCAAAACCAGTGGTGTAAAAAAATATAAGCATTTAATTTACCCAGAGGTCTGTGGGTTGTTGGTCTAGGCTGAGTTCGATTGAGCAGTACTTCTGGCCTCAGCTGGCTCAGTCTCAAGTCCGGGGGTGGCTGGTTGTTAGCTGATCTAGGACGGCCTCAGCTGGGGTGTCTGGGACAACTCAGCTCTGCTCCATGTGCCTCATCTTACAGCAAGCGAGCCATGCATGTTCTCATGGAAATCACAAAGCTGCAAGAGACTCATCAAAAGCATGCAATGCTTGTTCCGCCTTCTTCTTGGGTTACATTTTCTAACATGCCATTGTACAATGCAAGTCATGTGCTCAATCTAAAGTCAAGGGATGAGATGGAATACCCAGCCCAAAGGGCACTGAAGAATTACAAGGCAAAGGGAGTGGTGCAGGGAGGGGTGTAGAATGGGAGCTGCTATGCAATCAGTCTACTGCACACCTTTAATGCCACTTTGTCTCCCATTTGAGCCATGGCAATGCTGACTAGGCTGGTTACTTAACAAACAAACCTAATCCCTGGGTTAGGACGTCAAAATCTTAAACTACCCACCCAAATGAAGATATCTAGTCAACTAGCTCCAAAACAGTGGTAATTAAGCCACTGAATAATTATGATTAGCAATAGATAAAATTTAATTACTAATGGATAAACAAAATTAGTTCATATCCCAGTAACACATGCAACCGTGGTAAATCCACCTTTGTTCTCATCTGATGGAATTCAAGATTATTTTCTAACAAAGCAGCAAGTTCTGGAGAAAGGTTGGAGTAAAAGCTTTATTGGGCATTAAGGCAGGCAAGTTAAGGGTAAGTAACAAAATGAGGTTCCCTGAAAATAAAATCAACCCTTTGAAAGTGCAGGGTCATGAGTATTCCAAACAATAATATACAAAAATAAATTGAAAATCACAGATATATTTCCTCAAAATCATCATTAGAAATGTATCACCCACACATTTAAAATATCTGTATGAAAGATTTTCATGGTTAGATCTGCACTGGGTGCTTTAAAAGCAAATTCTGTCTCTAGTTTGAAACAGATTGACTGGCTATGCTTTCTTAGTTGTTGCATGGATTTGTTTGAGATCAAACTTTTTCTCCAAACAGCTGAATATGATTCAAATACCTCTGGTTCAATAAATTTTTGAGTTAAAATTTGGAGTATATTTCGCACTTCAACATGCTGAGATAGGAAACCCAAATTGCTTGTAATGGTATAAATGTTTCCATAGTAGGAAATGATGGAATAAATCAAGTTCTTAACATTCATGCTTTTGTAATAAATTCAGTAATAACCTTTTCGATCATTGGCGCAGTCTATCTATGTTTTGTAAACTTAATCTAATCAGCTGATTTGGATATTTCATCAGAAGAAATTTTGGTTGATAGGTTCATAACTTTTACAGCTTGTTCAATGAAAACTGATTGGATTTTGCATATCTCGTAGTTTTTCCTGACTCCGATCAAAGTCATGTTAATGATAGTCCTTCCAACCCAAAGGACTTTGAATAAAACAATTCTCTACCAAGGCAGCAGAATCACACCCCATTCCAACTCAATTCTTTTTTGGCTGGTTATCTGTGAAGTTTCTTTCCTCTTTCGTGATCCACTTTGTTTCTATCTCTAGGATAAGAAAGAATTTCTCTAAAAAACTGCTGCACTACCGATTTTAACTCTTTTTTTTTTTTTGAGACTAAAATATGAAGCAGATCACACGGTACAGTGTGGTAAGAGTCCTAACAGCAGTAGGCACCTTTTATCCAATTTCCCTTATAATCAGCACGTGGGTTGTTTCAGACAGCTGGTTGGGCTGAGGCACTTTCAGAGACCATAGAATACAGCAAAGTCTCCTTATCCACAGAGAATTCTATGCCATGCCAACATAAAGCCTTCTCAGCAATCCTAAAAGGGAAAATGGAAAGATTCTACAAATACCTTTCATTTGTAGAGCTGAGCGACATCCCCAGACTTGCCTCAATTTTCAGTCCTAGTTGTCATATGGAATGAACAAAATTATGAAAGAAGCTCTTTATAAGAGAAAGGTTTATTTCTTCCTAAATCTAATATTAGTGCAGTTTGAATAGGCATTCAAAGAAAAGATAATGAAACTTCATTGATGGAATTTTATGAAAGGTGTCAGGAAATAAAAAAGCAAATTTATGTCTTCTCACTCTTGAATAAAGAAGATTTTACTAATAGCTAAAATACACCACAATAATACAATAGCAAATTTTTTTCTATCCTCTGCTCCCATTGCTGAACACCCCTCAAAGTGATCTGAAACTGTTATTTTACATCCTGCCCAGCCTTTGCCTACCTTAACTTTCTCCAGCCTCAGTAACATTGCTGAAATTATTCTCCTGAAGGTCACCAATGACCGCTTTACATTTTACCTTATTTTATTGTAAACGGTAATGAAACCGCCTTTGCAAATGTTATAACTGAGGAAATTACGACAGTGAAAGAGATCAGACTTAACCGACTCCATCTTGCTTCTAACCTTTAAACTAACTTTGGGAAGGAATTCAGTTCATGGGTTGACTCTGAAACAAAATTGGTAACAGCCCTTTCCCAAAATATCGCCCTTCTTGCCTGGGGACCAGTCTGCCTTTGCAGAAATAACAAATGAGCTGCAAGATTAGAAATTATGGTTTAGGGGTCATGCAGCCTCTGGTTCCAAGAGTCTGAACCTCCCCAAATTGCTCAAAATGTAAAATCAGTGCCTCAGATATTTTGCAGACCCTGCATTGGATGGATCAACTGACACCACCCAGACGGGTAATCTGGCTCGACCAGTTCTGCGATCCTACCCAGGAAGAGAAAACAGCAAGAAAAACTCACTTCAACCCCGTAGGATTCCATCTCCAACCTGACCAATCCACACTCCCCACTTCCCAAGCCCCTACCCGCCAAAATATCTTTAAAAACTCTGATCCCCAAATGCTTGGGGAGACTGATTTGAGTAATAATAAAACTCCAGTCTCCAGCACAGCCAGCTCTGTGCAAATTACTCTTTCCAATGCAATTCCCCTGTCTTGATAAATCGGCTCTGTCTAGGCAGTGGGCAAGGTGAACTCACTGCGCGATTACAATAACACATAAACAGAAAATCACATAAAACAAAAACACTAATAAATTATCACAACATATTTGTAAAATATCAACTATCTCTCAGGACAAAAAAAAAGAACGTTGTCTAATCTCTCTCTCCTCCTCGAAGACCATCTCTATCCTTATGCCTAACACTGTGTTTTGTTTTTCCTGCTTTTCATCTTTTTATGAATGGATTCATGTGCCTCCCTTATTATGGAATTGTGTGTCTAGCTTATTTCTTCAATATTCTGATGGTGAGATTTATCCATGCCATTGCATGCATCAGTTCATTCATTTGCATTGTTATACAGCGTTCGTATTGTATGACTATTGCACAATTTATCTATATTACTACTGATTAACATTTAGATCATTTCCAATATTTGGCTATAATAATGTTGCTATGAACATTCTTATATAGTCTCTTGCTGCACTTGCACACACATGTCTGTTGGGTAACTAAAAGTCAAATTTCAAGACCATACAGTACATATGTATTAACACTAATAGGTAATTAGCAATCGTACGTATTTCTACTTCCCCTATCAGTTTGGGAAAGTTTCATTTCCAGTTCAACATTTCGTGTTGTAAGTCATTGTAATTTTAGCAATTTAGGGATACACATTGTACCTCCTAGTGGCTTTAGTTTGTAATTTTCTGATTAGCACAACA
This sequence comes from Pan troglodytes, assembly GCF_028858775.2. NCBI lineage: Eukaryota > Metazoa > Chordata > Mammalia > Primates > Hominidae > Pan > Pan troglodytes. The sequence goes on from NC_072420.2 coordinate 31,611,872, forward strand.
CTTTTTCGTGTCTGTGGCTACTTAAAGGAATCTTTTGTGAAATACCTGTTCAACTTCCTTGCCTGTTTTTCTATTAAACTACCGTTTTCTTATTGACTTGTGGTGTTCCTTTATATGATATGGACACTAGCTCTTTGTCAGTTACTTGTCATGCAAATGTCTCCTGCTGCTTGGTGGTTTACCTTTTTTACTTTCTTAATAAAATACCTTAATCTTGATGCCGTCCTATCTATTGACATTTCCTTTACATTTAATGTGTTTGAGGGTTGTGTTTATGAAATCTTTCTTCAACTGGAGTTTATACATGTATTCTCCTAGCTTTTCTTTCACAAGTTTTTATGCTTCTGCTTTTCACATTTTAATAGAGAATCTAGGGAATTGATTTTTTGTGTACTATGTGAAGTAGAGGTAAAGCCTAAATTTTCCTCCTGAGGATGTCCAATTGCCCCAGAACCATGTATTGAAAAGATTCCTTTTGCCCACTGTCCTGCAGCACCACCTTTAACAGAAATAAATTGTTCTGTTTCTAGAACATCTATTCTATCCTTTGATCTAGTTTTCCTTGTGCCAATATCACATTGTCTTAATTACAGTACAGCTTTATAGTAGGTCTTGACATCTTTTCTTTTTTTTTTTTTTTTTTTTTTGAGACAGGGTCTCACTCTGTTGCCCAGGCTGGAGTGCAGTGGCACGATCTTGGCTCATTGCAAGCTGTGCCTCCCGGGTTCACGCCATTCTCCTGCCTCAGCCTCTCGAGTAGCTGGGACTACAGGCGCCCACCACCACACCTGGCTAATTTTTTGTATTTTTAGTAGAGATGGGGTTTCACCGTGTTAGGCAGGATGGTCTCGATCTCCTGACCTCGTGATCTGCCCGCCTCAGCCTCCTAAAGTGCTGGGATTACAGGCGCAAGCCACCGTGCCAGCTTTGACATCTTTATAGCATAAATCTCTCAACTTCTTTTACTTCAAGAGTGTGTTGGCTATTCTTGGCTCTTTGCATGTATAGATATATATACATGCAAACATATATATATACATATCAACTTGTAGGGAAATTAATATCTTTACAATATTGAGTCATCCAATCTATAACATGGTATAGCCATCCATTTCTTTTATTTCTCTCAATAATATTTTATAGTTTTCTGTGTAGAGATTGTACACATCTTTCACTAGATTTATTCCTAGGTGTCTTATATTTTATGTTATTATACATAGCATTTTTAAATTTTATTGTCTATTTGTTGCTGACACACAGAAATACTTTTGATTTTATATACAGACCTTATGCTCAGAAAATATGCTAATTTTGCTTACTACTTCTACCAATTTACTTGTGCTTTTGTTCCTAATTTTGTCCACATGTGATCATAGGATCTGTGATACGATAGCTTTCTTTCTTTCTTTCTAATTCTAAAGAATTTTGTTTCTTATATTTGCCTTTTTGCACAGACTCCAATAAAATGATGACTAGAAGTGACAAATATCAGGCATTCTTATTTCAAACACTAATGTCTCAAAATTTCACCACTAAATATAATGTTTGCTGAAGTCTTATTATAGATATTATTGACCTGGTTAATGAAATTCCCTTATATTTTTCCTAAGCTATGTGTTCAATGTATTATCATAAACAGATGTTAAGTTTTATATACTTTTTCTGCATCTATTGGGAGGACCAAATTATTTTTCCCTCTTAATGTTTCTTTATGCTATACTTATTTTCAAATACTTAACTAACCTTGCTTTTCTGCGATCATTTTACTTTTCATTGAGTTATAACTTATGTAAAATGAACTTCATTGATTCTACATATACAATTTGATGAAGTTTGGTAAGCACATACAGTCATGTAACCATCACCATAATCAAGATACACAATAAATCCATCCTAATCCCTAAAATGTTTCGTCATGCCCTACGGCTGTCAATCACCACCTCTGATGAGTGGCTTCAGGGAAATACTAATTTGCTTTCTATCACTACCGTTTTGCCTTTCTTTGAGTTTTAGGTAAATGAAATAACAGATTATGTAGTCTGTGGTGTTGGAATTATTTCACTATTTTTGAGATTCACTGTTTCTGAAATCCAGTGCATTGTTGCATGCATTAATATTTTACTGCTTTTTACTTCTGAATAGTATTCCACAATATAGAAATACCACAATTTTTTTAATCATTTGCCAATTGATGGCCAATTGAGTTGTTTACACTTTTTGGCATCTATGAACAATACTGGTATGAATATTGTTGCACAATATATTATATGCACCTATGTTCCATTTCTCTTGAATTAATAACTAGTAATGGGATTGCTGAGTTGTATGTTAGGTGCAGGTGTATGTTTAACTTTATAAGACATTGCTATATTGTTTTCCAAAGTATTTGTACAAGTTTTGCACTCCCACTAACAATATTGTCATGCATCCTCACCAACACTTGGTATGGTCAGTCTTTTTAATGTCAGCCAACCTAATAACATGTGATATCTCATTTGGGGTTTTATTCTGCATTTCTTTGAAAACTAATGATATTAAATATTTTCATATGATTATTGGCTCGTTAGATACTTTAATTTGTGAAGTATCTGCCCAAATTTTTTGTACATTTTAAATTAGGTTTTCTTATTGGGTTCTCTAAATTATTCTTAAAATATTATTTAAAGTATAATTTAAAGAATTATTAAATTATTCTTTAAACACATCTTTAACTGCATCCCACATTTTGATATGTAGTATTTTTATTATCATTGATTTAAATTATTTTCCCTTATGGTGTCTTTTTTGGCCCATCAGTCATTCATTTCCAAAAGTGGGGATTTTCTGGTTAACATTTTTATAATTGGCAAATAATATTTGTCTATATTTACGAGGTACAATGTGATGTTTTAATTTCTGTATACATTATCAAATGATTAAATAAAGCTAAATAACATTTCCTTCACCTCATATTGTTTTTGTGGCACAAACATTTAAAATCTGCTCTCTTAACAATTTTGCAATATATGTTACATCATTACGAACTACAGTTACCTTGCTGTGCAATAGATCTCAAAAACACATTCCTTCTAATTGAAACTGTACCTTTTGGCCAACATTTCATTCTCCAATCCCCACCTCCAGCCTTTGGTAACCATCACTCTATCCTCTACTTCTATGAGATTAACTTTGTTATATTTCACATATAAGTGAGATCATGCAGTATTTGTCTTCTGTGCCTGGCTTATTTCACTTAGCAAAATCTCCTCCAGGTTTATCCATGTTGTCACAAATGACAATTCCCTTCTTCTTATGGCTGAATATATTTCATTTTGTATATACACTACATATTCTTATTCATTCATCCATAATGGACACTTAGGTTGATTCCATTCTGGTTAACTTTTTGTTACTGATTTGTAGTTTAATTGGTCTTTACTCAGTGACATTTTCCATATGATTTCAACCCCTAGAAATTTCAGGGAACTTGCTTTATGGTCTTGCATGTGGTCAATTTATGTGAATATTCCATGTCTGCTTGAAAATAAAGTTCATTTTACAGTTGTTGAGTACAGTTCTCATGTATTTAATTAGGTGGTAGTTACTCATGTTTTTTAATTCTATTTTCTTACTGATATTTCTGTCTGGTTGCCCGTGCATTTTTTGAGAGAGGCGCTTTTAAATGTTTCGCTATGATTAGGAATTGTTCCACTTCTGATAATTTTTGCTTTATATAAGTCTATGTTATTAGGTATATGCAAACATGGAATTTTTATCTTCTTGTGAATTGAATATTTTATTATTTTCAACACTTCATCTGTATTTTATTTATTTTTTGTCCTAAAATGTATGTTGCCTGGTATGTAAATATATATACAAACTTTCCTTTGGTAGGGTTTGCATGGTATATCTTTTCTCCTCTGTTTTCCTTTTAACCTTATATTTTTGAGGCATGTCATTTATAAACTATAAATTGTTAATGTTTTATCCCATTTGACAAACTTTGTGTTCTAATTGGACAGCTTAGTTCATTGACAATTAATATAATTAGTGACATATTTCAATTTGCATCTACTGTCATACTCAGTCCCTTCTATTTATCTAACCTGTTCTCCTTTTTTTTTCTTTATCCTTTTGGATAAAATATTCTTATTATTCCACTTTTTATCACTATTAGCTTAGTGCTAATATCTGACCTTACTATTCTTCACTGATTTCCCTAAAAATTACATTATTCATCCTTCAGTTATCAAAATCTAACGTTACATGGGACTTTTTGGCTCTTCCAGAGGAAGGTAAAAAATTGAAACATTTTTAATTTCATTAATTCCCCTCCCATTTATATAATATTGTCATATTTTCTCATAAGGTTCTACTTTTATATTTTACATAGTCATTAAACATTTACATTTCTTCATCTGTTTCTCATTTTTATTGTTCTTTATTTCTTCCTGTATCTCACATTCTGAGCCTGAATAATCTTTCTCTGTCTTTGGCATAGATTACAGGTGATGAATTCTGCCAGGTTTTACTTATCTAAAAATGCTGTTTATCTATTTTTGGATGTTATTTTCCCTGGATACAAAATTCACAGTAGCAAGTTATTTACTATGAGCACTCTGAGAACTCTGAAGATAACATTTTATTACCAGCTAGCTTTCATTGTTTCAATTCTGCAGTCAGCTTGTCACTAATAGTTGTCCCTTTGAAAGTAGTTTGGCTTTTTCTCCTCTGAATGTCTGAATGCTTTTATTATTTTTCTTTGTTTTTGGTTTTCAGATGTTTTAATACGACAAGCTCAGGTTTGTTTGTTTGTTTGTTATTCTCTTGCTCAGGATCTGTAGGGATGATTGAATGTGTGACTTTATGGTTTTTGCTAACTTTAGAGAATTCTCAGATTCAATCTCATCATATATTGCTTCCGGCCCATTATCTTTCTTTTATGCTCCAGGGGATCCAACTCGTTTTCTTCAATGTTGTTTTCACTCTCTTCTCTATTTCCTAATTTTAACTCTCCATATTTCACTTTGTATTTTGCAGTTGTAGATTTACATGTGGTTCATTTTTACAGTTACTACTTTCTTGCCAAATTTTTCAACGTTTTATTTTATTTTCTGGAGCATATTAAGCATAGTTATTTTAAAATTTAGATTTGATAATATCATTATTTGCAGCCCCTGTAGGTTTTTCTTTGGTCATTAATTTGGATTTTGATCTATGTTGTTTTGTCACCTGATTATTTTTTGTTGAATACCAGACATTATTAGTTCAAAAATTGGAGAAATAATTATACAAGTTGTAGAAATAATAGGAATCCTGTGTTATCTTCTTCCAGGAAAAAAAAAATATTTTCTTTTTCTAGTAGATGTCCAAGGTAACAAATAATCTGGACTTGCCTTGAATTCAATTTCAGGAATTAGAATAATTCAAAGTGTGGCTTCAGTCCTTGCAAGGACTCTTCTAATTCAAATTTACCCCAACTCCCAGAGCATAACCTTTTGGGTTCTCAACTTAAAACAGGGAGTTTTACAATGTTCCAACAGAAGGTACCTCAATTTTTTTCTCCCAAGCCACAAAAAACTTCCAAAATTTCTTCCCAGTTATCTTGGCTTCTCAATTTTCTTTTCCAGATTTTGGTAGCTACCTCTAAGTAAAAAATACCCCTCAATGCCAGTCTCATTTCTCTGAGTGAGTCAACCCAATTGCTTCTCCAATAATTTCAAGGAGATAAACTCTTTTTTTCTTTGACATTTTGTCCAGATTTTCTAATTGTTCTCAACAGGAGGTTTAACTCAGATTAACTACCTCATCATTCCTGGAGAATAATAACTCATTGGTTTCAAAATCCAGGCTTTTTTTTCTGAATTCTCATTCTCCTTTAACTCTCTGAGGCACTCAATTCTGTTGCTTAATTTCTTACTTGAAATTTTTCATTTTCATCACATTATACATTTCTGATTTTTAAAATTTTCTTATTGCTCTATATATTTCTACATATACTCTATATTCCTTCCTCACTTATTTTACAGGACTATGTTTATTTTTACACATGTTCTTTTATATAGGTGTATCTCAGGATAAATAACCCTTCTAAATACATCCCTTCAATAAATGGATCTACTCCTACAGCTACATTTACATGGGTGATTTCTGTATCTTCATCTTTAGTCCTAAAATATCGTTTATGCTCACATCCCATGTTTTAAACTTCCTAGAAGACATCTTCATTTAGATAGTCAGTCACCACCTCTCTCTAGCATGTCCGTTACCTCCCTTCCAAGCCAATGTTTCATCACAACTAAACTATTTTGAAGGGTCCAGGCCACTGGGCAGGGACAGAAACAAACACAGAAAAGGAGCAGAAGCAGGCACACGTGCCAAAAAGAGCCACATTAAGCTAGTTGGTGACTTCCTGGATTTAGGAAATAGAGCAGAGAGAATTGAACATGATCCCAGGTTTTCTTTTTCTTTTTTGAGACGGAGTCTCACTCTGTCCCCCAGGCTGGAGTGCAGTGGCGCAATCTCGGCTCACTGCAAGCTCTGCCTCCCGGGTTCGTGCCATTCTCCTGCCTCAGCCTCCTGAGTAGCTGGGAATACAGGCGCTTGCCACCATGCCCAGCTAATTTTTGTATTTTTAGTAGAGAAGGGGTTTCACCGTGTTAGCCAGGATGGTCTCGATCTCCTGACCTGGCGATCAACCTGCCTCAGCCTCCCAAAGTGCTGGGATTTCAGGCGTGAGCCACCGTGCCCAGCGATCCCAGGTTTTCTTGATTGAAAGATGAAAAAGTGCCTTCATTTGATATAAATTAGTTAAATGGGAAGAGAACAGTTTTGGAGAGAGAGGTGCTGTGTGTGTCTTCTTTTCTTTTTTTCTTTTTAGTGACAGAGTCTTGCTATGTTGCTCAGGCTGGCTTTGAACTCCTAGGCTCAAGTGATCCTCCCACCTCAGCCTCCAGAGAACTTGGGACTCCAGGTGGTGCCCATCCTGCCTGGATATGTGCTTGTGTTCTTGTCACCCACCTTCCTATCCCCACACCCGCCCTTCACCATCACCTCCATTAGAAATATATTCTGAATAATGTTTTCATATTCCTCCTCCTAAAACACAACATTCTCACATCACTCCAAATATTAAGAATCTAGAGTGTCTCCTGTTACCTTCTGTACAGACTCCAAACTTCTCTGCTGAATTTTCAAGGTCATTTGTAATCTGTTTCCACTCTACCTAGCCATTATTTCTCATGATGCAACCTCTACTCTAATCAATAACTTTCCTCAAAAATTTCATCTTTCTCATTTCCAGAAGCTGGAAAGTCACAAAATCCACTCTAACAAGAAGTAAAAAGCTGAACAAGCTGAAAAAGCAACAATGCTTCTTAGGTTCATCGGGGAAATGAGGTGACAGGGCGAATCATAACCCCCCAAATTGGAAAGACAGCCAGGTGGAAACCAAGAGTCACAACTTACTGGAGCAGAAACCTATAAGCAGAAACTCTGGGCAGATAGAAAAACCCAAACTCTCATTGATGAATTTCTGGAGGCTCAGTGTGGACAAGTCTGAGAGTTAAAAACTTCATGGGAGGCTCAGGCATAAGGGGTCCCCTCTGTTTTTGTGAATTTTACCTCCAGAAGCTCTGCTAGGTTCTCACAGTGAAGACTGGAGAAAAATCCCCTCATGCTCCTGGCAGGGAGCGGTAAAAAGCTACCACTTTGAAATACACAGAGCCTTCTATTCTTCATAACAAAACTCTCCATCAAGAGAAACTATTATACTCTTTAAAGTCATCAGAGAACAGCAGACTAAAGAATGCTAAATAAACTAAATTCCTAAAGAAATGAGTCCTTCCTGAATTAGCTAAGACTGGTGGCCTCTACCAACCCTAAAGTGAGAGCACAGCAGTCAGAAGAATGACTCTGCACTAAGCAGAAGAAGTGTTCTACAATAGAAAAAAAAAAAATCACCCTAACAGCCACAGGGAGACTGGCATGGCTGACTTCAATCTAGAGGACTCCCAAACAAATATTGGTCTTCCTCGCTTCACAATTCTTTCCCACATAACTTTAGCGGAATAAATGACAGCACTAGGACCCTAGGATCAGGAAGGGAAAGGGGAGAAAGAGGGAAGGGAAGAGATATCTTTAGTTCTGGGTAATTCAATTTCAAAATTCTGCTTAAAGATATTAACACCAGAAGTTAATTGAGACTGCCTAGAGAGTCAACCAACCCATTACTGAACCCAGATTCTGGTTTGATTGGATACTTTAATTCCTCATTCTAGCTGCCTTTAAAAAAAAAATGGAAAGGCAAGCCTTTTCTGAGTTCATGAATATCTAATTTTGTTTCTACTGCTGTTTCATATACAAGGTCTAGTATATAATAAAATATTATAATACAGGTAAAGAAGTAAGAAAATATGACCCATAATTAAGACAAAAATAGTCACTAGAAGGAGACCCAAAGATGACCCAAATGTTGAACTAACTTTAAAAACACCATATTAATTTTATTAACTTACATTATATATAACTCTATTACTTAGAGGAACAATGAGGCCTTTCAGCATAAAAACGAACTAAAGTATTATTATTAGGTGGACTTAACAGAAGACTAGACAGAGCAAGAGAACGGGTCAGTGTACTGAAAAATAAGACAATAGAATTAGTTTTCCAAATTGAAGCATGAGAGAAAAAAGGAATAGAAACAAATCAAAGCACACAAACAGAAAATCACAGACATGAAGGGAAAACATGAAATTGTCTAATTTATATGCAATTGGAGTTACAGAGCAGAGAAGAAAGAAAATGGAGGAAGAAACTTTAAAGAGATCATGGCTGAGAATTTTCTAAAATTTAAAGTCATCAACTCACAAATCCAAGAATGCAGCAAACATTAAAGATAATTTTTAAAATAAAATTTAAAAGTAGACACATTATAGTTCAAACAGCTGTATAGCCAGACTTAAGAGTCCGTCTTCAAAGCATTCAGATAAAAAGACTCATTCTATTCACAGAAACTACATTGACAATAATTACTAACTTCTCAACAGAAGAAAAAGAAAAATGGGAGATAATGGAATAATTTCTTACTAGAGTAAATCTATAGCCAGCAACAAATTATTCAAGAAATGAAAGTGAAATAAAGATGTTCTCAGACCAATAAAAGCTCAGGAAGTTCATTGCTACAAGAAATAGTAAAGGAACTTCCTCACAGTAAAGGAAGGAATGGAGACAATGGAGAAAGGCCAACCACACTGCAAAGTTTATCATGCCTCGCTGTTGGTTCGGACCCTCATTCCTCATCACGACGCGGTCTCAGTGTGGAGCAGAAAGCAGCGAAAGGTACATACTCTGAAGGAGAAACAACTGCAGGTTGTCTTAGTCTGTTCTCATACTGCTATAAAGAAATACCTGAGACTGGGTAATTTATAAAGGAAAGAGGTTTAATTGACTCACAGTTCCCCATGGATGGGGAGGTTTCAGCAAACTTACAGTCATGGCAGAAGAAGGGGAAACAAGGACCTTCTTCAGAAGGTGGCAGGAAAGAGCAGACAGCAGGGGAAACTGCCACTGATAAAATTATCAGATTTTGTGAGAACTCACTCACAATCACGAGAACATCCTGGCGGAAACTGCCCCCATGATCCAATCATCTCTCACCAGGTCTCTCCATTGACATACGGGGATTAGGGGAATTACAATTTGAGACGAGATTTGAGTGGGGACACAGAGCCAAACCATATCACAGGTTAAAATGGTCAATAAAAGCAAAGGTGAATACTTGGTATTTCTTTGCCTTTAAAGAATGGCAGCAACAGAGAAACTCTCAGAGCTGGAGACTGGGTGATATACACATGAGGTATTACAGAGCTGAAAGCCCATATGATGGCTCAGTTTTCCTCATTGTGGCAAGCTCGACCCAATGATTGGGCTAATTGGAAAAAAGAGGGTCACCCCTTCCCCAAAAGAATAGTATTGCCTAATGTTAGGGAAACTGGTACCCAGCTGAATGGTTTCAATAGTACAGAAGGGAAATGTCAAAAGACAAAAATGTTGTAATCTTGAAGGCAAAACTCTTATTTTCAGAAAAGATAATTATTTGTCTGGAAAAGGTAGAGATTACATCGAGAAATGATTACAAACATGATCCTTTAGTACGATGATTGTTCATAAGTAAAAATACCAAAATCAAGTGTTTTCTCATAAGCCAAAAATACGCAATGAGAAAACATTTATAAAAAGCATATTAATAAATTTAATGTGAAGTGTAATAATTTTACATAACTTATAGCACTAAAGGCCATTCACTTTACACCTGTGCATTTAAAAAATAAAAAGTTAAAGATATTAATTCTCTCCCAATTTATTTGCAAATTTAATGCAATCCTAATCAAAATTCCGGCTTAAAAGAGAAAAAGTCATGAAAGCAGCAAGGCATAAAACAGTAAAGTCAAAACAATAGAATAGAATCGGGAAGGCCTGGTGCAGTGGCTTATGCCTGTAATCCCAGCTTTGGGAGGCGGAGGTGGGCGGATCACCTGAGGTCGGGAGTTCGAGACCAGCCTGACCAACATGGAGAAACTGTCTCTACTAAAAACACAAAAATTAGCCAGGCGTGGTGGCACATGCCTGTAATCCCAGGTACTCGGGAGGCTGAGGCAGGAGAATCACTTGAACCCGGGAGGCAGAGGTTGCAGTGAGCCAAGATCACACCACTGCACTCCAGCCTGGGCAACAAGAGCGAAATGCCGCCTCAAAAAAAAAAGAATAGAATCAGGAAACAGATATCAGGTAATTTTGCATTTATATGGCAATTTAGGAAATAATTAAAGGATCAGTCTCAATAGTGGAGAAAGGATGGACTACTTCCAGAAAAATAATGTTAGTGTAACTAATAAGCCATTTGGAACATTTTATTAATACCTAAGAAATACAGAAGGCTCAAAATTTAAACATTTCTTTAAAAAAAACTTTCGGCCAGGCATGGGTGTTCACGCCTGTAATCCCAGCACTTTGGGAGGCCAAGGTGGGCAGATTACAAGGTCAGGAAATTAAGACTATCCTGGCCAACACGGTGAAATCCCATCTCTACTAAAAATACAAACATTGGCTGGGCTTGGTGGTGAGCATCTGTAGTCCCAGCTACTGGGGAGGCTGAGGCAGGAGAATTGCTTGAACCTGGGAGGCGGAGGCTGCAGTGAGCCAAGTTCACGCCACAGCAAAAAAAAAAAAGAAAAGAAAGAAAAAAGAAAATTTTCATTTCACTTATAGTATATAGCTTAACATTCAATCCTTGGAGTGCCTGGTAATAGAAGACTCTTAATAAAAAGATTGCTGAATAACTGAATAAAAACAGAGCCATATTTAGGGGCTGTATTCCATCCCTACAAAAGCTAGAAAATGAGTGTTTAATAAGGAAATTGTAAGTTTATATTCGAGTTTGGAACAACTGAGTTTAAGATACATATTGTACCCTTTTTATTTCCCCTGCAGCAACTAATACAATTTTAGGATCTACATACTAAAGCTTCAGTAAATAAAGTATTGACTGATTCAACATAAATACTATGGTTTATTTCTAAATGGCAAGGAAAAATCACATGTAAGAGGTTTCCATTTGAAAGAATTCCACTATTCATCAAAATTTTCATCTATTCTCAAGACTGTTTATTTTAAACTAGGTTTAGAGTAGCAAAGCATATGAATTTTACATTAGAAAACATGAGAAGGATATAAAAGTTTGTTTTCTGCATTCTTTCAAAATTCTTATTTTGAAGGCCTTCTGGGCAAATAAACTATTGGAACTTGTCATCATTTAAACTATTTCCTATAAAGATGAGATCAGTAAGATTTAGAGCACTGCTTGCACTGCACAGCGTATGTTTTAGTAAATACTCAAAATGGATTTCTCTCCCAAAGAAAAAGCTTAAATTAAGTAAATTACTAGATGACAATTTAGCAGTATGTGTCTCAGAAGTCTGAGGGTGGAGCAGATACATTGGGTTCCCCAGCTTGCCTTCGGGGTGGTTTTATTTTAGGCTTACAATCCAGAAGTCTAGAAATGAGTGATTAAATCTAGTAATTCTGGTTTTGAGTCTAAAATACTGCTCTAAGAAGAGTCATTCACTTTCTACATTTGGGATACCATTATTCTGCTTCACTGGAAGTAAAGAGAATGGATTGGCCAGGAATGGCCAAAGATATCTGGAAGGATAACTTGATCTAATAGCTCCCTTATACAGGTGCATAAGTAGAAACTTAACATTCTTATAAAATCTTGAGAGGGACAATCATATCGCTTAGTCACATAACAATCTATTACATAGCTGAGATCTGCAAAGGAAAGAGAAATTTTATATCGGAGAGGAGCCGGGGATGAAAGAGGGGAGGACCACTTTGAAGCACAGAACACTCTCAGAGAAGGCTAGTGTAGTAAGAAGGTGGTGATCCAGTGAAAAAATGTCAACAGGACTCTGTAGGTCCAGGATTCAGGATCAGGACAGAAAAGTTGCTAGGAAGCAGGAGATGGTAGAAGAAAAATAGCTGAAAAGGTTGTAGTGGGGACATGGTGACAGTCCAAAGTCCATTCCAAACCTCATTGTTTTGTTGCCTCAAAGTTGTGAGAGGAATTAAAATCAACTTCAGATGTAGAATTTAAGTATTTTAAATCAATCATTCTCAAAATGCCATGGTCCTGAACTAGCAGTATTAGCATTAGCTGAAAGTGGTTAGAAATGCAAATCATGAACTGGCCCCACCCCAGACTTACTGAGACTCTGAAAGTGAAGTCCAGTGGACCATGTTTCAAAAAGCCCTGCAGATGGGTCTGATGCTCCCTCAAACCTGGGAAACAATGGTTTAAACCCATTGTGGTAATTCGATCCCTTGAGACAGTGAAATGGCCTAGGTCAAAGGGTACACATATTCTCCCAGAATCGATTTTCAGATCGTGACTAGATGCATGGCCTAAGTTGACCTCAACTAACCAAAGAGAAGATTTCTCTCTGTATTCTGCCTCCCTACCCCCCAAGAAATAAATAATTTGGCACTTAGTTACCATTGCCTCATCAAGAGAGGGAATAAAGCTTAGAAAGATGCTGTCTCAGTTCGTTTGGGGCTGCTATAACAGAATGCCTAAGATCAAGTAATTTATAAGAAACAGAGATTCATTTTTTACAGTTAGGGAAGCAGGGAAGTCTAAGGTCAAGGGTTGCATCTGGTGATAGCCTTTGTGCTATGTCATCTCATGGCACAAGGTGAAACAGCAAGAAAGCATACATGTCTGAGAAAGAGGAAGGGGGCCAAGCTCATCCTTTTATCAGGAACCCATTCCATTGATAATTATCTATCCCCACCATAACAGCACTAAACAACTCATGAAGGCAGAGCCTCTTAAAGGTCCCACATCTCAACACTCTTGCAATGGGATTAAGTTTCCAGCACATAAGCTTTGGGGGACACATTCAAACTACAGCAGATGCCAATTCTTCAAATCCCTGCCTGTAGAGGACAGGCAAAGAGACAATGTTCAGTGACATTGAATCACAGGGTCAACCAACCTAAGTCTGCCCTACCCAATGACACTTCATAGCTGAGCAAATAAACTTCCTCATTGTTTAAGCCCTTTTAAGTCAGATTTTCTGAAATGTTTCCTCACTGATGGAGGTCACAATCTTCACTACTTGGCAGGTGTCACTAATCTGGTATCACCAACCTAAAGTCAAATGCTGGCGTGAAAAATCAATAAAGGCATGCAAGTGAAAAGTCAGTAACATTGTAGGCACAATAGAACTTTAAGTAAAATGACAGGTGTGAAATATAAAGAGATAGTCCCAACTATCCAACAACCAATGGAGTAGATATAATTCATAGTAAAGCTCCCTCCCACATTTCTAACAACAGAATTTGAAAGAGATTTTGTAAAACATATAAACTGGTATTTCCTTTATAGAATAGACAGTGCAGAATAAGACCATGGAAGGAAAACCAAGGGCAACTTTTGGATCATCTTTCCCCTCTACTTACTTCTATAAAATGAAGTAAAATAGACCGAATGGCCTCAGAGAGGATGACCAACTAACTCTCCAAACTCACTCAGGACTGGAGTTTCTCTAGACATGTGCCTTTCAGTGCTTAAAGCAGTTACAAACACACCAGGATGGTTGGTCACTTTCCTCTGTGGACAAGTCTTGGACCAGAATTTAAGTCAATTAGATTTGAAAATTAACATTCTTTAATGTTTAGGGAGAATCAGGTGACTATTTTCCCTGAAGAATCATATTGTGTTGACACCCAGTTACATCCTCCTTCACATTGAGTGTTAATATCATTCTCACGGCTGTATCTAAATTAGCTTTCTTAGGGCACTGGCCAGGTGTAGCCTCTCAGGGAGCTCTCAGCTGGAAAATGGAGGGTGCTTCCAATTCCTTCGACCCATCTTTCTGTAATCATTTCAAATTTCCATTTTCCCTAGGGTATTATGTTAAATTTCATTCTCATGAGAGCTCTTGGAAAAAGCTCTGACTAAAAACTTTCCCACCAATAGCTTGCCCCCAAAGACTATGCAGTTGGAAACTGAAACTCACTTTTGAAAGACAAAACAAAAGCATCCTTGCAAATGGATGGCAGACTGGATGCATGCCCTGTTTCTGTCCCCAGGTATTCTCCTCTTCCAGCAACACATATGATATCCAGAGATCACAAAATAAAATGTGAATGTTTTCACTAGATCAAATAAATGAGGCACAAAATAGCATAAGAACTTATTCATTACACAAATTGTATTAGTAAATTAGAGGCAGAATTGGAAAAAACATGTGTTTACCCACATTCCAGAAATATCTTGACTCTCTCTATGCCTAAACCAACTGGGGAAAATTAGTAGAAACATTATATAAAAACAAAATACAAAACAGTAAATTTATTGTCTCTCGAAATTAAAATAAACACAGAAAGAAACATTACGGTTTCAATTTTATCAGCATTAACAACACAATTTAGCTTGAAAACACTAATAGGAAGAAAAGAGGATTGTGATATTATTACTACATAAAGAGCCAAATATTTACTTTCATGGTTCTTAGTCTTTTAACTTTCTCACCTGTTACTAAATACGTGATGCTCTGAAATTTGTTTTGGCATTACTATAGAATATCCATTGTGTAGAATTGCAAACACTGCTGGTAGTCTTGACATTTAAGGAGCAGGTGGTCCGACGAAATGCTCCAGCATTCTATAACCTAACAATTTGGATTCCATACCTGAACAAAGAGGGAAAGAGTAGGTTAAATTTCCTGACCTCTGAAGTTTTCCAAAGGGCAAATTTAATAAGTGCATTCCCAGTTGGTGACTGGGAGGTGGGAGAGAAGAGGGTTGAGGAAGCTCTGGGAGAATTAAAAAGCTACTGTGACAGCTGCCCACAACACACTATGCCGGTGAGAAGCAGGATGAAGAGCAATCACCCCAGAGAATTAAGTGGCTGCAGTGGTGCTGCCAGAACTTGACTGAGAAATAACGCTTCCACAATCTTAGAAATAAGTGCTGAAATTTGCCAACTGATCTTCCTCTTTTAGGAGAATCAAGGTTATAAAAACACAGCAATGCATTTGATTAATACAATTAATACATGCTTTTTGCTAGACAGAACAATAATGTTTAAAAACACCAAACTAAGCTTCTTTACTGAAGCACAAAGTGATATGATCTAACTGATAAACTCAAGGTTCAAACCCTAAGGACATCACTGCACTTGACAAGACTGTGTATTATTATAGAACTAATGACCATTCTCTCCAGGACCAATGCATCTGTGTCATTGTCCCTTGCAATTTAATAGTTAGTATTTGTTAGTGTACTATGTTGCAGGCAGTGTTTTGACTAATTTAAGCCTCATAACAATGAAAGGAGGTCGGGGTACTATAATTGTTACCATTTAACAGATAAAGAATCAAAGTTACACAGATATTAGATACACCACCCAAAGTTACCTCTCTAGTGACTAACAGAGCTGAACTTAAACCCAAGAAGTCTGGCCTGGATGTCCACACTCCTAAACCACTATAATATATTGTTTTCCTGGTAAGAAATAACTCGGTCTTACTCAAAGCTTGTGACAAACACATTAAGCTTTTAGAAAATGTTGTAAATGTTTCTTTATACTTCTCATCTCATCTGATTGCCTTTCAATCAGTCAATGCCCAGGCCACTTAGGATGGGCACCAGGAAGCCCTTCTCCCCTCGTCAAATTTTACTCTTCCTTTTCTACTCCATGGCTCCCCTTGCACCATCCCCCGCTGCCCTTGGTGGCTGAAGCTCAGGCAGCTGCTTGCACCTCATTCCAAGTCCAGGGGTTCTTACTCGAGTCCCCATGCTGGGAGTGTGGAAGTGAGCCTCCCTTTCTTCAGAGTAAAGCATCTACAAGACAAACTTCTATTTTGACTCTGTTAATTGCCTCTCATCACTGAAGTGTTATTTTGAAGTGTTATCATGTTGAAGACTCTTCCCGCCAGATACCAGTGAAGAGGAAAAAACAAAACAAAATGAGGACGAAGAAATAAAGAATTCTAACCCATAAAACACACAAAACTGTACATACAATTTCAGCAGGCTTGTAGACTCCTTGAAACCCCTGCCATAGGGCAATACTGAGCAAAAGACAACTTTTTAACTGAAAAAAAACTTTTGCTTATTCTTGAAAGGACGTCGCCCATTTGGTAACAGTTGGGGGAAAAAGCAATTTTGTTCAACTGTATCTCAAAAGTGCCTCCCAAGAGAAGATATGTGGACATGGGACCTGTCAGGGAAACACTGAGTATGTCCTCCTGCATAGACCTTAGCAGGTGAAGATGACAAACAGATTCCTTAAGAATCCACCCTGCTGTCTGCATGGCCTGAATCACACTAGTATAGGAGAAAGAACACTGACCCATGTTACCGGACTTAATTGTTAGTCTCTGCTTTTCTAGTATGTTGCTCTGGTATCTTGAATAGTTAATTCCCTTCTGTTCCTCTCAGTTTTTTCATCTGTAAAATGAAGGCTTCAGCTTAATAATCCTTAAAGTCCCTGTGATCATTTACTGTTGGATCTGATGTTGAGAGAATCGATGAGAGGAGCTTGAAAGACTCCTTGGAGTTGGTCCTTGGACCAGATAATCCTTAGACTAAACCTCTACCTGCAGGAGAAACAAACCCCTGCCAACAAGAAACTCAACAAAAACAATCACCAGCTTTTGTATGTACTCCCTCGAATGTACCAGGCAAGATGCCAGGTGTGTACTTTAAACAAAGGACATAGAAAAGGTGGGGGACTATCCCCATCTGTCCCCAAACCCTCTCTTGACTGCAGTTAACAAGCAGACTAAGTTTTGCTTGGCTTCAATACACACTGGAACCAGGAATTAATCAGATACCAGGCCCTGACACAACACTGAGGGTGCCCTGCTTCCAGGGACTGCATGTTCCTGCCACCTTCCTAGACTCAACCAGATGCATTGAACATTGCCTTCTTTGTCTGCTAAAACAAACAAGTGGTGTGTCCTTAGAGGGAAATGTACTAGTCCACATCTCACAGCACCAAGGTCAGGACTAGGATGAGACAAACAGGTGACTAGGGCACAAAATTTAAGGAGGCAAGGTCATGCAAATGTTGACGCTGCCCTTGTAGAACCCTGAAAGTCAGTGCCTCCTTAAATTCTATGCCCTGAGCTCCTAACTCCAGATCATGCCAGTGCAGATTCCAAACTTGCATGACCTTGCCTCCTTAAATTTTGTGCCCTGGGCACCTTGCTTGTCTCATCCTGAACCAGACCCTAGTGCTGTGTGATGTGAACGAGTACATTTCCCTCTAAGAACACCACTGTTTGTTTATTTTTGCAGACAAGGATGGCAACATTCAATGTACCTAGTTGAGTAAGGAGGATGGCAAGAATGCTCAGTCCCTGGAAGCTGAACACCTCATTATTGTGCCAGAGCCTGGCATCTGCATAATTCCTGGTTCTTATTTGTACTGAAGACCAAATGAAACTCACCAAGGCCCAGTCCTGCATTGTGCCCTGGGTTGCACATACTCAATAAGAATTTGTAGACTTGCATTTTCTCTTCAACTTTTTATTCCTCTTGATGATCACTTTAACCAACTGCTCAAGAAAATTTTAAAAACAAGTGGAGCTCAACTCAAATTTATTTTTCCAACCTTAAAATATCAATTATTTAATTTTAATGTGCATACAAATCACCTGTGGGATGTCTCAAAAATCCCTATTCCACCTGTTACCGTATGAGGGCTTCCATAATGAAGTACCATATACTGGGTGTCTTAAACAACAGAAATTAACTTTCTCACAGTTTCAGAGGCTATATGTCCAAGATCAAAGTATCTGCAGGTTTGATTTCTTCTGAGACTTCTCTCCATGGCTTGTAAATGGCTGCCTTCTTCCTCTTCCTTCACGAGATCTTTCTATGCATCCGTGTTCCTGATCTCCTCTTCTTAGGACACCAACCATATTGGATTAGGGCCCACCCTAAAGGTCTCATTTTAACTTACTCACCTCTTTAAAAGCCCTATCTCCAAACAGTCACATTGTCAGGTACTGTAAGGCCTTCAACGTATGAATTTTGAGAAGACACAATTCAGCCCACACCACCTCCTCACTCTAGCCCCTACATTTTGATCCCATAAATCTTAATTGGGGCCAGAGACCTTTTATGGGTTTCTTTCTGTTTTATTTTGTTTTGCTTTGGTTTTCATAAACACCTCCGTGATTCTAACAACATAAAATATACTTTGAAAGGAACACTACTTTAGGCTCCTTTCTCCTGAATTCCCAAGAATTCCCTCAGGGAACTCTCCTCACTTCCCTTCCTAACTTATTTTCATGAGCCACTCATAGTTTCTCCACCAGTTTGTAAGCTTGGGGCTATTTGTCCTCTTCTTAATAGTTTTGGTCTATATCCAATGTATTTAACCACTTTTCTGAAGTACACATGAGTTAATGAAACCAAATTTCATCAAGAAAAAACATAATTTGTCTTTGAGTTTGCATCTCAGTGGCTGAGAAACAGAATCAGAGTAAAAAAATCTTTAACAAAACATGAGAAACCAAGTTCCCAATCCACCTTCAGGAGCAGCCATTTTTCTGTGAACGTAGGAAGCACTGTAGATCCTTTAAAGAAACGCTACTAGCAAAGTTGATGGTAGCACAGAAATCTTCATGGGGTTAAACACAGTCCCTGCCTTGGAGGCCTCCAGACAATGCTGACCCCTTAGGGCTCCCATGGGAACACCTAAGGAACACAACGTACTTGACTCGCAGCTACAGTCAACTAAACCAACGATAGCACACCACCAGCAATGAAATACACACCAGTTCCAGCCAGATGCATCTGTCCTTTCTCAGTTTCAGCATACATTGACCACAAGAATTTCAAAAGAATACTTTTCTAAGAGATTCCACTGATCCTGTGCTTCCAGTTTGGCTGCAAACTGCTAGAGCAGCATTTTTTTTCCAGCTGGCAATAACCCAAAGTAAAAAGCAAAACACCCAACCCACAGGCATATTTACCACTTGAAGTTTTTGAACAGAAGCCTGTGAATTAATCAAGATCTTAAAGGCACTTTTCAATTTGTCTTTTAATAACATGATAGAATCTAGAAACGTTATATTTCCTTCCCTCTCAAGCATAGCATTCCACCCTACAACATGGTTTACTCAATGAAAGCATTTTATATGAAATTCCAAAAATATAGAAATAAGATTTATAATTTCACACTTAGTTTGTTTTGATCAGATTTTTTAAATGTTTACAATGTTTTGATAAGGAAAATCAGAAGCAAAACCAAAACTATTTCTGATTTAAAAACCTGAAATATTAAGATGTGTCATGTGATAAAATTTAATGCATGTATGAAGAGGTTTTCTGAAAGAGGTTTTATTTTCCCAATTCAATCAATGTTTGTCCAAGATAAGGACAGAAACAGCATTTCAAGGATGTTCTCAAAGATATACTAAAAAAGATGCAAAGACTCCAACTTACAGGCTGCCACTGACAGAGTTAGCTCAATTGAAAAAGTAATCTACTTCAAGAATATCAATATTTTATAAATCCAAGACAATAGCAAAAGACACAAATGTACCTTCAGTAGAAGCAGTGTGACCATGAACCAACTAATAATTCAAGGTTACCCTTTCTGCCAAGGATATGTGTCCAATCCATAATAATTCGCCAGTCCCCAAATTGTCTCATCATTCATCTCCAATTATAAATGTATCCAGGGAACTAGTCTGAAAAATAGTTATGCCCTTTTTTCCTTTCTCTTCCTCATCCTTCTTCCTTTAAATGCAGTGTGGGGATGTGATGACCAGCACAGCGGCGACAGTGGTAACCATCAAGAGATATGCATGATCAGCAAGATGGCTGAGTAGAGGTGCCTAACACTAGTTTCCCCTCAACATAAAAAGGACCAAAATAACAAACAAACAACTAGATATAGACTAGAGCATCTAAAAGAGAGTGCTGGAATACCAGGGAGTAGAGGGAGCCCTGTGGAGCATAATGAAAACTCAGGATGCCAGCATAGAGAAGAGAACGAAGCATGCTGCTTCCATCACCTCTTCTCCCCAGTTGAGACTGGTTTGGAGCCAAAACGTGCATTTTTTTTTACAGGAAAAAAGATAAGGAGGGGATCGTGAACAGCCTTCATTACCACCATGGATACCTGCAGTCTTTGCTACTGGAGAGTCTCACAGTCCTCACAGACCCTGAGCCCTGTCTAGGGAGATGCCTCAAGTTCATATGGCCTCACTGCTTCAGAGAAGAATCCCATGTTATGCCTTTCCCAACACCCACAACCCAAGCTTCTAAGGCACAGCACCATCTTGAAACTGTAGCCACTGCTATCTGCTAGAGTAAGCACTGCATCTCTACCATCATTTCACCAAATGGAACAATTGCGACCCCAGTGCAAAAGATCACTGCTCCCCTGCCCTCAAGTAACAAGCAGTCCTGCATGCAGAGAAGCAAAGCCCAAGTCAGTGCACCCACAGTATACACTCTCTTGGTATGGGAACCAATCCAATGCTGCACCCCCAGGAAGGCTACCCCCTAAGCCAGTGGACCCACTGAGTTCATCCCCTCAGCTTAGGAACCAGCCCAGTGTCCCAACCCCAGCAAGGCCACCACAAATGCCCCTTAGCTTGAGAAACAACCTGATGCCTTTCCCCTGGTGAGGTCACTCCCAAACCAGCAGACCCAATGCACACACCCCTTGACTTCAGCACCAGCTGGCTTTCTTCCCCCAATAAAGCCATGCCACCACCACCACAAACCCACAAACTCCTGCAGTCTAGGCCACTGAGGCACTCACGGGCATTGCTAATGTTGATTATTGCTGAAAAAGACCTCACATTTACTACATAACTGCATCATTAAAAAAACAAAAACCACGCACAATACCCAACCACCACCCAAGAACTCATCTGCAAGAGAAGTCTTTCCCTATGAAAGCTACTCCATAAAATAGGAAAAGGTGAATGTTCTTGACACCACCAAAGGAACTCAATAATTCTCGAATAACTGGCCCCCAAAGAAAAGGAAATTTCCAAAATGCCTGAAATGGAATTCAAAATAATAATCCTAAGGAAATTTAGTGAGATACAAGAGAATATAGGTAGACAATTCAATAAAATTAGAACAATTCATGATGTGAATGAGAAAATCAACAAAGAGATGGATTTTTTTAAAAAAAGAACCAAGTAGAATCTCAGAGCTAATAAATTCAATAAATGAAATTTAATATACAACTGAGGGTTTCAACAAACTAGATCAAGCAGAAGTATGCATTTCTGAACCTAACGACAGGTTTTTTTTTTTAAATAACCCAGTCAGATTTTAAAAAAGAAGAATTAAAAAGAATGAAGAAAGCCCATGATACTTATGGGCCAACGTTAAGTGAACAAATGTTTGCATTATGAGGGTTCAGAAGGATAAGAGATGGAGAAAGTTATAGAAAACTTATTTAACAAAATATAGCTGAACACTTTCCAAGTCTTGGGAAAGATATGGGAAGTTCAGATCTAGGAAGTTCAGAAGTTCTCAAATAGATTTCACCCAAAAATATTCTCTCTGAGGCACACCGTAATCAAATCAAAAGTCAAAGTCAGAGAATTATAAAAGCAGAAAGAGAAAAGTGTTAAGTTACATATGAGACAGTTCCCACTAGACTGAGCAGATTTCTCAGCAGAAACCTTGCAGGCCAGGAGAGAATGGGATGATATAGTCAAAATGCTAAAAGACATAAAAACTACCAATCAAAAATACCATACCCTGCAAAACTATCCTTCAGAAATGAAGGAGAAATAAAATCTTTCCCAAACAAGCAAAATGTGGAAGAATTTATCACCACTAGACAAGCCTTATAAAAAATGCTTAAGGAAGTGTTTCAACAGGAAGCAAAAGGAAAGTCATTACTATCAGTGTACTGTAGCGATGGTATGAAAATGTTTCAAATATCTAGTATGAAGGTTGAAAGCCAAAATGGCCAAAAGTAACTATAGCTACAATAAGTTGTTAGGGAACCCACAATATGAAAACATGTAAATTAAGGCAACAAAAATATAAATTGTAGGGGGAGGATAAAAATCTAGTGTATATATGCAACCGAAGTTAAGTTGTTATCAGCTTAAAATAGTATAACTACAAGATTCCTTATGTTAGCCCCATGGTAACCACAGAGAAAAAAAATATAGCAGATGCAAGAGACAGAAGGAGAAAGGAATCAAAGCTCATCAGTAGAGAAAACCACCAAATCAGAAATATAAGCAATAAGAAAGAAAGAAGCAAATAATCTACAAAACAATCAGAAAACAGTTAACAAAATGGCAGGAACAAGTCCATTTAATAACCTTGAATGTAAATGGATTAAATTCTCCAATTAAAATGCACAGCAAAAGAAACAATCATCAGAGTGAACAGAAAACCTAGAGAATGGGTCAAAATTATTGCAGTCTATCCATTTGACAAAGGTCTAATATCCAGAATTTCAAGGAGCTTAAATTTACAGGAAAAAAAACCCTCATTAAAAAGTAGGCAAAGGACATGAACAGACACTTCTCAAAAGAGGATGTACATGCAGCCAACAAACATACGAAAAAAAAGCTCAACATCACTGATCATTAGAGAAATGCAAATCAAAACCACAATGAAATACCATCTCATGCCAATCAGAATGGCTACTAGTAAAAAGTCAAAAAAAAACAGATGTTGGTGAGGTTGTGGAGAAAAAAGAACACTTTTACGCTGTTGGTAGGAGTGTAAATTAGTTCAACCATTGTGAAGGACAGTGTGGCAATTTCTCAAAGACCTAGAAACAGAAATACCATTTGACCAAGCAATCCCATTATTGGGTACATACCCAAAGGAATATAAATCATTCTATTATAAAGATACATGCATGCATATGTTCATTGCAGCACTATAGCAAAGTCATGGAATCAACCTAAATGCCCATCGATGATAGACTGGATAAAGAAAATGTGGTACATATACACGATGGAATACTATGCAGCCATAAAATGAGAGCATGTCCTTTGCAGGGACATGGATGGAGATGGAAGCCATTATCCTCAGCAAACTAATGCAGGAACAGAAAACCGACCACCACATGTTCTCACTTGCCAATGGGAGCTAATTTATGAGAACACATGGACACATGGGGAGGAACAACACACACTGGGCACCTGTTCGGGGGGAAGGAGGGAGAGCATCAAGAAGATTAGCTAATGAATGCTGGGTTTAATACCTGGGTGACAGGATGATCTGTGCAGTAAACCACCATGGCACACATTTACCTATTAACAAACCTGTACATTCTGCACATGTACCCCTGAACTTAAAATAAAAGTTGAAAAAAAAAAAAGAGGAGAGAGTAATGGAAGTTTTTTTTTTAAGACCCTACTATATACTGCCTATGTGAAACTCATTTTACCTATAAGGATGCACAAAGACTGAAAGTGAAGTGATAGAAAAAGATATTCCATACAAATGGAAACCAAAAAAACCCCAAAGTAGCTATACATCTATGAAATAAGTAGACTAACTCAGAAACTGGAAAAAGAAACAAAGACTGTCATTTCAGCTGAAAGATCTATTCAGCAGAAGGATATAAGAATCGTAAATATATATGAACCCAACACTGGAGCACCCAAATATAAAAAGCAAACATTATTAGATTTAAAGGGAAAGATAGACTATAATATGTAATAGTAGCAGCCAGGCACAGTGGCTCATGCCTGTAATTGCAGCACTTTGGGAGGCCAAGGCTGTGGATCACCCCAGGTCAGGATTTCAAGATAAACCTGGCCAACATGGCAAAATGCCTTCTCTACTAAAAATACAAAAATTAGAATTGGTAGTATTCCATATAAATCTATATATCCATATATATATATACACACATACATATCCATATACACATAGATATACAAATATATACATATATATGCCTATATACATATATATTCATATATCCATATATAGATATATACATATATCCATATATATCCATATATCCATATATAGATGTATATCCATATATATCCATATATCCACATATGGATATATACCTATATATATCCATATATACATATACAGATATATATACATATATATCCATATATATCCATATATACATATATAGAGATATATATATCCATATATATCCATATATACATATATATCCATATATACATATATCCATATATACATATATATACATATATATTTATGTAATTTCTCAACCTAATCTCCAAGTTCAAGATACTTTTGTATGATACTAGGCATTTAGTCGATTCCTAAACAACTGAGGGTCTTGGGAATTTAACCATGTCAATGCAGCCTTTTTTTATATTATTAACTGAAGAAAATGGATTCCCTTTAAAGTTTTTTAAAATTAGAAAATAGAAAGAAGTCAGAAGAAACCAAGTCAGGACTGTAAGGTGGATGCCCCTGTTTGATGAGAGGAATGAGCAGGTGCATTGTCATAGTGGAGAAAGTCTTGCTGGTGAAGCTTTCCCAGGTGTTATTCTGCTAAAGCTTTGGCCAACTTTTAAAAACACTCTCATAATAAGCAGATATTATTATTTTGCCCTTGAGAACATCAATAAGAAAAATGCATTGAGCATCCCTCAGAATTGTTGCCATGATCTTTGCACTTGATCAGTCTGCTTTAGCTTTGAGTGGACCACTTCCACCTCTTGATAGCCATGGCTTTGATTATGCTTTGGATCATATGGGTAAACCATGCCCTATCTCCTGCTGTAATTTTTTGAAGAAATCCTTCAGGATCTTGATCTTACTTGTTTAAAATTTCCATTGAAAGATCTGTTCTGAGATGGTATCTCATTGTGGTTTTGCTTTGCATTTCTCTGATGGCCAGTGATGATGAGCATTTTTTCATGTGTTTTTTGGCTGCATAAATGTCTTCTTTTGAGAAGTGTCTGTTCATGTCCTTTGCCCACTTTTTGATGGGGTTGTTTTTTTCTTGTAAATTTCTTTGAGTTCATTGTAGATTCTGGATATTAGCCCTTTGTCAGATGAGTAGGTTGTGAAAATTTTCTCCCAGTTAGAATGGCAATCATTAAAAAGTCAGGAAACAACAGGTGCTGGAGAGGATGTGGAGAAATAGGAACACTTTTACACTGTTGGTGGGACGGTAAACTAGTTCAACCATTGTGGAAGTCAGTGTGGCGATTCCTCAGGGATCTAGAACTAGAAATACCATTTGACCCAGCCATCCCATTACTGGGTATATACCCAAAGGACTATAAATCATGCTGCTATAAAGACACATGCACACGTATGTTTATTGTGGCACTATTCACAACAGCAAAGACTTGGAACCAACCCAAATGTCCAACAATGATAGACTGGATTAAGAAAATGTGGCACATATACACCATGGAATACTATGCAGCCATAAAAAATGATGAGTTCATGTCCTTTGTAGGGACATGGATGAAATCGGAAATCATCATTCTCAGTAAACTATCGCAAGAACAAAAAACCAAACACCGCATATTCTCACTCATAGGTGGGAAATGAACAATGAGAACACATGGACACAGGAAGGGGAACATCACACTCTGGGGCCTGTTGTGGGATGGGGGGAGGGGGGAGGGATAGCACTGGGAGATATACCTAATGCTAGATGACGAGTTAGTGGGTGCAGCGCACCAGCATGGCACATGTATACATATGTAACTAACCTGCACATTGTGCACATGTACCCTAAAACTTAAAGTATAATAATAAAAAAAAAAAAGAAAGAAAGATCTGTTCTGTCTGCAGCTGATCTGGGCACAACAGTTGTGCTCTCATCAAGTGGAAAGTGTGATCAACTTCAATGTTTCAGCCAGAATTGTGTAAATTAAATGAATTGAGATGTCTGTGATGTTGGCTATTGTTTCTGCTGTTAACTGTCAGTCCTTTTCATCCAGGGCGTAAACAAGATGAATTATTTCCCCAAAAATTGATGTGGCTGGTCTGCCGCTTCAGGCTTCGTCTTCAACATTGTCTCATCCCTTCTTAAAATAAGTTATCCATTTGTAAACTGCTGATTTCTTTGGGACATTGTCCCTATAAATTTTTCATAAAGCGTCAGTGATTTTACCACCCTTCTAAGCTTCATTATAAATCTGATGTTTAGCAAAACTCATGTTGCTCTAATAGGGGTTCTTTTCAAATTGATAGCTTATCTTTCTTAGTGCCTCAAACTAGATTATGTTCAAATATGTTATAAGTTACTGTGAGTTTATTTAGGTGCCAAAAAATTGAAATTCATGAATAATTTCTCATAACACTTATTTTGCATGAACTTTTTGAAGCCCCCCTCATAAGTGATGAACCCACCACTAGTATCATACTAAATAGTGAAAAATTGAACGCCTTTCCACTAGGATCAGGAGTAAGAGAAAGATGCCCACTTTCACCAGTTTTATTCAACATAGTTCTGGAGGTTCTAGCCAGAGCAAGTGGGCAGAAGAAAGAAATAAAGGGCATTTAAATTGGAAAAGAAGAAGTCAAATTATCCTAGTTGTAGATAACATGATTTTTACATACAGAAAACTTAAGGATTCCACAAAAATCTTTTAGAACTGATATGTCAACTTAGTAAACTTGCAGGATACAAAATCAACCTACAAAAATCAGTAGCATTTCTCTACACTAATAATGATCCACCTTAAAAAGCAATCAAGAAAGCAATTCTTTTTTACAATAGCTACCCCCAACAAAAAAATCCCTAGGGATAAATGTAAACAAAGAGGTGAAAGATCTCTACAGAAAAAAAAAAAAAAAATTGTTGAAAGAATTTGAAGAGGGGCCAGGTGCGGTGGTTCATGCCTGTAATCCCAGAACCCTGGGAGGCCAAGATGGGCAGATGGCTTGCACTCAGGAGTTTGAGACTAGCCTGGGCAATATAGTGAAACCCCGTCTTTACTAAAAATACAAAAATAAACTGGGTGTGGTGGTGTGCACCTGTAATCCCAGCTACTCAGGAGACTGGGGTACAAGAATCTCAACGGAAGCATATCTCATGTTCAAGAATTTGAAGAATTAATGTCATTAAAATGTCCATACTACCCAAAGTGATCTACAGATTCAATGTAATCCCTATGAAAATACCAATGACATTCTTCACAGAAATAAAAAGAATAATTCTAAAACTTATATAAAACCACAAAAGACCCTAAAGCAATGCTGAGCAAAAAGAATAGAGCTGGAGGCATCACACTACCTGACTTTATACTACAAAGTTATAGTAAGCAAAACAGCATGATAGTAGCATAAAAACAGACATATACGTCAATGGAACAGAAGGGAGAACCCAAAAATAAATCCATGAATTTACAGCCAATACATTTTTTACAAAGCTGCCAAGAAGATACATTGGGAAAAGAATTGCCTCTTGAATAAATGGTGCTGGGTAAGCTGGATATCCATATACAGAAAAAAGAACCCAGACCTCTATCTCTCACCACCACATACAAAAATCAACCCAAAATGAACTAAATACTTAAGTGTAAGGCTGTAAACTATAATATGAAACTACTGGAAGAAAGCATTGGGGAAATGCTACAAGACATTGGTCTAGGCAAAGATTTTTTGGGGTAGGGCCTCAAAAGCACAGTCATCAAAAGCAAAAATAGACAAATAAGATTACATCAAGATAAAAAGTTTCTGTACCGCAAAGAAAACAATCAACAAAGTGTAGAGGCAACCTACAGAATGGGAGAAAATATTCGCAGGGAGAAACTACATGACAGGGAATCAATAACCAGAATATATAAGGAACTCAAACAACTCAATAGAAAACACAAATAATCTGAGTTTTAAATGGGCAAAAGACTGAAATCAACAGTTCTCAAAAGAAGACATACAAATGGCCAACAGGTATATGAAAAATGCTCAACATCACTAATCAGCAGATAAATGCAAATCAAACCACAATGGGGTATCATCTCACCCCAGTTGAAATGGCTATTATCAAAGGACAAAAGATAACAAGTGTTGGGGAGAAAATAGAAAAAAGGGATCCCTTATAAACTATTGGAGAAACGTAAATTAGCATAGTCATTGTAGAAAACAGTATGGAGTTTTTCAAAAATTAAAAATACAAATACTGTATGATCCAGCAGCCCCACTACTTGGTATATACCCAGAGGAAAGGAAATCCATATATCAGAGACATATCTGCACTCTCGTGTTTATTACAGCACCATTCACAATAGCCAAGATAGGGTTTAACCTAAGTGTCCAACAATGGTGAATGGATAAAGAAAATGTAGTGTACATACACAATGGAATACTATCCAGCCATTAAAAAGAATGAAATCCTGACATGTGACAACTTTAATGAACCTGGAGGACATTATAGTAAGTGAAATAAGCCAGGTCCAGAAAGACAAATACCTCATGATCTCACTCACATGTGGAATATCAAAAAGCTTACTTCATCCAAGGAGAGAGTAGAACAGCGGTTACCAGAGACCTGCGAAAGTAGGAGGGAGGAGGGGATAAGGAGAGGTTGGTCAACAGGTACAAAGTTACAGTTAGGAGGAGTAAATGCTGGTTTCTACTGCACAGTAGAATGAGTACAGTTAACCATAATGTATATTTCAAAATAGCCAGAGAGGCAATTTTGAATATTTTCACTGACATGGGTTGGCTGTGTCCCCACCAAAATCTCAACTTGAATTGTATCTCCCAGAATTCCCACATGTTTTGGGAGAAACCCAGGGGGAAGTAATTGAATCTTCCCCGAGCCATTCTCATGATAGTGAGTAAGTCTCATGAGAGCTGATGGGTTTATCAGGAGTTTCCGCTTTTGCTTCTTCCTCATTTTCTCTTGCTGCCGCCATGTAGGCAGGGCCTTTCACCTTCTGCCATGATTGTGAGGCCTCCACCGCCACGTGGAACTGTAAGTCCGATTAAACCCCTTTCTTTACTAAATTGCCCAGTCTCAGTATGTCTTTATCAGCAGCATAAAAAAAGGACTAATACACTCACCGCAAAGAAATGAGAAATGTTTGAGGTGAAAGGTATGCTAATTATCTTGATTTGATCATTACACAATGTAACATGTATTGAAACATAACATTGTACCTCATAAATATGTGCAATCATGTGTCGATTAAAATTTTAAAAAGAGAAATATGCATAAGATGAAAAGCTATCACTTTAATCCTGGTGGAGCCAACGGATAGAAGAAACGTGGACCCTTGACATACCACTGGGCTGATCAACAGAGCTGAGAACCTCCTGTCTCCAGACTTCTGGTTCATTAGTTAATGAATGCCTTGTGATTTAAGCCAGTGGTGTTCAAAGTGAGACACCTAGACCAGCAGCAGCATGGCCATGGAACTTGTCAGAAATGCAAATCCTTGGGCACCACCCTAGACTAAATGAAAAACCCTGGGGGTGAGGCCCAGCAACCTGTTTTTTAACAAGTCCTCCAGGTGATGCTGATGCAAGCTAAACTTTGAGAACCACTAATTTAAGTCATCGGTAGTTGTGTTTTGGTTATTTTTGACTGAAACGGTTCCTGACTAACATGAGCAATTGTGTCAGATCTCAGTAAGTGTGTCTTCTCTATTATTTATTACACAGGATTTTTCTTCTAACAATCCCTATTGCTCTGTTGATGGCAGCAGCAGGCCATTCAAAGCGGCTGCTGCCATGGCACCTGCTGCGGTGGGGTGTGGGCCCTGGCCACCGGTCCCCAGGTGCTGATGCTGAGGCAAACGGTGTCTGGGGCTTGCCACCTGGGAGCTGCTGCAGTGGGGCCAGACAGGGCCAGGCCACCCTCCAGCAAGGGAATGGCATAGTCAGGCATGGAGGGGTCCCAAGGTGAAGATGGGCCCAGGGCAGTGCTGCCCTTGCACATGGAGCACAGGAACTGGGCCCAGAACATGGAGTGGTGGCCACACTTCAGGGGCCTAGGACAGGAAGCAGGAGTGGCACCCATTTCCCAGACCCAGTCAGCCAAGCAGCTGCTGCGCCCACCCTGCCCATGGTACCAGGGTCCTGTGCCTCAGCAGGAGGCTCAATGCAGGGCTGCCTGAGGCCATGTCCATAGGATCCACCCCACCTCAGGGTGACTGCAGAGCCTGGCACTCCCACAGCCAGGCTGGGGCCCGCAAGCTACTCCCAGAGGCTACCCCCAGCAGGATTGTGAGCTGGATGGGGGGCGGGGGGGGCCGGGGCCACCCCTGAGCACCAAGGTGCAGGATGAACTTGCGGCAATGTGACCCCTGCCCCAGTCGCCAGCCCAGCCAGGCAAGGGGCTGGAGCCCTGCCCCAGGCTGCAAGGAGGCAAACAGGGCAGCAGAAACGGCTGTGGGAGTAGCAGTGGCTGCAGTGCATCCCCTGTGCCCCATGTCCCCAAGGCAGCTGACTGTGCTACCCCCACCCTCGAACAGCCCAGCAAGACCCACTCCCAGGCCCAGAGCCTCCTCCGCAGGCTCAACCTCACTCCTTGTCGTGTCGCAGGAGCCCATGAGCACCCGGCCAAAGGCACAGCCAGGACTTCCAGGACCAGTCCCAGGAGCCTCAAGTTCATTTGTGCAAGGTTGGCTTGGACCACCATGCCACCCCCACCTCAACCACTGCCACTTCAGGGAGATGCAGAAAAGGGGCATGGCCAGGGCTGTGCACTCTGCAGAGCTGGGGACAGGCAGGAGCCTCAACCCACCCTTCCCCAACCCGTTGGCAGGGTTGGAGCTCCCCAGGAGCAACTGTAGCCACCCAGCTCATGGCTGTGGGCCTAGGCCTCCCAGTCCTCTTGGGGCAGGAGGGCCCCCTCCATAACCGCAGGCTCGGGGGTGTCTGTTACCGCTGCCTGGCCTCTCCCCACTCCCAGCACCTGCTCCAGTCTTGAAGCAGAGTTGGGGCTCAGCCCAGGCACTGTTGCAGCCCAGCTGGGTATGTGCAGGCTCAGGGAAGTGCTGACATGCTGGTCCCCTGCCACCTCAGCCCCTCTGGACTTTGGGCACCAATGGAGGGAGGCCAAGATGGGGCTGGGGAGCAGCTCAGAACTGGCCTGCAGCAGCCCCTTGGCTCCAGCAGCCTGGGTGCCATAGGTAGGAGGATGCAGACAGGCTCTTGGGTGGGAAGGGGTGGGTCCCCAGTGAGGCCCCACCTTCAGGCCAGGGAGGGCCTGAAGGCTGGGGCTCAGGCTTCTAGTCCCGCAGACCAGAGTGGGGACTTGTGGTGCCTTTTCCTACCTGCCCATAACTGCCCATGGACCAACTGGCACTCACTTCCACCACTCTGAGGCCCATAAAAGCCTCATGCTCAGCCAGCACAGAGCAGAGGATGGAGAGATGTCAAGCTGCAGAGAGGAGCTACCCTCTCCAGTGCCCCTCTCTGCTGCCAGCAGCAGATGTCAGGATGACCAATGGCAGAGAGGAGCCATCCACTCCAGGCCTCCTCTCTGCTGTCAGCTGCAGAGACGATGCGATGACCTGCCTCGAGAGACAAGCCACCCACTCCAGGGCCTCCTCTCTGCTGAGAGCTGAACTCTCAATGGGACAACCTGCCTACAGGGAAGAGATACCCACTGCAGGTCTCTTCTGAGCCGTTCCAATACTCAATAAAGCTCTTCACGTTGCTCACCTTCCACTTGTCTGTGTACCTCATTCTTCCTAGATGCAGAACAAGAATTTGGGCAAAGGCACCATGGCCACAGAGGTTTCCAGCCAGAAAAGTGACACCCCAAAAATCCAGTAACACTGTCACAAGGTTACAGTTTACTTACAGTACACATAAATATTCAGAGAAAATCATCATTTCTTTACTAAATGTTCTATATTTTTTGCCAATTTCTACCTTGCTAAATGGTGTGTATCATGTACACACGTTTGTGCGCATCAGAACAATTAGTCAATATTCTTATCTTTGCAGGTTGAAATAATCTCTTTTTAGTGTAGTCTACTCAAAGTCAAATTCTTACTAAAGCTGATTTATTGTTGTTTGGCCTTCTCAGCCTCTTTAGTTGCAGTGCTTAGTCTCTCTCAGCACTCCTCTCCTAGTGGGGGGTGGCCCATGCAACTTTTTGGCAATGGGATGGAAGCATCCCAGATCCATATTATCTTCTGGCTCCAGTGATCTCTGGGCCAATGTCCCCTGTCTACCTGGTCATGCTCCTAGTGATGGCATTGATGGCTGGATTTGGTGGTTGGTGTAACAAAAACTTTTGTTCCTCCTTTGTCCAGTGCATTCTGGAACTTTCTGTCTGCCTGACTACCCTGAGATCTGTGGTCTTTGCAATTCCTTGGAGTCTTGGGTCTGGAATCCCTTGTCAGTGCCACGCCCTCCACACAGTGTCTGGCCTTGCTTGTAGCATCACATCACCCCACCCCAACAAGTTGAATGGTTCTAAGTCCCCAGTGAAGGCATACAAGAAATTTTGAGTCCTGTTCATGCCATGATTCCGGAAAGCGAAACTCAATCCTAACCTTGATCTGAAGCATAAAATTCACTTTGCTAGTCTGTCCCATGTTGGTAAAGAAGAAACCTTTGAGATAGTCTCATTTTAGAGTTTTTAAAGTCCTTTGCTTATCTAAAAGGCCAAAGACCTGAAGTTCCCAACCTAGGATGATGTTGTTTCCCAGGAGACACTTGACAATGTCTGGGGGGGCACCTTGGGTTGTCATAACTTGGGGGGAGGTTGCTACTGGCATCTAATGAGCAGAGGCCAGGTATGATGTTAAACACCCTAGTATATTGTGGTTGGCAGCATCCAAGATTCCTTCCCCTGGTAGCCATGCCTTGCATAACCCTCTCTTCCTGCATATGGACAGGACCTATGAAAATGATGAGATATTGCTCTTATGTTTATGTTACTTCCTATGGCCAATGGAACTTGGCAGATGCAATTAAGATCCCTAGTCAGTTGACTTTGAGGTAAGCAAAATAAGACTATCCTGTGTGGACCTCACCTAATCAGGTGAACCTTAAAAGAGACAAGAAGCAGTAGTAAACAAGCTCCTGCTGGCCTTGCAGAAGCAAATAACCTGTGCAGGGGGTCTTGGGAATTTTTAATACAGGGGGCCTCGTGGCAGGAACTGCAGGTGGCCTCTAAGAGCTGAGAGTGACTCTTATCCAATAAGTCAGCAAGAAAATAGAGACCCCCATTTTACAACCATAAGGAACTGAACTCTGCCAACAATCTGAGTAAGCCTGAAAGAGAACCCCAAACCTCAGATGAGAATTGCCCAAGCAACACCTCAATTTCAGCCTTGTAACTCCCTAAGCAGGGCGCCCAGCGAGGCAGCAATTGGACTTCTGACCCACGGAAACTGAGAGATAATGGATGTACGTGAATTTAAGTCATTAAGTTTGAGGTAATTTGCTATGTAGCAATAGAAAACCAATACAAATACACAGGAAAGCCCCCACAAAACAAGGCATTATCTGCCCAAAATAGCAACAGTGCCACTGTCGAGAAACCATGCCCTGGAGGGAACATGTGTGTCCTCCCCACCACTCTTTCCCCCTATCCCTAAAGAACAGAAGGAGAGAATGTCCGACCATTTCATTTTCTCAGCCTGTACTCCTATTTTACTCTTTTCTAGGTTCACAAACCACAAAGCTGTGTACATAAAGTGTGGGGAGAGGAGCAGGAAGCAGATATCTGGGAGACTTTGGAAAAAAACTGGAATCTCCTGAAGGAGAGATGCCCAAGCAAGTAGGGCAGCTGTGAGCCAGAGAAAGGTCAATGGGAGTTAGTACTGAGTTTTGATGCATGAGGTGCAATGAAAGCATGTCTTCTTAACCCATGACATTGTCAGCAACATCTTTTTTTCTTGTTAATGCTGTGTGTCTTTAGATTTGCTTTTGAGTGTTGCAACAAGACACTGAAAATAAGAGTCCTGCTTTGTAGTGAGAATGAGGGTGAGAACAGAGACTTTCCTGGTTACTTGTGAAATTCCCAGGAAGACTTTTCACAGCTGGCATTACGATGCCAATTATTATAATTTTATGGATGAGGAAATTGAGGCTAACAGATGTTGGGCAATTTTCCAAAGTTATTTAGCTAATGATCCACCAAACAAGGATTTTAGACTTCAGGATGTCTAATGATGGCTCCTACAGGATCCTCACTGCTCTATTACCATGTATTCATTACTTCCATAAAGATTCTGTATAGCAGGGGCACTCAATGCTGGTTACACTCAAATGACCCAGGAAGCTTTTAACATAACTCTGACGTCCTGGTCCTCCTCTTGCTCATCCCCACACCTGAACATCAGAGAAACTGATTTCATTGCACTGGGACATGGTCCCAGGACTAGCAAGAGCTCCTAGATGGTTCTCATATGTGTGCCCAGGGTTAAGAACCATTATTCTAAAAACATGATTCTCTTTAGTCCATAGTGATTACAACATGTCCAAGCCCATTTGTTTCTTTGGCATTTTTCAAATCGTTTCTCTTTCTGTGATATCAATGATTACATAATCTTATTTATCATTCTAAGGGCCTGGGTTTGTTTCTTATTTGTTTGTTTCCACAGGAAAAATATACAGCGGCAAAGCAGGTAGCAAATGCTAAAAAGAGATGCAGTGATGTAAAGAGAAGCCCTGTAGCACTTTCTCAGCAGGCCATCCCTCGCAAAGTATCACCCTTGGCATTTGCTGACTCTTAAACTATTTAATCTTGGTCACAAGTACACGAACAAGGAACAAACAATGTAGTAAGTCTTCAACTTACCACTTGTAACTGGAATATATTGAGACACTGCCTTATCTCACACCCCTTTTGTATCTAAATATTAAGAATGACTGTAAGGATTTCTTTTTTTTTTTTTTTTTTTTTTTTTTGAGACAGAGTCTCACTCTGTCGCCCAGGCCAGAGTGCAGTGGCATGATTTCAGCTCACTGCAACCTCTGCCTCCTGGGTTCAGGCAATCTTCCTGCCTCAGCCTCCCAAGTAGCTGGGATTACAGGCACCCACAACCACACCTGGCTAATTTTTGTATTCTTACTAGAGATGGGGTTTCACCATGTTGGCCAGGCTGCTCTCAAACTCCTGACCCCAAGTGATCCACGCACCTTGGCCTCCCAAAGTGCTGGGATTACAGGCGTGAACCACAACATCTAGTCAGGATTTCTTCTTAAAATGTATTTACTATTCCTTTCCTTTCAGAAATTGTTTTTTATTTTTTTATTTGAAGAGGACAGGGGAGAGAACTGATGAAGATTAAGATGCTCAGGTACAATTAAAATTAACCAATCCCCAATCACAGTTACAGGAAACATGAGGTGCCTGATTTTTTTTCCATTCATCATGATTATTTAATTTAGCCATATAAACAATGTACAGCATCCTTCATCATCTCACAGATCAAAAGCAGAGCAAAAGTACGTGTCCCAAATAACCAACAACAAACATTATTTTTCATGGAATCATACTTACAAAGCTGAGCAAACTGGCTGCCCAAATTAAAATTCCCAGACCTGTAACCCACACTGCAATGAACCTGGAGTCTTTTTCTTTTCATTTTTTTTTTTATTTGAGACAGAGTCTCCCTCTGTCACCCAGGCTGGAGTGCAGTGGCATGATCTCGGCTCACTGCAACCTCCACCTTCAGAGTTCAAGCGATTCTCCTGCCTCAGCCTCCAAGTAGCTGGGACTACAGGCATGCGCCACCATGCCCGGGTAATTTTTTGTATTTTTAGTAGAGATGGGGTTTCACCATGTTGGTCAGGCTGGTCTCAAACTCCTGACCTCAAACGATCCGCCTGCCTCAGCCTCCAAAGTGCTGGGATTACTGGAGTGAGCCACCACACCCGGCGAACCTGGAGTCTTCATGTCATCTCTGCCACAGTGCAGCATGTGGGCACAACAGACCCGTGGAAGAATCAGTACATCCAAGACCTGACTCAGAGTGAAGGCATCCCAGCCTACAGATCTAAACTCATAACATATATCCCTACCTTGTTACATACACCTCTTCTCACTTATGAACAAGGTTTTATATAGTATGATATCCACCTGGTAATTTAAGGAGGTAAGCATTGATAATAACAATGATGAGAGCTAATGTCCATAAAACCCTAATAATGTACAGAGTCTGCTCTCAGCCCCTCGGGTGTCTTATCCCCTGAGTCCTCAGTTCCAGTGGCAATTTCTTAGAGAACACCTGTATGACCTCCCTGACTAGGTCAATTGTTCCAATCATATGCTCTCCTGGTACCTCAAAATTGTATAAATATATATATATGTTATATTTACCATTATACCATTTTATATATGTATATATACACACATATATATACACATAAATACATATCTACACACATATACGTTCATATGTGTGTATATATTTATATATGTATGTGTATATATATAATTTCAAGGTGCAAGTAGACATGAAACACGTAGTAGTCATTTAAACTTCGCCGACAGCCCTATGAGGTGCATGACGAAGAAACTGAGGCCAGGAAAAGAGAATAACATCTCAGTGTGATAGGGTTTGTAAGCAGTACAGCAGGGATTTCAATACAGATTGTCTGGTTCCAAACCCCTTCCATGGGGGAAAAAAAGGAAAGAAAGAAGAAAGTAAAAAGGAGAGGAGAAGAGAGAGGAGAGGGCATTAAGTAAAGAAACTTGCTTAATCAGTAATTCCTGCATTCATATTGCAGGTAAATTAGACCTAACTTCAAATTATATCTGGGAGAAAAAATGTCCATGAAAGTCTTTCTCATTAAAACAAAAAATAAAGGCATTAGGCTGATTGGTAGAGATGCTTGCCCTGCACAAGTCTAATAATGACCAGAGCTTCTGCTGAACTGTAGGAGGCAGCATTGTGGTTACCCTCTCTCTACCTGGCATTCAGGACTTGCCAGGCCAGCCTCATCCTTCCTCATTTCTCATGGTCTACTGTACTGCCACATCTACTCTGCCTACCACCTCCCACTAATCACCTGCCCGCATTGTTGCTGGAGTCATCTTTTGAATATGTACCTCTTCAAGAAATGGCCATGACTTCATATTATCCTTGGGATGAAGGATCCCAAACTTTCTCAGTCACAGCAATTTTGTGTTTTGGTCGTTTTTCATGGCACTCTCAAGTAAAAACAAGCAAACAAACAAAAAAAACTACTACCCTACCGATGTATTACTTGGGTCCAAATAACTTAATAGTAGTAGCTCATGGGGTGTCCAAGAGATGTTGCCGTTTCCCTCAAGCATTTAAAATATCTCAGGGCAGCCCTATAGGTTCATTGTGGCACCTCCAGGCACCTAAGCATACAGTTTGGAAAATTCATCTTATGAGGATTCACACCAAAGGCCTTAGAGCAGCCATCTATGCCCTGCCAATTCTCCTTTACTCACCTGCCTGGTCTCATACTTGTGGCTCCCCCTCAACTCTCCGTTTCAACCACATTTCTAGGCCACTTATAAATACCACCTTCTACCCAAAAGACTTTCTCCCCATCCAACCCACCAAACCTTTTTGCTTAAGTGAGGCTTGCTTATCCCCTAAGTCCTCAGTTCCAGTGGCAATTTCTTAGAGAACACCTGTATGACCTCCCTGACTAGGTCAATTGTTCCAATCACATGCTCTCCTGGTACCTCAAAATTGTATAAATATATATATATATATGTTATATTTACCATTATACCATTTTATATATGTATATATACACACAAACGTATATATACACATAAATACATATCTACACACATATACGTTCATATGTGTGTATATATTTATATATGTATGTGTATATATATAATTTCAAGGTGCAAGTAGAGTGCATATAAGGGTGTTGGGGGGGAGGGGTGTGTGTAGTGTGGATGGGTGTGTGTTTCTTTAATGAGTTTCTGATTCATGACTCACTGTAAGTTCCATGAGATCAAGAGTCCTATCAACCATAGCAGCCCTAGCAGTAAGTCTGGCACGTAGTAGACATGAAAAACATTCATACTGAATAAATAAGTGAATGAATGAATCTACACTTAGCAGCACAACCAGCCTCCTGAAGTGCCTTAGTAGTCATTACTTCTGGATTTTACTCTCATTTTGTTAACAACAATGGCCTTCTCTTTCTTTGACCACTTCTGAATCATACCCGACTTTTAAGGCTTGGCTTAAATCCTACATCATCCATGAAGCCCTCCAAAACCACGTAGCCCACACTCGTTTTGCCCTCTCAGAATACCCAGTCTGCTTACATTCTATAGCCTGATCTTACATAGCCTCATGTCTTCAAAGAGATGAGCAACTTTCTTGAACAGAGGGTGACTACTTCAAAGCTTCATACCTAGTAGGGTACAATTAACACCTATTGATCCATTACTCCACTTCTTTTTCTTAAGGAAGAAGACGGAGAAACGTGGATTAAAGTGTCTTCACTTCTCTATGTGAGTAACGTACCTACTGTACCTCATTTTCCTCTGTTTTCTCTCTTCAGGGGTCAGGGTATGCTCACACACTCCCGTAAACTGACTTCTAGCCTCTCTCCACGCTCTCCAGCAGTCTCTAGTGGAAATCAGGGCTGCACGACCCAAAGACTCACAATAAAAGCTGACTAAGCTCTTTAACATCATCACTTTCAAGGCTTAGAACAAAACTATGTAATTCCAAAAGCAAATGTTATCATCTCAATTTTACAAAAGCGAAAAATAGGGGTTCAAAATATAAAAAGATGAGCCCAAAATATATTAGACACTTGTGGTAAATTAGGTTATTTTCAGAAATAGTCACCCCTTCCTTTATTCGACTCTATTTCCCCACCCTTGGCTTTGGGTGGGCCATGTGACCTTCTTTGGTCAAGGTAGAAGTGAGGTGCTGCTAATTCCAAGCCTTTACAGGTCTTGTACATTTCCACTTGATCTCTTGTCCTTCTGCCATGCCAAGGGGAAGAATATGTCCAGGTCAGCACACCACATACTGCAGGAAGACAAGAGATGCATATTACACAGCCACCCTAGTGGGACCCCGTATGCATAGCCAACCCTGAACGAACTCACAGACATGTTAGCAAAACCAACTGAGATCAGCAGAGCTGATTGAGGCCAGCTGGCTTCAGTCAGTCAACATAAATATGTAAGCCAAATAAGCATTTTTACCATTGAGATTTCCATGGTTGTTGTCTTTCAGCATTAGCTAACTAATAAATCTGTTCTTAGAAGAATGAATGAATAAGTGAATGAGTGGGGGCCTCCAATCAGTTGGTTAGTAACTCGGACATGGAAGGTTTTGTGAATCCTGGTCTTTTGTTTGTTCTACTCCTCTTGTTTTCTCTTTAGCTGGAGAAGAATGCTGTAAAAGAATTTAAAAGTTAGGAAAAAAGAGATGATGTAGCCTGGGCAACAAAATGAGACCCCATCTCTACAAAAAATTTTTCAAATTGGCCAGATGTGGTAGTATGCACCTGTGGTCCTAGCAACCCAGGAGGCTGAGGTAGGAGGATCACTTGAGCCCAGGAGGTCAAGACTGCATTGAGCCATGATTGTGCCACTGCACTCTAGCCTGGGCAACAGAGCAAGACCCTCTCTCAAAATAAAAAAAAAGATGGTGGACAAAAAAGGAAATTGAACTAAGCACATGGACAAAAGAAATAATTATGCTCGCCAGGCTCCAAAATGCAAATGATGCCTGAATAGTATCAGCTGTTTTTCAATCCCTAAAACAAAAAGAATTTAATCTGAATAGGAAAGGCTTGGATTAGATCTGAAAGAGAACCTCCAAACTACAGGAGTTATTAAGATTGAAATCATGCCACCAAATGCATCAAAGGAATCTGTAATATCGTTTCTACAGATATTTTTATATCTACAGATATAAAAATAATGTATTTGCTCGTCTTTGCAGTAAGTTTTAGGCTGGTGTCTTCCAAAGGTAGACATGCAGGCAGGAGCTAGGCTAGCTCTCCAGCTGCTAGAAAAATACAGATTTCTAGACTCAACCACCCCAAGATTCAAACTAAGTAGGTAGAGGGAAGGCCCAGGAATTCATAGTTTTAAAAGGTCCCAAGAGGTTCTGATATACAGCCAGATTTGGGACCCTCTAGTTGAAGGGGTGAGTGCTGAGGAACCTGATCATTGACCTTAGCAGCATCTTCCTGTGGTTTCTTATTTCTCTGAAGGTATTGAGTGAAGACTAGAGTCTATCAAGCAGCCTGCTGGTGGATAGAAGGAAGATGTAGGAGGAAAAAAAGGCAGTGAGGCCATTTCATTCAAATATGTTTTACAAATTTTAAATGTAAATTTAGTTATGATTTCCTCAAGTTTCTCATTAATTTCTTAGTTGATCTTTCTTAATTTCTTGAAGATTCTGTATACACTGCAAGTACTAGGCTGGCCACTTTGCCTCAGATCAGATTTAGTTAACAGGGCACGGTTTATCTCAGCTATGATGCTTCTATTCTTGTGTTTTATTTTAGGACAAATTTTCATTTTTATTGTTACCATTAGGTCACATTTTTCTCCCAATTAATGAATATGAATCATTGGCTCAAAGTAGTCTTCTTGAAGTACAAAGCAGATATTTAAAAAGTAATATGAATGGAAGAATTCTGGATAATGTAAATGTAAATGGTGAACAGGAATTTATTACAAATATGGATTGTAAATTTGTGTATACTAAGATAACAGTGAATATGATTATATAAGAGCAAGAAAGAAAAGCATGAATATAATATCTGTTCATTGAGTCTTGTTGAACTGGCAATCTGTCACCCTAGCGAGTAGTCTACTGTGAAATTTTGTCAAATAGTATCCTAAAGAAATCAAAACTTTTTTATAATTTTTGGTTTGTTTTTTTGAAACAATGTCTTGATCTGTTAGCTCAGGCTGGAGTGCAGTGGTACAGTCATGGCTCACTGTCGGCTTGACCTCTCAGCTCAAGCAATCCTCCCACCTCAGCCTCCCAAGTAGCTGGGACTACAGGTGTGTGCCACTATGACCAGCTAATTTTTTATTTATTTTACTTTTTATAGAGACAGGGTCTCATTATATTGCCCAGGCTGGCATTTTCATAATTTTTAAAGCAAGTCCAATAACATCTTTTTGTTATAACAACTTCACCTACACACAGCTTCTAATCTATCAGAACTAAACTGCTATAGATTGTCCATCCCAACTGACCTCATAGATGAAGTACAGAAAAGTTAAACACCTTGAGATCAGGAGCTACTGATTACAATGGCCAGAACTAAAGCTCAAATCTCCTAGTTTGTGTGTGTGTGTGCGTATGTGTGTGCACACGTGTGTGTGTGCATGTGTATTTGACGTGTAGTAAGCTATTCCCGTTTATCATCTCATATCACATTTTATCATATTATTTTCATTCAATAATTCTATCACATGTCTTGTATCATTTCCACCCAATAAACTTGGGGAGATCTGGGGGAAAAAAAACAGTAGTTGGTAAACACAGGGCCTGTTGAGGACAAAGACAGTCTCCATTTGAACTCTCAGCCACTCCCAACCTACTTTCCATTCCTCTTCTAAAAGATGGGTCCTGGTTTTTCATGGAAAGCTCACTGTGTTCTGTGTACCATTAGCCATTTGAGAATCCCCTGGCATCCTATTCTTAAAATTACATTTGGCAAGTCTGTGCTCTACATTCGGCTAAATCTACTTTAAAAATACCCCCTATGGAGTTTTTGTAAGCAAGTTCAAAGTCATGTATAATGATTTGTACATTTGTACTTTCCCTTACGAACCGCTAGGATAATCACCTAGGCAGTGGAAGCCAGCTCCTGAGTGTCAGTATTCAGTTGTTAGCATTAGCAGTCATGGCTGATAACACATTATGTTCCAAATAGATCAGCTAGAAGCCTATGTGTCAGGGAACACATGTTGAGTCCTCAATAAAATGGCGATTCAACCACATGTTCAGTTGGGTGGCAGTTTATGTGTCTAGGGAGTGAGCTGTGCCAGAGTGCAACAGAGCAGATCATTTCATTTCCTCGAATCCGTAAATTCTAACACCTCCCTTCTTCCTAAACCCTCCTGAACTCACACCACTTCACCCATCATGAAAATAAGATATTTACCCTCACTCACAAATCTCAGTTGATCTGTTTTGTTAGCTGCAGCATACCTCATCTGAAACCATTTCTTATTATTGTTAGATTTATTTTTTAATTTAGTGTAGTAACAAGAACATCAGCCAAAAAAAAACCTGAGGCTTAGTTTAAAAAATTGAGCTGAGCCAATAATTGTATTTAATAAAACTTGAGTATTTTTTCCTACAAGGCACTTACTCTGTACCTACTTTTTCTTCATAAGCAAGTATAAAACAATCAGTTCCCAAGTTTCCCATTTTATAGCTGATTAGAAACATTTAAAAAATGGAATTGAAGAGGTAAAATTTGAGTGAACAATGGACAACTGGACATCAAGGGAGACGATAAAAAATTAAAACGAGAGATTATGAGAATCAAAAACATAATTCATTTTATGTAATGCCAGATAACCCAATAATCTTCAGTGGCCCAGAAGGCACCAGATTTTCTATAATATCAAATAATTTATGGGCTTAATGATAGCGTGAGTAAAGGTACTTGTCACAAGGCATTCATAAAAGGACAAAAAAGGTGAAACAGCTTAATCATCCAACAATGAAGTAACCATTAAAATTATAAATATCCATGCAATCAAATATTCTACAACATTTTTTCACTTTTTTGTTGATACATAATAATTGTACATATTTTGGGGATATATGTGATATTTTGATACATGTATATAATATATAAAGATCAAATCAGGGTAATCAGGATATCCATTACCTCAAGCACTTGTCAGTTCTTTGTGTTGAAAAATTCCAATTCTCTTCTAGCTATTTTGAAATACACAATGAGTTAATGTTAACTATAGCAACCCTATTACTCTATCAAACACTAGAATTTATTCCTTCCACCTAACTACTTTTCTAACCATTAACCAACTTTTCTTTACTACTCCCTTCCCCCTACTTTTCCCAGCCTTGGGAACCACCATTCTATCCTCTACTTCCATGAAATCCACTATTTTTCTGTGGGGTGGCGGGGCAGTGGGGGGGAACAGAGTCTCAATCTGTCACCCAGGCTGGAGTGCAGTGGCACAATCTCAGCTCACTGCAACCTCCACCTCCTGGGTTCAAGTGATTCTCCTGCCTCAGCATCCTGAGTGGCTGGGATTACAGGTGTGCATCACCACACCTGGTTGGGGTTTTTTTTTTTTTTTGTAATTTTAGTAGAAATGGGGTTTCACCATATTGGCCAGGCTGGTCTTGAACTCCAGACCTCAGGTGATCCACCCGCCTCGGCCTCCCAAAGTGCTGGGATTACAAGCATGAGCCACCGTGCCCTACTGAAATCCTCTATTTTAGCTCCCATATATGAATGAGAACATGCAATATTTGTCTATCTGTGCCTAGTTTATTTCACTTAATGAACTCCAGCTCCACCCATGTTGCTGCAAATGACAGGATTTTATTCTTTCTTTCTTTTTTTTTTTTTTTTGAGACGGAGTCTTGCCCTGTCACCCAGGCTGGGGTGCAGTGGCACAATCTTGGCTCACTGCAACCTCTGCCTCCCAGGTTCAAGTGATTCTCCTGCCTCAGCCTCCTGAGTAGCTGGGACTACAGGTGCATGCCACCATGCCCAGCTAATTTTTTTATTTTTAGTAGAGACAGGGTTTCACCATGTTGGCCAGGCTGGTCTCGAACTCCTGACCTCAAGTGATCCACCCTCCTCAGCCTCCCAAAGTGCTGGGATTACAGGCATGAGCCACCATGCCCGGCGATGACATGATCTTATAGTTAGAAAAACCTCAAGACTCAACCAAAAATCTCTTAGAAACTGATAAATGAATTCACTGAAGTTGCAGGATACAAAACCAAGCAAAGACATCACAAGAAAACAATGGATCAACCAACATCCTTTATGGATATAGATGTAAAAGTCCTCAACAAAATACCAGCAAACTGGAGCCAGCAACATATTGAAAGGATAGCATGCCATAGCCAAGTGGAATTT
The DNA here is from genome assembly GCF_028858775.2 of Pan troglodytes. NCBI lineage: Eukaryota > Metazoa > Chordata > Mammalia > Primates > Hominidae > Pan > Pan troglodytes. The sequence continues at coordinate 31,656,380 of NC_072420.2, forward strand.
ATCCCAGAAAGGCAAGATTGGTTCAACATGCAAAAATCAACCAATGTAATACATCATATTAATAAAGAACAATAAGAACATGATTACCTCAGTGATGGAGAAAAAGCATTTTACAAAATCTAACAACATGGATGATAAAAACATTCAACAAACAAGGAATAGAAGCTAATCTCTCACCTGATAAAAAACTCACAACTGACATCACACTTAATAAAGACTAATAGTCCCCTCAACCAAAGATCAGAAATAAGGCAAGAATATCTGCTGTCACCATTCTATCCAGTATTGTACTGGAAGTTCTAGTAGCGCAATTAGGCAAGAAAAAGAAATAAATGTCATTCAGATTGAAGAGGAAGAAGTAAAACTGTCTTTATGTGGAGATTACATTGTCTTCTATGTAGAAAATCCTGAGGAATCCCAAAGAAACTATTAGAGCTAATAAATGACTGCAGCAAGGTTTCAGGGTAGAAGATACAAAAATCAATTATATTTTTTAATACTAAATGAATAATTTAAGAATGAATTTTTAAAAAATCTTTATAATAGAATCGAAAATAAGAAAATACTTAGGAACAAATTTAATAAAATAAGTGTAAGACTTATACACTGAAAATATAAAATATTGCTGAAAAGAATTAAGACCTCAATAAAAGGAAAGACTGTTTGTGGATCTAAAAACTTATTATGAAGATGACAATACTTCCTTTACTGATTCTACGCAATTGCCTATAAAGCTCTCGGCTGCCTTTTTTTGCAAAAACTGACAAGGTGATTCTAAAATTCATATAGAAATGCATGGGACCCAGAATAGCCAAAATAATCTTGAAAAAGAAAAGAAAAGCTGCATAACACAAACTTCTTAATTTCAAAACTTACTACAAAGCTACTATGATCAAGACTGTATGGTACCTACATAAGGATAGACATACAGATTAATTTGATAAAATGAGAGTACAGGAATAAATTCTCACATTTATAGTCGATTGACTTTTGACAAAGATATAAAAAAATTCAATTAGAGAAACAACAGCCTTAACACTGATGCTGTGACAAATGAGTATCTACATGCAAAAAAGAGTAAAGTCAAATTCCTACCTCACACCATACACAGAGATTAACTCAAAATTGATCAAAGACCTAACTGTAAGAACTGAAACTATAACACTCTTAGAAGAAAATATAAGCATAACATTTTTATTTTGATTTTAGGCTTCTTTACATATAGGCCTGAGTGGAAAAGCACAAACTGTCTTTCCTTTGCTCTCACACCATAACAATCAACATAGACAATTTCTGTGACCCAGAGTGTGGGAGCTCCACCTTACCAGCAAGCAAGCAATGAATTTGTCATGGGACACAAGCGGGGTGTCCTGCAATCCAACTCAATTCTGACGCTATCTACCTGGAGATAGCAGCAGATCCCACAGGTCGAGGTTGAGGCCCCACCTTCAGATGCCAATTGCAAGCCCCAGATTGTTTTTACCAGCACTTCTGACTGGCTGCCTATAAATCTGGGATCCCATTACCTTCTCCTTGAGTCCAATCAATTTGCTAGAGTGGCTTACAGAACTCAGAGAAACACTTACTTACCTTTACCAGTCTATTGTAAAAAATATTACAAAGGATACAGATAAAAAGATGTGTACAGTGAGGTATGGGGGAAAGGGCACGGCACCCCCAAGGAACTTCCACATGTTCAGCTATCAGGAAGCTCTTTGAATCCTGTGCTCCTGGGCCTTCTATGGAGACTTCATGGGATAGGCATGATTGACAACCATGTAGAAATGTGACTTGACCAAAAGAGTATGATCTAATACTAATAGACCGAGTAAGGAAACCCAGCAGGGCGTGTCTGTTCAGATTCCTCCTGGCTTCTCTGTGCAGTGTTTCTTCCTCCAGAGTGTGGGGCAGGACCCCTTCTAAAATGGGGGTTTATGACCTAAAATCAGACCAGGTAGGTCAGAGAATTTCTTTAAGGGCAGTTCAAAGACAAAAGATTAGAGTATATTTATATTTTTTTCCATGACCTGCTTTGGGGAGAAAATACAAGAGCTGCGGGAGTATGAGCCAGAAGCTGTGAATGAAAAAAAAAAAATATATATATATATATATATATATGTTTTATATACATAAATATCACAATTGTGGAATTCGTCCATTGTCTGACAAATGAGTTGTAGATATTCCAAGATTCTAAGATTATCATGTGTTTGACTTTGCTCATAAAGGTTTTGCCAGGCAATAATTTTTGTATTTTTATGTGGTTAAATTTAATTAATAATTTTTATCGCCCACATATTTTGTAACATATCTAACAGGGCCTTCTACATGGTGAAATTATTGAAATGTCAAAGAACAGGGTGGCAGAGACTGCTGGATGTCCACCAAAATCTGTTTTGCGTTTTTACCATCAAGAATTGAAGTTGAGCAAATGATGACGCAGCTCAAGATCTTATTTCCCAATATCCCTTGCATCTATGTGAAACCACATGATTAAGTAACTATCAGTGAAATGTAAGCAAATATATGTAACTTCTAGGGATGGCTTCCTCAGAGCAGGAACACAATGTGCCTGCAAACTAGCTTCACTCCTGCAGCAGGGGACATTTTCCTAGCAAATGTGATACAGTAAGAGGGCAGGAAATTGTATATTTGACAGACCATGGGGAGCAGAGCTAATCACCACTCTAAACCATTGACTCCAAGATTTTTATTTTAACAGGAAAATAACTTATTGTTTTCTTTTAAAACAAATTGTATGTCCTCTGTTATAGCAGATAAGATTTAATGCTGTTTTCTTTTACCATTTAGCTTTTAGATCAATCCAGAATTCATCCTGAGATAAGGTGTGAGTTATGAATCCAAACACACAGTTCTTTCTTTCTAAATGGCTTCATTTTTTCCCTTCTGAAATTTGATCTGTATCATTTACTAAATTATTTTATAGACTTAGATCTATTTCTGGACTTTCTATTCAAGTGCCAATAACCACTACACCTTTGTGATGTTTTAACATCAATCCAGTAGTACTGTGTCCTTGTTTTGCTTGTAATTTTCAGACTATTTTTTCATAGCTGTTCTTGTTGCTTATTATTCCATAATTTAATTTATAAATTCCAACACAATTCCCAATAAAATACCAATATTCTATTTTTAATTGGCAAAACTAATTCTAAAGTTCATTGAACTTTCTTTGTAATGAGAATACATTTCTTTAGTGTCGGAAGTGGAAATTTTACTTGATTCTTCTTTAAATCTCTTTTTTTATATATTGCATTATCCACCACCACTCCCAATCCTAGTCCTTGGGTTTCAGTTCCATCATGTCTTAATAATTTTAAACATATTTAGTGTATATTCTCTTTATATCCTCATTGTAGGTATATTATCTCAAAGTCTAATATTCTACAATCCATGATTCTGATCTCACTGTTTATGATTCCCTGTCTCACTAATTTTGGCTCATATCATCATTTGGTCATTTTGATTAGTAATTATTAAGGGTTTATTTTTCTGTGAAAAATCCCTTATGCCTCAATTTGTATCTGCTTCTTCAAGCGGCTTAATGAATATCACTGGTATCAGACTAATTTGCATATGAGTTTCTTTTCTTCAGAGTCTCAGACTACCGCACTTGTAAAATTCAAACCCCAAAACTATGTGATACTGACACCTACAGTTTTAAATTCCCACTAAGAACCTAGCAAGAAAGGGAACAAATATTTGGGGTTCTCCCTGTTCTGCTATTTTCTAATCCACAGATGGGTGCCACCTCTTCCAGGATCCCAACTTAAAGATGGTGTGTAGGTTCCAGGATCTATCTCTTATGGGGCCCAGACCTCATCCCCTTTCACCTCACAGGTGTTACGTCCAAGCCCTAACTCCAAGCCTGACAGCCCCAGCCCAGGCAGCCACATCAGCTCACATGCTTTCCACTCTGGTGATAAGTTCTGGCTTTGTTTCCAACACCTGGGATTTCCTTTTCTTTTCTTTTATTTTTTTAATTTAAAAAAGTTTTATTGAGCCAGAAACAATTCATGAATCAGGCAGCCTCTGAAGCCAGAGTAGGCTCACAGGACTCCAGCACAGCCATGTAGTGGAAGATTTATAGACAGAACAGAAATGGAAGTGAGGGACAGAAACATCTGGATTGGTTACAGTTGGACATTTGCCTTACTTGGCACTTTAGTCCCTTCTCCACGACTAGCAGCAGCAGAGCAGTCAGAGAGACACCCAGAGTCATGATAGCTGCACACTGCCTGGGGAAATGATGCAACACTCTGAGACCCAAAAGAGCAATTTGTAACATTACCAAGTGATTCTGGTTATTAGAGTCTGGTTATTATGGTTTATTTAAAAGAAAGTAGAGGATAATATTAGCCTAAAGTCCAGGGAAGCCAGTCACAATCATGATACTATCTGCTGATTCCAATGTAGTTTTAAGATTTCCTATCCCTCAACTTTTATCTCTAGAATCCGAATGAACAACTGAGTCCAAAATAGGCCTCCCAATTCTGTTCGACTTCCCCTTAATGCTCCTAGCCTGAAAAAGTTAACAGATTAATAGTGATTTATTAGTGATTTATTTCAGAGTATTCTTCTTTAAAATAATATGAAGCCAATAGAAGATCCAAAAACATGAGCGGTCCATGGGAAAAATCCTGCCACAGATGTGAGGTATGGAAGGGAAGTCAGAGTTTGTTTTCCCATTGAATGTCTTTAGCTGAGGCAGGTACCCTCCAGAAGCCCACAGGTCTACCTATTCTCATTGCCTTATATGGACCCAATCCCACAGTTTACTGTTCCCATCTGCCCAGAAGAGAGTTTAGTCTCTGACCATAGAATACATTCAAGAACATTTCATGTGCCAATCTTCTGGTTCTCAATGAAGTTTTAAGATTCCCTAGACACCAAATTATAGGAACTATAGAAATAATACACATTGTATATTTGCATAAATTTCATGTAAATTTCTCCTTTCCTTGTTCTATTGCCTGGACACAGCTTCTTACATGCCTATATGCCTTTACACACTATTTTCAGTCTTTCAACAATGAATTCCTTCAACCCTACTCCTACTACAGCTTTCTGGCCATGTCCTACTCATTTTCAAGTCATAGTTCAATCATTGCTTTCCTGAGAAATGCTTCCTGCTGCCACAGGGCAACCTTAAATTCTTCCTCCACTACGACTTATATATACGACTCCATCCTTTATTACTATTGGTTTGTGACATGGTTAGGCTTTGTTTCCCCACCCAAGTCTCATCTTGACTTGTAATCCCCATAATCCCCACGTGTCAATGGAGAGACCAAGTGGAGGTAATTGACTCATGGGGTGGTTTCCCTCATGCTGTTCTCATGATACTATGTTCTCACGAGATCTGATGGTTTTATAAGGGGCTCTTCCCCATTGACTCGGCACTTCTCCTACCTGCTGTCTTGTGAAGAAGGTGCCTTGCTTCCCCTTTGCCTTCTGACATGATTCTAAGTTTCCTGAGGCCTCCTCAGCCATGTGGAATTGTGAGTCAATTAAATCTCTTTCCTTTCTAAATTACCTAGTCTTGGGCAGTTTTTTATAGCAGTGTGAGAGTGGACTAATACAGTTTGTATTTAAATTCCTCAGGAGTAGAGACCTTTTTTTTTAATGTCTGGTTCTCTTATACCTAACATCATACCTAGCACATAGGTATACATATTAAATTTGTGAAACACTGTTCTAGCACATAGTATGTTCTCAATATCTATTCAATGAATTAATGAATAAATGAAGAGGTGTAATTTAGTTGAATCACACTGTCCCTGAGACTAATGTCACACTTTCAGTATTCAGATGTGCAAATAAGTTTAACTTTTCCTGAGAGCAGTCTTCACCCTTGACCAGTCCAGCACTCTGATAACTTTTTATGAGATAAGTCAAATTTCGTATGGGATGACTCTGTCATTTCTTTACCACTACTGGAAACAGGCACTGCTCCTGGGAACTGCTGGTGGAATTATCTCTGAGTTTAAATGACAGCATACTTTCTTGGAGTTGAAACATCCATTATCTTAGGTTTCCTATGGCTGTCTAAACATTTACAGTCAATTGCTAGTGTGTGCTCACCCATTTCCTATTGCAATCTATGTTAGAGAAAAAAAAGAATATCACTTTTTTAAACCTTTCTCCTGTCTGGAGGTGAGAAGTTTGTCTCTTTCACAGATGTAAGGTGGTGTGAAATCAAAATGAGACTTTTTTGGTTTTTATTCTATGAGCTAAGTAGCATTTCTACAGGATTTTACCTTAGAGACCTCAATCTCAAACTTTTTATAAAAGTGTACTTTTTCCAACACAGAGATTGTTTCCAAGTTTGATGCTTGACCCAAAAGCCACGCTGGTATAGGAAAATTGAGTCCGATTAGTGTTCAGCCTCTAATGCCTGGAATTGCTGTGTGTGGACTAGCAGCAGTGTCATTTCCTGGAATTTGGGGTCCCAGACCAGAATTTCTCAATCAAATCTGTACTTTAACAAGATCCCCAGGTGATCTGAATACATATTAAATGTGGGAAACACTGTTCTAGAATTTCCATCTGATATGGTTTGGGTCTGTGTCCCCGCCCAAATTTCACGTTGAATTGTAATCCCCAATGTTGGAAGTGGGGCTTGGTGGGAGGTGATTGGATCATGAGGGCCGACTTCCACCTTGGTGCTCTTGTGGTAATAGTGAGTTCTCATGAAATCTGGCTGTTTAAAAGTGTGTGGCGCCTCCTTCTTTTCTCTCTTGCTCCTGCTCCACCATGTAGGAGACCGGGCTCCCTGTTCACCTTCCACCATGATTGTAAGTTTCCTGAGGCCTCCCTGGAAGCCAAGCAGATGCTGCCTGTGGAACCATGAACCAATTAATCCTCTTTTCTTTATAAATTACCCAGTCTCAGATATTTCTTTATTGCAATGTGAGAATGAACTAATACACTATTCTAAAGCACAAGCTTCCTCCTTGAATTTCTGCTCAGTGCCCAGTAAGTTCAAATACGTGTATTTGCCATTTCCCTCCCCATCCAGATCATGGGTCAGAATTGCTTTTCTTTTTTATGTATGTATCCCTTAGGAAGCTTTTAGCTGCAAGTAAACACGAACAAGCAGGCACACACGTGCACATATATGCACAAGCTCAGTAACTCAAGAGGATTTATTATCTCATATAACAAGAGGTACTAAGATGAAGAAGTTGCAGGGTTAGTCAATTAGGCAGCCCAGTGAGTTCACCAGGGACCCAATGTTCCTTCTGTGGTTCCTCTCAGCCAATCTTAGCATGGTCTCCTCATGTTAGTTCCCTTTATTGTCCCAAGACGTCTGCCATAGTTCCAAGCATCACATGCAGAAACAAAAATACCAGCAGCAGAAAATAACTGTTTCCTCATGTCCATCTATTTTTAAGAACGAGGAAAACATTTTTCAGAATTCCCCCAGCAGATTTCCCTTTGTATGGCATTGGCCAGAATCATATCACATGACTTGACCTGGACCTATCATTGGCAAGGGGTACAGCTCCTCGTTGGCTGGCTTAGACCAAGCATTGCTCATTCTTAGTGGCCGATTCTAAAGTGTGCTTCCCAAGACAGATAAAGAGTGGAAAATGTACAAAATACTGTTTGGTTACCAAGGAAGAATGTAGGCAGGAGGTGGGGAGGGGAATGAGGTATAAGCAGTAGCAGCATTTCCAAAAGCAAAATTAATAATCCCAAGCATGGCTGGGCGCAGTGACTCATGCCTGTAATCCCAGCACTTTTGGAGGCCAAAGCCGGCAGACTGCTTGAGGTCAGGAGTTCAAGACCAGCTTGGCCAACACGATGAAACCCCATCTCTATTAAAAATGCAAAAATTAGCCAGGCGTGGTGGTGCACGACTGTAATCCCAGCTACTTGGGAGGTTGAGGCAGGAGAATAGCTTGAACCCGGGAGGCGAAGGTTGTAGTGAGCTGAGATCGTGCCACTGCACTCCAGCCTGGGTGGCAGAGTGAGACTCTGTTAAAAAAAAAAAAAAAAAAAATCCCAAACATAAGTCAAATAAACAAAAGGAAATTTATCTTTTTTTCCTTTTAACTGAAAGAACACTGGTTACAATATGCCTATGATAGGACTCACCATCAGATCTCAGCCTCAAATAACTACCACAGTCTCCCTGAGCACTCCCTTTTACCTGCTCCTGCTGCCCAGTCAGCTAAATCCAACCTTGACCCTTCCAATGGAGCAGGGGCAAGAAGGGGACACAGAAGCTGGTGTTCTGCCATTGTGCTGCTACTTGGATCTCTAGGGCCTAACCCAGCAAACCCCGGCAGGGTTTTTAGAACAGACTCCAGCCATTCAGTATAATTCTTCTCCCCACCACTAGTAAGCAATGAGATAGGGATGCTACGGGCTGGACTCCTTCAGCCAAATAAGTCTGCAATTATTTGTGGCTATAGCAACATTATTTGGTGTTTCAGATGGGAGGAGGAAGGAATAAGAAGAAATACATACACACACACACACACACACACACACACACACACACACCAGAAAGCAAGATAGTTGAAGATAATAATACTCAAATATTAGCATGCCTAAGCATCATCTACTTCACAGGTCAGTAATGAGAAGGAAAAAAATCCAGCTTTGTAATTGGCATCCCAAGCGATTCCAATGAAAGTGCTCTTTTAAATCATTCTTGAGAAAGAGTGTTGAGCTAGGGAAACAAAGTATTTATTTTCTTTATCCTTTGATTCAATATTGCCCCAGTATCTCTTCGGATTAAGAACAAGGATCATTTTCCTGCTACAGAATGCTATTCTTACTAGGGTAGGTTGTCTGTTCCAACCCAGGGATGAAACAACAAAGTCAATGGAAGGGGTGAGAGAGAGAGAGAGAGAGAGAGAGTGTGTGTGTGTGTGTGTATGTGTGTTTGTGCAAGTGTACACAAGCACTCAGCCTTTGAAACAGACTTAACTACCACAGAATGGTGGAACACTGGGTTCTGGTCCCACCTCTGCCTCTTAGGAGCCAACTGACATTGATCATATCACAGCCTCTCTAGCTCTCAATTTTTTCATCTGTAAGATGGAGACAGTAATACCTACCTTGCTTCACAGAACTGCAGGAGGACTCAAATAAAAAACTGTATGTGAAAGAAACTTGTAAACAGGATAACGCTATAAAAATTTATTCCTTTTCAATGTTGATTTATAAAATTATTTCCCCCTCAATATCAAAAGCCTTTAAAATTTTATATTTCTGCTCTGTGCAACATCCTCCTCATCTTAGTAATTTCATAAGAGCTGTTCATTCTGTTTCACTGGCTTCTATCCACATGGCAACAAACAGGGTCTTATCTTCACTCACTCACTCATGGGCTATATGAGAGTAACACTGGGGGTATTAACTTGAAATGTCTGGTCTGGAATTTTTGACTTGCCCTTTGAAAGACCCTGAAAGTTCAAAAGTAATATATTTTTGGCTGGGCACGGTGGCTCACGCCTGTAATCCCAGGACTTTGGGAGACTAAGGCAGGCGGATCACGAGGTCAGGAGTTTGAGACCAGCCTGGCCAACATAGTGAAACTCCGTCTCTACTAGAAACACAAAAATTAGCCAGGCATGGCAGCACGCGCCTGTAGTCCCAGCTACTCAGGAGGCTGAGGCAGGAGAACTGCTTGAACTCAGGAGGCGGAGGTTGTGGTGAGTCGAGATCTCGCACCACTGCACTCCAGCCTGGGCAACAGAGCAAGAGTCCATCTCAAAAAAAAAAAAAAAAAAGTAATACATTTTTGTCCAGTGTAGCCAAGAAAATGCTGGAAACAAGAGCTGTTTCCGTTTCTGCCTTACTAACATCACAAAAAAAAAAAGAAAGAAAGAATAAAACCTGCCAAAAATACTATTCTAAATGTTTAAAGGAGACTTTCAAATGGGAGATGAATAAAATTATTTCCATAAAAGATAAAGATAGAAGCATCAGAAATAATCAAAGAAGCAGCAGCAACTTTTTACTGAATCAAAAAATTGATCACAATGAGAAATATATCACTTGCTCCTACTTACAAATAGTTGTTCCTATTCTCTTCGGCAACACTGAACTATGTTTTCACGCTAATACATCGAGTAAAATTGCTTCCTATTTTTATTTGTGATTTGCATTACTGATTCCACTTGGGACAGAAATAAATAGAATATGTGCATCAGGATCTCCCTAGCAATTTTGCACCAACCTCATGTGGTTCTGTCAATGAAGGCAATTATAATTCTGAATGAATATGCTTCATGTTCACTTAGCAGGAAACTGAACTCAGAGAAGATTTTTGCCCTTTCATTTTAATGTACACACCAGGTGGCTCCCAAATTAGTCAAATACAAATGTCTCCCACCCTGTATTCAAAAGAAATAATCATAGTACCAGGAGCTATCAAATCAGAACATTTTCTCAGGCACGGAGTGACATAAAGGGATAACAATGTCTAAGGGCCACATACCTGTTGTTGCCCAAAGACACAAGGCAGGAACCATAAACCAAAAAGAAACACCTGTCCAGGCTGAAGGCAGCAGGACTTATTTACCAGATAATTTTATCCATAAGTCCTTGCACTGCCCAAATTCTCACTTTATGCACAGAAACTTCAAGGACTAACTTTTATGATTCAGATTCTAGTAGGCTTTATAATGGCCCACCCAAAGATACCAGGTCCCAATACCGGGAACCTATAAATGTTACTTTATAAAGAAAAAAAAGATCTTGCAGATGTGATTATTGGGAAAGTTGTCCTGGATTATGCAGGTGGGCTTTAAATGCAATCAAAAGTGTCCTTATGGCAGGGCACGGTGGCTCATGCCTATAATCCCAGCATTTTAGGAGGCCGAGGTGGGTGGATCACCTGAGGTAGGGAGTTCAAGACCAGCCTGACCAACATGGTGAAACCCTGTCTCTACTAAAAACACAAAATTAGCTGGGCCTGGTGGCGCATGCCTGTAATTCCAGCTACTTGGGAGGCTGAGGCAGGAGAATCGCTTGAACCCGGGAGGCGGAGGTTGCAGTGGGCCGAGATGGCGCCATTGCACTCCAGCCTGGGCAACAAGAGTGAAACTCTGGCTCAAAAAAAAAAGAGGGGGGTGCCCTTACAAGAAAGATGCAGAGGGCAATTATGCACACACAGAGGAGAAGGCAGTATGATGAGAGAGGCAGAGATTGGAGTAATGTGGGCACAAGTCAAGGAACTCTGGTGAGCACCAGAAGCTGGAAGAGGCAAGAAACTAAACCTTCCCTAGAGCCTCCAGAGAGAACACAGCCCTGCCTACACCTTGACTTCAGCCCAAGGAAACTGAGGTTGAACTTCTGGCCTCTAGAACTGTCAGAAAATAAACCATCCAGTGTGCAGTAAGTTGTCACAGCAGTCACAAGAAACTAAGACATAGACCCAAGTCGTCTTATTTTTCTACTTCCCTTCCAGCCCCCCACGTCATCCAAAGTAAATTCGCCATCCGCATTATGCATATCTATATCTCTATGCTTTCTTGATTAGAATACTCTACCCCATTTCTCTGAAATAAACCTTATGCATCCTCAAAAAATAATTCTCGTGTCACATTCTCCACATTTGAGGTTGAGATTTCAATGTCCAAATGAAGGGCTCTCCAAAGCAGATTTATACAACCACTAAGATCGAAGATAGATTTAATGCTTTTTTTTAAGATAATTAACTTTTAATTACATGTATAGTATAGCCCGGTTCCTAGAGAAGTTTCTGGTTTGTTCAGCTCAGTCAAACCATGGCAGGAGGAGGATCAGACCCTTATCCCCACACAAATTGACCAAATCCTTCACCCTCTGTTCCCTGTGGCCTGTGAGTATCTCAGCTGCTGGACAATGACCCCTAGTGATGGTCCCTCCGAGTTCCACACTCTAGGGTGGCTGGTGCCAAATCACATGCAAGCCTCTTTCTGATATTGTGGCTGGTGGTCCTTTGTCTGATTCCCACTTTGAGGGCTGTCTGCTCCTGGCTCCATTTGAGATGCCCTTTCAATGCCTTCTTCCCTCATCTCCCAATGCCAGTCTCAATCTGGAGTTGGGGAACAAAAAAACCTGTTTCACACCGAGCCCCATGGTTATTTTTTTATTCTGTATCTTGGTTTTTTAAAAGAATTTTTTAAAATTAATCTTTCATTGAGTAAGTGAACAACATACATTGTAAGAAAGAAATTTAATCAGAAGGATATAAAACAGATGTGAAATTTTCCTTTTCATCTCTCCCAATCTCTCCTCCATCTCTCCAGAGTTGACAATATCTCTAAAATCCTGCTAAGTATTTTCTCTAACTATATTATCATATATATGACCTGTATGTCCTAAAAAGTTATTTTATATTTTATTTTAAAATACAGCATACAAACAAGGTGTATAAGAAAACATACATGGACAGTTTAAAGAATACTCAAACCTGTAAACTCACCACCCAGATAAAGAGAGAATTAACATCCCTCAGAAACCCTCCTATGTCTCTCCCAAATTGCATTCCCTTTCCAGCCCCTTAAAGGTATCCTGATTTTTATGTACATCATTCCCTTGGTGGTCATTAGATTTGTTCGTGATTGTTCTGGCTCTCTCCTTCTGGCCACTTGGTAGAACTGCACTTGCCCAAACACTGATACTACGCTTGGTTATGTCACTTTTTTGACAAAAGAAACGTGGTCAGAAGCAACTGGGTTGAAGCTTTTAAAAATCAATGTGAGCTTTGCCACATCCTCTTTTTCTGTCTGCCTCTGGCCATGCTCTGGATGGTAGCTGCTCCGCAGCTCAAATCCTAAAGAAACAAAACCATGACTTCAAGCCACTGAAGTTTTGGGATTGTTGACCACAGCAGAGCATAGGCTACCCTGGCCAATACAATCCCTGTGCTTCTCAATATAGTTTTTATCCATTGAGTACAACTGCAAACAGCGTATTGTTCAGTTTGACTGTCTGTTATCTTTACCTAAGTGCAAGCCAGTGACACACACTATCCTCTGATTTTCCAATGTTTTATTTTTAAAGTTAGTCATATTGTATATGAGTTGAACATGTTGTATGTAGTTGTTAATTTGTACAACTATATAGCATTCCACTGCATGAATATACCATGATTTATCCATTCCAACATTGATCCACACTTAGGCTCCCATTGGGGAACATTACAAGGAAGTATCCTTTTTAGGAGTAAGAGTTTCTCTAGATGGATACTCAGCAGTGAATTTCACCTGAATTCCAAGCTAGTTCATTTCACTTTTATCTACCCTAACCTACACATACCAGGAATAATTTAAGGCCAGGATATTTGTTTCTCTTTCTGTCTACATGTTTCTCTCATTTGAAATTTGCTGTGCTGAGGGCAGTTCCACACCAATGGATACAGTCACTGACAGACTAACAGCACGATGGTTAAGAGGTGGCATCCCTACACCCTCAAACAACATTCCACAGAGTTTCTCTTAAATTACATTTATAGTTTTTCAAAGGGAAAAGTAAGTCCTCTTCAATAATTTATGTTTTGTTTTTGACCCTCTGTTAATATGATTTGGAGACATTTACTTTCTTCTAGACAAGCAAATTACATTAAATCTAATTTAATGCCGTGAACTATTTAGCAACTATTAGGAATATGGAATATGCTGGGCATTGTGAAGGTGATCAAGTCACACAAAACAAAGTCCTGGCTCTCAGGATACAGCCATGATCCTAGTTGAGAAAAGATTTAAGCCTTTCCATCCATTCAAAGCAATGTGAACTCTTATAATGGCACCTCACCATCAAAATCCAGACACCTGGCAACTTTGTCTGTTTAGGTTGCCACCAAGAAGCAATCCTTTTGTAAGAAAGATGCCACAAAATGCATGCAGTATGCATAGGGATTCCCTTGGTCCTTACAGCCTATTAATACTTTTTAGTGCCCACAGTTTTATTAAGCTAACATCTGGTTTATAAGGCTACCACAAGTCAGGACTAGCAAGTAAAAGGCGGCAAGCAAGAGCAAGGACAAGTGACAGCAAACTTGTGACAGCTAGGGAGAAGACCAAAGAGCATAAAATGCAGATAAGCACACTGACACGTCAAGTGAGGCATACAAGGACGAGGTGCCCTTCATGAATCAATAAGTCCTGAGGCATTCTGCATTTCAGCAGAGCCTAGAAAACAGCTGTGCCTACTAATGGCCTTGGTGTATCAGGAAAAGATGACGCAGGCCCAGTCTATTCTATGTAAGCAGCAAAGTGAAGGTAAAATACAATTTAAAGGTCTTCTATCTAAAGAGTTAAGCTGTTAGAGAGCTCTGAACCTGAAGTCAACATATTTTCCAGGTCAAAATCTCGGGTATCTAACTATTATTTCTTTTAAGCTCTATTATATGCCATGAGCTATGTACATGTTCCTCCACCTCAAAGACAAAGGCCATTACCCTTATTAAATTGAGACACGGAGAGGTTAAGAAATGTTCTCGGTCACACACATGCCACCTAGTTAATCCAAGATACATACTCTTGTCTTTCTGACTCCAAAATCTATGCTGTGTCATTATCCCACGTGGCTCTATGTATCCAAAAGTCACCTTTCTAAGGTTACTAAAATGGTACATTTTTCTCTCTGTACATTTTACAAAATTAATAGTAAAAGGTTTAAGTTTATAACCCAGAGTTATCAGTATGCTTGAGTTACATATCTGCCTTAGGGAATAATTAGATATCTAGGTTGCTACTGTGTTTAATTTGTACCTACCATATGCCCTGGTGCCCTGTGGAGGAATGGATGAAGAATCTTTCGGCTGACTGCTGAGTTCCCCAGATCCTGAGATCAGAGACTGCTGGGAGGTAGGGGCGGGCTTCCCACCAGAACTTCTGGAGGTCAGCCTGGTAGCAGATGAAGCAGGGTGTCCTGGCCCATGCCAACACAGCAATGGAGGCTGTGTCACATAAGCATATTTACTCAGCAAATGCAGACTTCTGAGTTTTGTTCTAGAAAGGCAGTTTATGGAAAGAGCTAAAGTAGAAAAGAAAGCTCCTGGGCACACCCAGCAGCATCCTTGGGAACAAGGACAGATCCTTGGAGGCCACAAACACACCTAGCCACACATTCATAAAGAGCAGAACTAGAACTAAGGGGAGACCAGAAAACTCAGGGATCAATACATAACAATTTAATTCAATACTTGAAAATATAGCAATGAATAGAAAACGTTAATGACGAACAAAATATTATAAAGTAGGATTCATATTACTAATTTTTCCCTTTGCTTCAGGATTCAATAGGGCTTTGCACAACAGAGAGCTAACAAAAGTGTTTTTTTTTTAAAGGAGGGTGATTACGTGGTTATAGAAAGCTAATGATTTGGGAGATAATTTTTAAATTATTAATTTCACTAAATGAAGGAAACAGTAATTATCTTCTTGCAGTCTTGTTAAGTCTGGGAGACTTATGCAGCATGAAATAGTAATTCTCAATTGTAAGTCTGCTCAAAACATCCACCATGAGAGGTCTGGCCAAGGAACAATCTTAAAAGTAGCTTAAAAGTACTGTCAGATTGCAGAGCCCAGTGATGCTGGGCTTGGCCACATGACTGACTTTGGCCAGTGGAACATGGGCAGAAGGGAAAGACTAACAGTACCAAGCCTAGGCCTTAGGAGACATCAAATGTTTCTACTCTCTTCCCTTGCAGTTCTACCATTGTCATGAATACCCTGCTTGTCCCCAAAAAGTGAGAGTCACGTGAATCCAAGATAAACTAAACTCATGGCTGGAAGCCAAACCCAGCCAACCATATTGGGATCATCAGAGCTCCCCAGCCACTCCTGAGGTGCAAAAGTGGACAATAGATGCTTATTCCTGTGGAATTTTGTGACTGTCTGTTACACAGCAATAGCTCATTGATGCATTCTCAGTACACCAAAATATTCAGTAGCTTCTTAAGCTTTTGTATGGATCATTGATTCTCAACCCTGAGTGCACAATAAAGTGGATATTCAGTTGTCAGAATACCAATGCCCAAGTCTCATCTTAGACTGGTTGTTTCAGAATCTCTAGTGGTAGCTCCTGGATATAAGGCTTTATTTTTAGCTTTTAGCTTTTATTATTATTTTTACTTGACCCATAAGAATTGTACATATTTATGGAATACGGTGTGATTTTTTTTTCAGTTTCCCAGATGATTTTAAATGTGCATCCAGGGTCAATAACATTGATGTAGATACGAAGGTACAGAAATATCTCTAGCATGAAGAAGTGCATCTGTATCCCCATTTGCTGTGACTAAACAATCCCTCTCCACTGCCAGAGAACTTTGATGGGAGGCAGGTCTGCAGGGGGAGTTATACAGTGTCCAAAGTGTCCATGCAGTGAGGTGATGGCTATGCCTGGTGAGCTACACAGAACCAGAGGACTACACTAGAATTTGTGTGTTATGAAAATATTTGTTGAGATCATAAGTTGAAACAGATGGACTAATAAAACAGACTAGATGGAGAATAGAAGTTAACATGTGGAGTCAAACTGAGAGGAGGAAGGATAGGGTTGATGAAAAAGAGAAAACACTTGGACTAGAAAAGCAAAAATTGGTTAGAAGTTTTCCATGGATTCCAACGGCATTGGAATCACCTAGGAAATGTAGAATCTCAATGCCTATCCCAGTTCTATTTCATCAGAATCTGAATTTTAATCAGATTTCCAGGTGATATGTATGCACATGCAAGTTTGAGAATTGCTACTTTAGCAAGTTCCAGAAATGAAGTGCATGGACATCCAGATGATTTCCATACTCTGCTGCTGTGTGATTGTATAGACCAGCACAGTCACACTGGGATTGAGATGGGACATAAAGTGGCAGGGGTGCATACATTCAACGAACCCAACAGCTATTCCAAATTATTTAAAATTTAAATTTAAAAGAATGAGGGTTAAGCCAGCAGAAATTCTGATTTACAATAGAGTGAGACCCAAGCACAGATAATTTTCAAAAGTTACTGAGATGATTCTAAATCAACAGCCAAAGTTGAGAATCACCACTTTCTGCCCTTTAAAATTAAAATTTGTCCTTATCAACTATGATGCTAAAATAGATTAGTATATATGCTTTAAAACTTCTACACTGAAAGCTTGGTTCATACATGACTTCTATCTACAAAAGCTAATGAGAAAGCAAAGATTGACACAAAATATTTTACTTTGTCATTACATTGTCTATTTTTCAAGAGAAAAAAACGAAACAAAGTATAATTGCATCATTTCGTGTTTTGGCCAAAAACACAGAAACTCTTCTAGGAAATTCCAAATAGGAAGTGATTTAATACACAGTTAAATGATTACAAATCTCTGAAAGAGGTGGAAGAGTCAAGCTCAGCCCACACTGTTGCTAGCTCTCAAGTATGCCATTCATTTTCAGAGAATCAAGAAATTGCTACTATTCTCTAGACCTGGAATTGGAAAAACACTACTGACGACCACTGATGTGTGGATCCCCAGGGTGGTGATACGCAAGAGAATACCTAAAGGATCTTGCAAGGGTTGGTGTCCTAGTAAGTCCAGGCTGCTATAGTAAGTTAGCAAAGACTGGATGACTTAAACATGGATTTTTTCATAGTTCTGGAGGCTGGAAGTCTGAGATAAAGGTGCCAGCATGGTCAGGCTCTTGATGAGGGCCCCCTTCATGGTTATGTCCTCCCATGGTCTCTCCTGCATGCAGGTCGAAAGGAAGCAAGCTTTCTCTTGTCTCTTTTTATAAAGGCTCTAATCTTATCATAAGGGCTCCACCTTAATTACCTTCCAAAAGCCCCATCGCATTGAGGATTACAGTTTCAAAATATGAATGTAGGGCGTACACAAACATTTAGTCAATAGTAGATGACCTTCCACATGTTGTATAATCACAGACCCTGCTTCCCTTTCTCCTTTGTTGATGAAAAAGCCAAACTCTGTAAAATATTTGAACAAATTTATTCTGAGCCAAATATGAGGACCATGACACATGACATAGCCTCAGGAGGTCCTGAGAACATGTGCCTAAAGCGGTTGGGTTCCAGCTTGATTTTATACATTTTGAGGAGACAGAAGTTACAGGCAGACATAAATCAATACATGTAAGTTTTACATTGATTCAGCCTGGAAAAGTAGGCCATCTCGAAGTGGGCAGGGGGAGGCTTCCAGGTCATAAGTGGATGCAAAGATTTCCTAATTGGCAATTGGCTGAAAGAGTAAAGTTTTGCCTAAAGAGTTAAAGTCAGCAGACAGAAATGCTTGGAGTTAGAATAAGGTGGGAGTTGGGGGTGGAAGCCAAGGTTTTGCTATGTAGATGAAACCTCCAAATAGCAGGCTTCAGAGAGAATAGATGATAAATGTCCTTTATCAAACCTTAAAAGGCATTAGACTCTTAGTTAGATCTCTCCAGGATCAGGAAAATACCTGGAAAGGGAAGGGGATTCTCTACAGAATGTAGATTTTTCCCACAAGAGACAGTTTTGCAGGGACATTTCAAAATAGATCAAAAAATGTACTTTGGGGTAAAATACTTTCATTTCTTTCAGGGCCTGCTATCTCTTAATGTGATGCTATCCTAGAATCAGGCTGGAATATGGTACTTTATTGCTACAAACAGACTGTTTTGTCACTCTTAAAATCTCTGGTTTAATGTTAATGCTGGTCAGTTGTACCTAAATTCCAAAGGATGGAGAGAATAATGAAGCATGTCTGACCCACCATTCCCATCATGGCCTGAACTAGATTTTCAGGTTTCATGGCTATCTTCTTGGCTGAGATAAGGGGTCCTTTCAGTCAGTTGGAGGGCTTAGAATTTTGGTTTTGGTCTACACCTTCCAAATCATGAATAAATCCCCTCCCACCCCATTAGTAGAAACTAAACCAAAACCCAGCTGGCCAAGGATTCTTAAAATTTCAGCTCCCAAGCTTCCAAATACCACAATAGAGAGGAGAGGAATTCAGCAAAATAGCACTCGTCAGTAACAAAATGGTAGTTAAAAAGACCAGGTTGCTTTATTGAAAAACAAGTTGGCAAAGTGATGTAAAGAAATAATCATCTGGCCAGGTGCAGTGGCTTACACCTGTAATCCCAGCACTTTGGGAGGCTGAAGCAGACAGATCATTTGAGCCTAGAAGTTTGAGACCAGTCTGGGCAACATGGCAAAACCCCATCTCTACAAAAACAAACAAACAAACAAAAAATCCAAAAATTAGCCAGGCGTGGTGGCGCATGCCTATAGTCCCAGCTACCTGGGAGGCTGAGGTGGGAGGGTCACTTGAGCAAAGAAGAGAGAGGTTACAGTGAGCCAAGATCCTGCCACTGCCCTCCAGCCTGGGCAACAAAGTCCTGAAAAAAGGAAAGAGAGAGAGAAAGAAGGAAAGAAAGGAAGGAAGGGAGGGAGGGAGGAAGGAAAAGGAAGATTTGACTAACAGGCAGAGTTTAAGAGCAAACTCTAGAGTCCATAGCCTGAGTACCAATCCTGGTTCAACCCCTTACTAGATGTGTAATTTTCAGCAATGCCTCAATGCCCTCACCAGCAAAATGGGGATGATAATAATAATTACTTCATAGCATTGTCATGGAGAGTGATTGTGTACATTAAGTACTTAAGAAATATATCTGGCAGAGAATTATCACTCCGTAAATGTAAGCAAAAATGATATAGGTGAGGCAATTTTTGAATTAAAGGAATCACTTTTTTGTAAATTTAGTGTTGTGAGTATTTGTGTCCTCCCAAAATTCATATGTGAAGTCCTAACCTCAAATGTGATGGCCTCTGGAGGTGAGGTCTTCGTAAGACAATTAGTCTTAGATGAGGTCATGAAGATAGGGCTCTCATGATGAGATTAGTTCCCTTATAAGAAGAGGAAGACAAAGTACATACACTGAGGAAAGGCCATGCAAGCACATGTCAAGAAGGTGGCCATCTGCAAGCCAGAAAGAGAGCCCTCCCGAGACACCAAATCTGTCAGCACCTTGATCTTGGACTTTCCAGCCCCCAGAACTATGAGAAATAGAGTCTGTTGGTTCAAGCCACATGAGTCTATGGTATTTTGTTACAGCAGCTCAAACTGGTGATGACATTGAGTAAACTACATTTGTGTATAATCTGAGAAGATTTATCCAGGAGGATTATAAATATAGAAGAACATAGTTGTCAAGAATTAAGATCTTCATTCTGAGCAGAATCTAAACTCTTTTCATGCAAGAAATTTTTATCCTTGGGTCCTGTCCAGTTTCTTACAATTGATCTGATATTTGAAGATGGATGTGATAACTGTGCCCCTGCTGAGGAGAAACCTAGAATCTCTAAAAAGTAAAGTAGTGGAATCTGGCATCAGATGGTCCCAGGTCCTGTCCCAACTCTACTAACTGCTTGCACAGAGCCCCTCAAGGCATCACTTAACCCCTCTGAGCCTCAATTATTCATCTATCGAAAGGAGATAAGGACAAAACTGTATCCAGATAAATTTCAATGAGCTGCTGTATTAGAAAAAACTTCTGAAACTATCATACAAATGTTAATTGGTATTATTAGTGAAGAAACCTTTTCCAAAAGACCTCAAGCACAGTACTGAGCATTCTTAGGATTTCAAAAAGTTACTTTGAAAATCGGCGCTCTTGTCTCCATCTCAATCTCCCTACTCCTATAACTTTTGGCTTCTGTTAAACATCTGGTCAGACTTAAAAGAGCAAGTTAGAAGGGGAATTAGTCATTTTACACAAAGTCTTAGTTAATTATCTACTACAGAGGTAAATAAATAAGACTTTGTTGTTTAGTTTTTTGTTTGTTGTTGTTTTGTTATTTTTTTTTTTTAGAGATAGGGCCTTGCCACATTGTCCAGGCTAAACTCCAATTCCTGGGCTCAAATGATCCTCCTACCTCAGACTCTCAAGTAGCTTGTACTATAGGTGCATGTCACTGTGCCTGGCAGGACTTGTTACTTAAATAATCAATACATCTGAATCTTGACCGGAGATATGCATGCATTTTTTTCCAGCCATGTCTTCCAGGTTTCCAAGCAGCATTTATCTTTACCTAGCTGTGCTACACATGGTTGTGCAGGTAGCGCACTGCACACACAGGAGGGTGACATCACACAGCCTGATGTCCTCTAGAGCTTTGCAGAACAGACCTACCTAGCTCTGCACAGCAGCCTGGTTTGGCCAAATACTTTTCTCTGTCACTCAGGGACCTATCTTCCAAGAAATAGCCCACAGATATGTAGTCTTCACCTTCCAGATTCCCTACTAATTGAGATTTGGAAATGTTGTTTATCCTAAATTTTGTGTCTCTCATTACCAGCTAATAGACGATTAGCAGGGCTGGTTTCATAGACAGGCATGCAGCCTGTGCAGAAACATCAGGCCCTGGACTTGGTTTAATGCTTTACTGTCTCCATCTTGAAATTCTTTTTTTTTTTTTTTTGAGATGGAGTCTTGCTCTGTTGCCTGCCCAGGCTAGAGTGCAGTGGCACGATCTTGGCTCACTGCAACCTTTGCCTCCCAGGTTCAAGCAATTCTCCTGCCTCAACCTCCTGAGTAGCTGGGATTACAGGTGCATGCCACCACACCCGGCTAATTTTTGTATTTTTAGTAGAGACAGGGTTTCACCATGTTGGTGGGGCTGGTCTCAAACTCATGACCTTGTGATCCACCCACCTGGGCCTCCCAAAGTGCTGGGATTACAGGCGTGAGCCACCGTGCCTGGCCAAAATTCTTAATAATGTTTTGAACAAGGAGCCTGCATTGTCATTTTGCACTGAAAATTATGGGCCAGTCCCAATGATTAAAGTAAATAAAATTCAAAAGCTCATCAAATTGTATCCAGATATGAGAAGGCTTATAGAGAAGTTGTCAGCAGGGATGCATGTATTAAGATCTGCAATAACCTGCACAGGTGGTCTACCTCAGAATCATTTGGAGAGTTTGTAATGTATGCAGATTCCTGGGCCCACATGCTGGAGATTCTGATTCAGTAGGTGTGCAACTCTGGTAGGTTTATGTGTGTTTGTGTGTGTATGTGGGTTTCTTTTTCTTTTGCAAATGTCACGTCATTCCAGCGTGCAGCCATGTCAGGAAATTATTGCTTTGGGACACGCTACATCTTACGAAGAAGTGGAATCAGAAGGAGTCAATTTCAGTGTAAGCCCATAAGTTGTCCTTCACGTGTTCACTGAGATTAGGGTGTCTCTTTGCTCTGCTCTGCTATTGAAATTCCTTTCCCAGGAGCCTAAGAAAAAGACTTCGAACCTTAAACATGGGAGAAATGGCTTTTAACAAGGGTCTTTTAATCAGATGGTGTTAAAACCTAAGATTTAAAAGTTAGGAGCTTTTTGCATTTTTCCCCCACTCCTCTTATCACTGGAGGATTTTTAGTGACTGGAGAGGGTGTTTCAAAACACCCCTGAATGGTCACAACTTCAGAAAAGAGAATATGGGGATAGGAAAGTAAAATGAGATTGTTTGGTACATGAGTATCACTCTGGAAAATTCCATGGATGGGAGGATGTTCCAGGTGCACATTTTAAGCAATAACTCAGCACAGAGTCAGATTGTGCAGTGTAACAAAACTGTCCTTAGCTGCATATTTGTCAGTCTTTCTGGAAGGTTCCCAGCTCCCCCAAGATGGCAGCTGGCTCTCGTCCCTGAGGTCAGAAAGAACCCCTCCCCCGCTGCCCTAGGACTCACAGATTCCTTCACAAAAGACACAAACTCTGCATGGTCAAAGCACATCACACAGGTTCTATTTTCAAGTTTCTCTGTTTTATTGTGTTTTTTTTTTTCTTTTTTTTTTCCTGAAACAGGGTCTCACCGTGTTGCCCAGGCTGCAGTGCAGTGGCACAATCTCAGCTCACTGCAACCTTCACCTCCCGGTTCAAGCAATTCTCCTGCCTCAGCCTCCCGAGTAGCTGGGATTACATGTGCACGCCACCATGCCCAGCTAATTTTTGTATTTTTAGTAGAGACGGGGTTTCACCATGTTGGCCAAGCTGGTCTCAAACTCCTGACCTCATAATCCACCACCTCGACCTCAAAAAGTGCTGGGATTACAGGCGTGAACCACTGCACCCATCCTATCGTGTTTTATTTTTCTTTGATTTTTTTTTGTTTCTCTTTTTTTGGTGGGGCAGGAAGCAGAGTGGACCGTTTTCTATTTGTTATCAAGATAAATAAATCAGGCAAACCACCACTATATTCTAAAGATCTGTTTTGAGAGAGCCATAGTCAGTTTCCCCACCGTAAGGAGAAAATCATTCCTATATACTAGAAAACTTTTCAAAATTTTTTCAGGATACAAAACAAAGTCATTCACTCAAGTTTATTCAAGGGTGGCTGATGTCAGAAGAATTGTGCACAGGAGTTCACTGTGTATCAATCTGACACTGAACCAGTCTCTAACCCATGGCAAGGACTGAGAAGTGGATGAAACCACACTAAGAGGATACCCCTCAGGTCATCCTTTCACGAGTTTAACTCAAAAATAGGCAGGGAGCCGGAAACATGTCTGCAAGGCATTACAGAACCCATGCATCATTACAGGGGATTACTGAGACGTAGGGGTGGAGGAGCAGGGATAGAGACCTCTCCTCAGCCCATCTAAACCCTCTCCCACCACTACAGCCATCCTCTTCAGCACAGATGAGCGCTCACACCTCCTACGCCTCCTTCCCCAGAGCCTTACAGAAAAATACCCTTTGTCTATTTTTGAGAGTGAAACTTGTGATAGGATGACCAAGAAGCTTCTTTTGGTGTGACTTCCTCCACTTCTCAGCCTATGACATAGGTTAACTCGAGACTGGTTCTATATCAAATTGATGCCCAGTGGGCTCAGAGCTTCTACTTCACAGGCTTCTCATGTACAGCCAAATGTTCCTTCACCTGGGAAGTTCTGAAGAGTGTTGTTACTATCTTAAGGGAATATGCTTTTAATTTAATGGTTGCCAAGAGCAGCAATCTTAGAAGTGTGGTGCCAGCTCTCCTCAGAGGCTGTCTTCAAAGGTCAAAGGGACCCTCAGGAACTGATTCTCCAAAGTGCTAAGGGACCACGCTAGGCTCATAAATCAAAGGGAAAAAATACATCCAAACTCCCTTCTGGGAGGCTACAGTCTAGACTGTCTTATATGCTCTTTGTTATCCATTAAAATAAGCAGTAAAATGTCAACACATAAAACAAAATATTCACAAAAAGAAATAAAATTCAGTAGAGTTACATATTCTGATAGAATTTTCAAAACCACTAGGTCCATGTAGCAACTAGAGAGGTGGCTGGAGAAGGGTTATTTCAAATCCAGGAGAGATGTTAGTCACAGAGTGAACAGGAGTAAGAAACGGGCTGGAAACAGGCAATTCGCTAATGGTCTTTATTCAGAAAAACAGAATCCACTGACACTTATACCCTCATTGTCCTCCTGAGCTAAAGGCTGGAGACATTGGGCCTGGAGTAAAGGAAATGTAATCCTAGGCCCCTACATGATCCAACAATAACCCATCGCCACAGCTATGTAAACAACAGCTAGCAGGTTTCAACTCTCCACATCAACTCCTGGACAGCCTCAGAAGACTTGCCGATGTCTGCAGAACCACATAAATGTTAAAGATTCTGGCAACAGTGAGAAGAGAGGAAGGAACAAGGAGGAAGAAAGTCAGGGGTATTAAGATAGAGAATGTATAAAAAGGGAAATTGTGATAAAAATGTATGGAAGGAAATAATGGCTTACTACCTTATTATTTAAAGTTACAATGATGATCAACAGAAATTTTTAAAAAATACAAAAAACAACAAAAGGAGGGAAAGGAGGTGATCAGAGGGTATCACAGTAGTGTGAGTTAAACCTTTGTCATAATGGGAAGTCAATAAATGGGACTTAATTTTTTTTAATCAAGTAATTTTTTGAGTTGTGGAGTTAAGACATAGAACAACCAAAAAAAAAAAAAATTAAAGGAGTTTTCTCCAGGAAGTGGAACTGATGTCACAGAAGGGCTGGGGGGAGACAATAGCTTTTTATAAACTCTCCAGTATCACATCATGGTTTCCGTGCATACTGACAAGGTATAGAAACTCAGACCTGGCCGGGCATGGTGGCTCACGCATGTAATCCCAGCACTTTGGGAGGCCAAGGTGGGTGGATCACGAGGTCAGGAGTTCAAGACCAGCTTGGCCAACGTGGTGAAACCCCATCTCTACTAAAAATACAAAAATTAGCCAGGTGTGGTGGCGTGCGCCTATAATCACGGCAACTCAGGAGGCTGAGGCAGGAAAACTGCTTGAACCTGAGAGGCAGAGGTTACAGTGAGGCTAGATCACACCACTGCACTGCAGCCTGGGCGACAGAGCAAGACTCCGTCTCAGGAAAAAAAAAAGAAATACTGAAACCTTACCACCTATGTGATTTTAGGCAACTTTATCTAACTTTTCCATGCATAGTGTCCTCATTTATAAAATGGGACCAGTAATAATGCTTACTTCATACAGTTGGAAGAATGACATTGGATGATACAACTACAGCACTTAGTGCAATGCCTGACCAACAGTAGGTTCTCAATGAAGGTTGGCTATAAATAGTATTTGTTTGTTATTATGATTATCATCACTGGAGAGTTGCTTTTATTCACTTAATACATCATGAACAGCTCCACAAATATAGATCTATGGGTCATTCTTGAACAGCTGCATTAAAGTCCGTAGAGCGGATTGGCATAATTATTCAGCCTTCGGACTATTAAGGTTCAAACAAGCTTCTTATCTAAATCTCACGGTTTCTCAACCTCAGCTCTACTTACATTTTGGGTCAAATTATTATTTGTTGTGGAGGGCTGTCCTGTGTGTCGTAGGGTGTTTAGCAGCATCGCTGACCTTGATCCACAGGGTATACCACCACCCCCAGGTTCTAGCAACCAGAATTGTCTGCAGACATTGCCAAACGTCCCCTGGAAGGGAGGGGGAGATAGAATTGCCCCAAAATGAGAACATGCCTCAAATCCATCCTAAAAACTTCAGGGACTGTTCACCTGCAGCCGGGTTTCTTCTCATGAGAAAACTTTCTGAAGCTAGTTACAGGCAGACATAAAATACTACAGTCCCCATTTCATGTCACTCACCTGAAAGCAAGGGTCAGAGACACAGCTTTGCTGTGCCCTCAGTTTAAGATACACTTTACAAGAGTTTGGAGAAGAAACAAGAGATATGATTCAAGGTATTAATAACACTAACCCCTCCAATCAAATAAACTAGTTGAGGCTGGGCGCAGTGGCTCATGCCTGTAATCCCAAACTTGGGGAGGCCGAGGCAGGCTGATCACACTTGAAGTTAGGACTTCAAGACCAGCCTGGCCAACATGGTGAAACCTCATCTCTACTAAAAATACAAAAAAATCAGCCAGGCATGGTGGTAGGCTCCTGTAATCCCAGCTACTTCGGAGGCTGAGGCAGGAGAACCACTGGAACATAGGAGGCGGAGGTTGCAGTGAGCTGAGATCACGCCACTACACTCCAGCCTGGGTGACAGAGTGATATTCCATCTCAAAAATAAATAAAAATAAACCGATGGAAAAAAATACTGAGCTGATATCATTCATGCTCTTGCCTTTTGCAATCTCAGTTTATCATAATCTTATTAAATGAGATTAACAGATACAGTTTCAGTAGGGCCAGAAATAATGTTTGTTCTTCCACAAATTTCTTCCTAACCCAGGCCAACAGCCTTGCCATTATGTGTCAAATGACTCAGAAGAAACAGACTCCACGAGGCCCAGCCCCATAACTAGGTGAGGACAAAGCTCAAAATCCACATCTAAATAACACTAGCTCAGAGGTGATCTTCGTATATGGGAGGAGGGGACAGCTAATAAATGCAAGTATAATCTCCTAATTATAAATAGCATTTTAACTTAGAGTTCTGTTTAGCAAAATTATTTCCATATCCTTGGGGATGGCTTATAATAATGGTGCTTTGCCAATGTGGTTTCAGAAAATTCTATTAAATGAAAAATCCTGTAGAACAGATGTGTTCACAAGTCCCTGTCCACACAGCAGCCAAACTGCTTAATGAAAACACCGCTATGGTTCAGAATTGTGCTTTCTACTGTTACAGGATTGTTATATTAGCATCTCAGAATAGTAAAGAAGATTGGAAAGGAATGAGAGAGAGGAAATTACCAGAACTAGGGGTCAGGGATGGAATATCTCCAAGGCAAGTACCTCAACATGATACAGAATAAAAGGAAGATGATAAAAGAAGTGCTGTTTTTTAAAAAATAGCAAAACCAGGACATAGAAATGAAATGCCTGATTTAAACTAAATCAAGTAAATAACACCACCTCTGTGCTCTGTATATATTGAACACACATACATTTCCAATTACATGTAATTGGAATGTAACAAAGCTATTTCCAACTCCCTCAAATTCATTAAAATGAGATTTTTTGCCTGTGTTCAAGAGCTGTTTCTTACTCAAATCATCCTCATACCAGGTTACTCCAAGGACCACTTAGTTTGTTCTCAAAAGTTATACATGAAATTCTATGTGATTCTTCCACAACCATTTGCAGTGACTGTTTGGTCATCTTTGGAATAACTGATAAATGTTCATATTTTGTCTCCAAAGCAAGAAAGAACAACCCCATTTGAGGGTTTGCAGCAAAGACGCTCCTCGATGGCATTTCTCTTTTGCTGTGTGTGTGTGTTTACATCTAACACAGCATGACCTTGCCCCCAAAGAGCTTTACTTCCAAGTAACACACAGCCCAAAACTCTTGCTGCTGTGGTTTGAATGTTTGTCCCCTCCAACACTCAAGTTGAAACTTAATCCTCAAAGTAACAGACTTAACAACTGGGCCCTTTAAAAGGTGACACGGTCATGAGGGCTTTGCCTTCATGAATGGATGACTATGCTTATGGATTAATGGATTAATTGATTAATGGATTATTATCAAGGGACGAGGTTTGCTATCATAAAAGTGGGTCTGTTATAAAAACCAGTTTGGCCATCACTCATGTGCCTCCTTGCCATCAATTCCCGGCACCACCTCAGGATTCTATAGAGAGTCCCCAACAGCAAGAAAGTCCTCACCAGATGTTGCCCCTAGACTTTGGACTTCCCAGCCTCCAGAACTGTAAGAAATAAAATTATTTATTTATAAATTATCAAGTCTCAGGTATTCAGTGATAATAACAGAAAACAGACTAAGACACATGTCTACCCCATGTATCTGTTTTTTTTTTTGTTTTTTTTTTTTTGAGATGGAGTCTCACTCTGTCACCCAGGCTGGAGTACAATGATGCGATCTTGGCTCACTGCAACCTCCACCTCCCAGGTTCAAGTGATTCTCCTGTCTCAGCCTCCAGAGTAGCTGGGATTACAGGCACACGCCGCCAAGCCTGGCTAATTTTTTGTATTTTAGTAGAGACGGGGTTTTACCGTGTTATACAGGCTGGTCTCAAACTCTTGAGCTCAGGCAATCCACCCGCCTCGGCCTCCCAAAGTGCTAAGATTACAGGCGTGAGCCACCATACCCAGCCTACTCCATCCATCTTGAAACTGCAAATAAGGACAATTTTATCCCATTAAAAATAAGGTAATTTTAAAGAAAGCCAATAATTTAATTTCAGAGAATAACAGAGTAAACTAGTAAAAATAAAGGTTAACCTTGAAAATAATAATATTGGCAATTTTAAAGGACACGAAGCTGAAGGATAAAATTTCAATTTATTTTTGAAGTTAAACCTGGCTAAGAACTACCAAAAGTATTGAGGTTTTTATCAAATAGCATGCCTCTCCTCCTAGAGATATCACCACACACATTTTTCACTTGAACAGATGAGTTTTTATCTTAAAAAATAAAAGTTTAGATCAAAGCTGGGAAAATGCTTCTCATTAGAAAGAATATAAAACAAATATTTTAATAAAATCTATCCCCTAAGACATTTCTGAGGTGATGCTGACACTGCATGCCTCAGTTTAAATTAAAACTAATATATCCAATTTCACAGATCTCTGAAACCATCTTTGATAGCAGTTACGCTATTAGTTGCTTTCCAGCTCTTGCTGAAAATATAAATAGTGAACGTCTTATCTGAATTTGCTGATGCAGGCAGTAATAGAATTCTTTTACATTTAAACAGAGAGGTACAGCTAGATTTGTCTTTTCCACTGGCTTTATTAAAAGAGATTAATATACGTATTGTCCTTTCACAATTTCCAATGCACATACATTATCTCATGTAATCTTTCCAACCAGTCTGTGAGTTTGGTAATATCATCATTTTTAGTGAAGTAATTAGATGCTGGAGAAGGAATGGATTTTTGCCAAATATTAATCAACTCAAAAGAGGTATGGATAGAATTCAATAAAACCACCCAGCTTTTATAGAGTATATCTTGTCTTCCTCACATAAATGAATGAGTTACCCCCCACCAACAAGTATACACTCATAGGCAAAAGACACAGCTTGTTTCAAAAACTTGAAACAATTGGTGATTTATTTGAGAAATTCTTCAGACTTGAAATCTTTGATAACCAATTTTCTCCTTATGGCCTGTAGTCTTTGTTTGATTACTTAGTGACTTCCAAGTTAAACTGAAAGTGAAACACTCTACTGCTTGGGGGCCTGCTGGGTTCTCCAAGGACAGCCATAATGACATCATCCCCCAATGAACCCCACTTCAATAGCATTTTTATTTTTAATTCAAATAATACACACACAAAGTCCTAAAGTCTTTCCTAACTCCAGTGTCAATTAATCAAGCAAATAAAACTCCTTTCATTTTCATTTTTGAAATGTTTCAGAAGACTTCCTGTGATTTTCAATTTGCTTGCTAAAATTAGGTTATTCAAGAATTTTCTAAAAATATGTATTGACTTGAAAAAAACATTGTTTAGCATTTTCCCATCCCTCTCACTTCCAATACTATTTCACAGACAGATTTCTCAATGAAAACAGCCTACTAAATTATTTAGACCTTGTGAAGAATATACAAACAGAAAGACACACAGCGGGCTTCATCGGGTGTGTGACTAAATTAAGTTGGAAACTAGCATGACACAGTTGTGTGTGCACACGCTGGAACTAGACTGCCTGAGTTCTCATCTCAGCCTTACTATTTTTACTAACACTAAGAATTTGGGGCACATTATTTAGAGTTTCTGTGCTTCAGTTTCCTTATCTGTAAAATGGGCATGGTAATCATGGTTCTTTTACCTCATTGGTTTACTGTGAGAATTAAGGGAGTCAGTCAAGGTAAAGGTACTTTGAAAAGTAGCAGGCACAAAGAAAGTGCTATAGAAATACAATATTGACTGCTATCATTATAGCAATGCAAACAATCTCCCTCTTGATCATTCAAAGAAAAAAAAATTAAAGCATTTTCATGATAAACACACACTCATTTTTTCCCTGCCTTCTTTCTAAGATTTTAGGTCAGGGCTTAGCAAACTGCTGCCAGTAGGCCAAATCCAGCCCACTATCTTTTTGTACAACAAGCAATCTAAGAGTGGCTTTTACATTTTTAAATGATTGAGAAGAAAAAACTAAAAGAAGAAGAATATTGCATATCTGAAAATTATATGAAATGTAAGATTCCATAATAAAAGATAACTGGAAACCCAACAAGCTTATTCGTTTACATGGTGTCTGAGGCTGCTTTTGTGCTACGAGGCAGACTGAGTAGTTGTGAGACCTCATGGCTCACAAAGCTGAAAACATTTACTATCCGGCCCTTACAGGAAAAGTGGCCAACTCATTATTTTCTTGGTGATTGGTGTGAGCATTGCAAACTTTAGAATGTTTCTAAACTTTAGAAATATTCACTTTCCTGTGAATGAAGGGAGGTGCAGATGAATCCTAAAAGGAAAAATTCAGATTCAGGAAAATCACAAGATAAAACTCAAGTACTTAGGATTGTTCCTTCTGAAGCGTTCTAGGAAAGGTATGGTGATGAAGTCCATTAAAAGTATATGCTAAACTAAATCGTATATATACTATGAGATTTGATTATTCATAATAACCAAAAATATTCCAAATTCACAGCATAGATGCTCAGTTTTATGATGAAACTTTTGTACAGCAGCTGAAAATGTATAGGGCTTCATTCCAATCCCCTGCACAGCCAGCTTTACCACTTTCTTTTCTTTCATTTTTTAATGCATTGCATATTAAAGTCAAATTTTGACCTGAAAAATCAAACATTAGCTATGAGATAAGTTTACCTAGCCTGCCCACTTTCTCATTTGTCTCTGGGATTCTTCTAATTTTTTCTGGGTAGAATCAGTTCTTTCTTTTCTCAATAGCCATAATCTCATACTTAGTCTTCTCCCACAGTTATTTTATGGCACTTTATTGTGGAAATATTCATATTTAGATTTTTTTTCATTGTCATGGCCTTCCTACTATTGTCTTCAACTTTCCTCATCACCGATGAAATCTTTTCTTATACTTTGGTGAGGCCAAGTTGAAGAAGAATAAAATGGAAAGTTCTGTTCATGTCTGTAGTTTTTTTCTTGCTTAAGCAATTTCATTTTTTATTATTCTAATAGAATTACTTTTCCTAATAATATGATTTCCCTTATAATTTCATGCAACAACAACAGCTCTGGGGATATTACAGTTAATGAGCACTAGGATTCAGGAGTCCTGTGGAAAGTCACCAAAAGTCCATCAGCTCCTTTTCTTCGTCTGTGAAATGGAAACATCCAAAGAGATGGCTCTGCATTTCTATGTAACTCTGAGTTTCTAAGATTCTTGCTTTATTCACAATTCTTGTAGTTATTGGGTCTTTCCATAGATAATAGTTTCTAACATTGGATCAAACCATTTATTTCTAATTCTCCACAACTCTGTATTCTATACAATAGTTCTAAATTCTAGATTATTACATCACTTTCTAATTCTCTACTTTACTATGAGCTTATGATTCAGATTCATCCAGCTGTGTTTGCAGCTCTATTTAGCAGGACCAGCGGTTGAATGTGAGCCCCTAGGGAGGTGAGCCCCAGGCATATGCAAACCCATTAGGGCAGCTAAAAACACCACTTCCCTTGCAGGAAGAGTGGGAGTTATTGAAAGCCCAGGACTTTTCTTGTCCAGTGTATACAAGGGAAAGTAGAGTAACAACATTTAAAATTACAAAAGTAATACAAAAATCATGCTCTTTTTAAAAATTCAAATTTTAAAGAATTAGATATAAGAGACAAAATTACCCACTTCATCCTCTTAAAATAAGACCACTCCCTTAGGCAACCAGAGTATCCTTCCAGAACTTTCTTTACGCATTCATGTGAATAAATACAGATTTATAGGTACAGATATAGATTTAGATATCTTTTTACTCTTACAAACATTAATTTATACTACACATATTATTCTGAAACTCTGAAACTTGCAACTTTTTAACTTAATGCTACATCTTGGAGTTCCTTTCGTTTCAGGACATATAGATCTAATTGATTCTTTTTATTGGTTTCATAGAATCCTTATATTACCAATTTCTAGTGATGGATATATAAGTTATTTCTAATTTATTTAATCTGACAAATAAATAATGTTATATGTTTTTCTTTGTGCATATATGTAAATGTTCTGTGAGACAGAAAACCTAGGTTAAAGGAAATTAGTATTTTAAATTCAGGTGAAAACTGCCAAATCCCTTCAAGCATTATTTGCTACTTTACATTCCCATCAATAACATGTAACAAATGTTCACTTTTCCACACCATCTCTACCATAAATATTATTTTTGTTAGCCCAATGAATGAAAAATGCTCATTTTTTGTTATTTTAATTTGCATTTTTTGGTTAAGTTAGCTTACTAATTTTTCACATTCCCATGGACTGTGAATAGATTTTTCCTTATCATTGTCCATTTTTCTATTGGGTAATTTGTTTTATTGACTAGAGAATGCCTTATATATTATAGAAATTAATCTTTTGTTTATTATTTATATTGTTTGTCTCATTATACTACCTATATTTTAACTTTGCTTACGGGCAAGTTTAAAATTTTAAACTATATATCTTTATGGTATCTGCGTTCTGTGTCTTAATTAGGAAAATCTTCCCCACTCAAAGGTTATTAAAATGTCCTGCATGTTCTTCTTATATTTATAGGGTGTTTTTTTCAGTTTATGTCTTTAAACCATATGGAATTTATTTTTGTATATGGCATAAGGTATAGAATAATTTTTTCAAACGTTATCGTCCATGCATCATTTATGAAACAGTCCATTTATAAATGCTTAATTACAAAAGACACATGATTCTGTGGATTCTCAATTCTATCCCATTATTTTTCTATTTCCGTGCCGAAACCACACAAAACCACACTGCTGTGGAAAGTTCCCTCTCTTTTCTTTCTTTCCTTTTTTTTGTGAGACAGAGTCTCGCTCTGTCGCCCAGGTTGGAGTGCAGTGGCACAATCTCGGCTCACTGCCAAGCTCCGCCTCCCGGGTTCACGCCATTCTCCTGCCTCAGCCTCCTGAGTAGCTGGGACTACGGGCGCCCGCCACCATGCCCAGCTAATTTTTTGTATTTTTGGTAGAGATGGGGTTTCACCATGTTAGCCAGGATGGTCTCGATCTCCTGACCTCGTGATCCGCCCGCCTCAGCCTCCCAAAGTGCTGGGATTACAGGCGTGAGCCACCGTGCCCAACCCAAAGCATATTTTTACTTGAAGAAAAATCTAAAAAAAAAAAATTTATTGGAATTACATTGAATTTATAAATTAACTTGGGAAGAAATTACCAGTTTACACTTCTGCCTTCCCATCCAGAAATACTGTGTATTATTCATCATTTCTTTTATGTTTTTCAATAGAGTGTCCTAATTTTCCTTGTACGTTTCTTAGGCTCTGAGGTTTATCCTTAGGCATTTCAGTGTTTCTGAGGTTCTGCACTTATTCTTAGGCATTTTGGTATTTTTATTATTATGAATAACATCTATTTTTATGAGCTACTCTTAGACATCAGTAAATTTGTGATCTCAGTGTTTGGTCTTACATTCAGGCAAATCAATGAATTATCATATTAGTTCTAAAAGCTTTTTGGTTTGTCTTTGATTTTCTAGGTAGAAAATCATACCAACTACAAATGATTGTGGTTTTATCACTTCCATTTCAATGTTTGTACACTATTTCCCTCTTGTCATGTTTCATTGGCTGGTATCTGCAGTACAATCAGGAGTAATAATAGAGCTCTTGATTTTAATTAATGTGCTCCCCGTGTTTCACTATTACATGTTTGCTCTTTTGGCAGATACCTTTTATCTAAGTTTAAGAGGCTATTTCTTCCTAGTTTTACCAGGAATATCTGTTGAATTTTTATAAATTGCTTTTTCTGTACCTGGCAAGATAATCATGTAATTTTTCTCTTTTTCTTTAATAAACTGAAAAATGCTAATATGTTTCATAGTATAGAAACATGCTTTCATTTCTGAAATAACTGTTCAGTCCTGATGTGTTATTCCTTTTGATCATCACTAGGTTTCATTGGCAAATATTTTCCTTCGAATTTTTAAATTTATTTCTGTAAATAAAGTTAGCCTGTGATTTTCTTTTGTTAGGCTGAATTTGTTCAGTTTGGAAATCAAAATTAAAATCATCAAAGAATAAACAAGCAAAAAATATTTGTGAAAAATTTACAGAGGACTCTGGTTTAAAGTTTCTGTTCCTGTAGGAGTCTAATCCTGTAACACTGACAAGAAAACTATAGGAAACTGAGATTTTATATACCTGTAATTTGCTGTTGCAAATTATAGGTGTAACCCAGATATTAAATAGGTGATACTGGCAAGGAACAATCAGAAACCAACTTTATTATTTTCTCCCCCTGCTAGTCAAGGCCATTTTGTGTTGCTGATTCTCTTTGCCTGTGGATGAAATCTTGTCTTGCTCCTGGTAAAATCTTGTATGAACCCCCATAGGACATCCCTTCACTCTATGGTTACTAACTGCTCTCTATTCACTTACACTCCAAAGGGTAGTTTCATTTCAGTAATTAAATCTAACATCCTGTGTAACAGTCAAACTCCAAACTTTATTTCAAAGTGAGAGGAGGAAGGACCTCTGCCCTGAATACCTCACCCTCCAGGCTGTGGCTTCTAACTCCTCTAGGACCAGAGCCAAAGAGGAGAGAAGAGGTAAGGAGACAGGAAAGAACTCACTTGAAGGGCATCTCTGTGATCCAGCTTTGGTTCTTGCTGGTGTTTAATGACAATGCTGCTGTGGGATGCTTTCTGTCTTCTTTGGACAACATCTCCAAGCTGGGGATCCCTCACCTCTAGTTCTCTTGATGAGTATAAACGTATCTTCTTGCTTATAGCTTAGAATTCCTCCTTCAGTCCTGGCATCTAGTGGCACACCTCCAACCCCACTCTGTTGATATTTTCTTGCTCCTCCTGGAAGCCCTGCTGGCAGGATCTAAAACAACTCCAAGCTGCTACCCTGACATGTGGCCTTCATCTGGCCCCCAGGTGACAGAAACGTCTGACTCACCATCAGACGGAGGACACCAGACCCAAACACAGCCCTGTCCTCAGCTGCCACAGCTGGTCCAGCCAGCCTCTCACCTGTGAAGGTTTTTTTGTAGGCATATGTTATTCACCGCAGGGTTCACAGCTCCAGCTGTGCAAATAAACCTCTTCAAGCCACCTCTCTTACCTTGAGAAAAGTGAATCATTTTTAGGTTAGAGGGTGAGGAGTGGGCAAGGGAGGTCTGGAGCTTGGGTGAAAAGTGAAACTCAAAGCCCAAGTTTTCCCAAACCAATCCTCTCTCCAAACTCCAGGTTCTTCTCTCAGACTCCCCAACCTCTTTTATGGCCTTGTGTAGGAGACCAGCTAAGGGCCATGAAACAGGATTTTGGCCCCTCCTTTGCAAGTTCCGGGGACTCTGGAGTCCCAGTCTTGCACTTTGGAATGTGGGAGTCGTTGAGGCATTATCTTGGAACTATCAACCAAAAATGAGATAGGAAAGAGTATTCGGGAGAGGTAGACTATTTATCCCACATATTTAAATTTACCTTTGAATTTACCTTCAGATGAACATCCAAAAGAAAACTGGTTTTCTCACTCACAATGTCTCTAGTCCCTCAACACTTAAAATCTTCACTCTGGGAAATAAATTATACAATGACTTAAGTGTGTTCTTAAGCCAAGCCTACAGACCAAACATCTTTGATGTGTGGCTAAAAGCTGGGCCATGATGAATCTGAATTTCATTTTTCTTTTCAGTCTATGGGCTTCACTCCTTGACTTTGATCCACCCTTCATAAAGCTATAGGCAAACGTATCACCGATTTTGTTCTTATAAACTACACATACATTCACACACCCTCACATTCGTCTTGTACTAGAGATGGCAACCTATAAAAGATGACACAGCAGTGACTCAAGAGTTTGAGCAGCCACCCCACCCCTTTATATATGTCTTCATCCAAAATTCTCCCTGGGAAGCCTCCTTGAGGTTCAAGGCCACTAGGCAAGCAGGCATCTGTCTCCCTGGAAATGCTAGCAGATCATCACCCCAGGAGAATCCCAACTGAGAAGAGAATCCCAACTGAGAGGAGAAAGGAAAATAAATAAAAGAACTGTTTTAATGAATAAACAAATATGGAATATAGTCCAGGGCCCTGGGTATCTGCATGAGCATGGGACAGAGAAGCTAACAATTGTGAATCAGGAGGAGCCAGGTCACAAGAGGCAGTCATTTCCCTCTAGGCCACCACCCCAGCATCTCTAAATGTAGGAATGTGAGCAAAGTAATTCCTAAAATTCTAGGATTCTAATTAGTGTTGAGGTGATTATGTTTCTTTTCTTTTATTTCTTTTTTTAGACAAAGTCTCGCTCTGTAGCCCAGGCTGGAGTACAGTGGTGTGATCTCAGCTCACCGCAACCTCTGCCTCCCAGGTTCAAGCAATTCTCCTGCCTCAGCCTCCAGAGTAGTTGGGATTACAGGCAGGCACTACTGCACCCGGCTAATTTTTCGTATTTTCAGTAGAGATGAGGTTTCACCATGTTGGCCACGCTGGTCTTGAACTCCCGACCTCAGGTAATCCACCCGCCTCGGCCTCCCAAAGTGCTAGGATTACAGGTGTGAGCCACTGTGCCCGGCCAATTATGTTCCTTTTACACTGATTTTCTTGGAGCATCAGTTCTAACTAGGATTCCTCAGGGTACAGATAAGAAACATTCCATAATGATTCTCCACAATAGGGATAGACAAACTAAGGGACCCTCATGCAAGCCAGGCCGCCACCTGTTTTTGTACCACTTTGAGCTAAGAATAATTTTTAAATGGTTGGAAAAGATCAAAAGAAAAAATAATATTTTATAACCTATGAAAATTATATGAAATTCAAAATTGAGCTTCTATAAATACAGTTTTATTGGAACCCAGCCATGCTCCTTTGTTTGTGTCTCCCTGGCTACTTTCACACTACAATGGCAGAGTAGAGTAATTGCAATTGAGTGTGCATACGGCACACAAGGCCTAGAATATTTACTCTGTGGCCCTTTAAGGAAAACTGCTCCACAATCAGGAAGAAGGTCATGGAAAAGGAGGTGACATCAGTGGGAAGAGGCAGTCTGGCTCCAATTCACTCCCTAGAACAATGGTGGATGTCTCCCAAGCAGCACTGGTATTTCTGCCTTCTACTAAAAAAAAAAAAAATTTTTTTTGAGACGGAGTCTCACTCTGTTGCCTCAGGCTGGAGTGCACTGGTGCAGTCTTGGCTCACTGCAACCTCTGCCTCCCAGGTTCAAGCGATTCTCCTGCCTCAGCCTCCTGAGTAGCTGGGATTACAGGCGTATGCCACCATGCCTGGCTAATTTTTGTATTTTTAGTACAGACAAGGTTTCACCATGTTGGTCAGGCTGGTCTCGAACTGCTGAACTCGTGATCCACCCGCCTCGGCCTCCCAAAGTGCTGGGATTACAGGCGTGAGCCACCACGCCTGGCCTAAAAAATTTTAAAATCCAAAACCACTGAGGCCCAGAACAGGTATCTTTTGGGATTCTAGAAGAGTAAAATGGGGTGGGAGGGGAAGTAGAAAGGAAAAAAAAAAAGACCATGGGAGTCAAGTCAGTGATTTCTCACATACAAATGATCTAAAAAGTTTCTGGGCACCTGGTAAAGCCAAATGATCTGGGCTGCATTCCAGGTCCAAGATGTCCTGATTTCCTATTTTTGTTCCCTTTCAGGTCTCAGATTTCAAAACTTTACTGTTACCCTATTTAGGGTCACTATGAAGATAGCTTAGAAGTCAGCCTTAGAATTTCAATTCAGAGATATCAGAGACTTTTGTACTAGGGACCTAAAACCTTTAAAAGATGTTTGTTTTATTGCCACCAAATGCCTACTTCCAAAGTTTTGCCAGGAACACGTAAGCCAACAAGGAGCTTATATCTGTGGGTTGACTAAAATCCCGTAAAAGCTATTAGAGTATAAGCTTCCAATGAAACTGTAAGTTTCCCCAATTAAATCGATAATACCTTGAGTGGAACGCATGCCAGCTCCAGCTCTCCTCAAACTGCCTAGCACCTAGTAAGATGCCATTGTAAATACTTGCTGAATAAATGTTCTATATATTCAGAGTTTGCTTGTTGTTACATATTGCAACTGTGTGTTAATTATTGACATAATTCTGGGTATTTAATACATTTTGTGTTAATTATTGACATAATTCTGGGTATTTAATACATGTTAATGTGATCATATTAACTTACATAAGCATTTGCATGCACACATCACTATGCCATACATAAGGAATTCTACATACACAAATGAAACATAGCAGATACACTGTCTGCCCCTACAGACCAATCCAGAGATTTGTGTCACATGGACCAAGATGATATTCATTCACAAAATGAGAATCTGCTATATGAAATGAGCATTGTGAAAACATTTCCCAAATGCCAAGTAAACATAACCCCTCCTGTAAATATACACGAAGAAGAAAGCAAATTCCTAGGAAAGCAACAGACACAACTTTTGACTGTTGAATCTGGGTGAACATTTGGGAGTAAGACAAACCAAAGAATCCATTCCCTAAGTAATAGCAAAAGCATTCTTTGGATAACCTCCATTAGAAGTTATTGTTTTCCCTCATAAAGCTAAGAATGCTTAATAGAATTTCTCTCATTACAGCATGAATTCACAAGTAATTACATCAGGAATACATAAAAGAGGTATTAGCAGAACCAGTCAAAACAAGAATCTGGAGCAAGTTGGTACCATCAGCACTTACACAGAATGCACAATTAGCCATTAAGAGCATAAAGCATTAGAATAATAGAAACACAGTGGCTAAAGCTGTATTTCAGACACTTGACTTGGAATACATCCAGTAGCTGACACAAAGTCTCATTCTCAAGTTCAAAGAAAACTTTCTTCTATTATTAAAAAGAGGTACTAAGAAAATAGTTTCTACTAACCTTTGTAGTCAATGTCCTGGGCCCCAGAACAGGAGTGCTGTGCAGGGTTCTTGATTCCCTGTAAAGGAAACCAACTCTGGTTACTTGAAGGCAAAATGCAATTTATCAGGAAGATATAGGGTAGATGACAGGATTCAGGCAAAGACTAGTCAACCAAGCACAGAAAAGTGGACAAAATAAAAGGAGGCCAGAACCACAGCCAAAATCCTAATAGAAGATCCTACATAGATTCTTACTGTGGCCTCATTATTACTAGCACCACTGCCAACCCTGGACAGGGAATTCTAGAATGCCCCCTGCTTCTTTGCCCCATGGCCCGAGTCAAAATCCAAGGTAGGAACACACCAGGCTTACTAACTTATTCAAATGTCCATTGCCTTGCTACAATGGGAGCAGAGCAGCTGGAAACTCAGGCCTCCTTAATGGGAACCAGGGTCCTGCTGCCACCCATCTTGAGCTTTCCCAAAATAGGGATGGTCTTCAGAGTCTCAACTAATGTCCTTTTTGGATTTGACTCCTCTTTCTCAAGGAACTGCAAAATAAACACAGCTATCACTATTACACAAAAAAGGAAATAAATTACAATACTAGATGAACTATAAGTCTAGGGACTATATACCTACTATATATGTTCTACGGTCAGTCTTATGGAAAAATAACACTTCACTTCTGTATGCTTTTCTAGTCCTTCTAGAATTGAAACCAGTGAGGGGCAATTTAAGGTCAACATCTGCTCCTCACATGCCTTCCACAGCAATATGATGTGAGCACTGAAGCTCCATTGAGCTGTGGCAGTTGGGGTAGTTTAGGAAGACAGTGGAGAACAGCAAGACAGTTAGATCCCAGTGAAAGGAGGAAGTGCCCATGTTTATCCCAACAATGAAGAGCATGTTGAGAAGTGTTGGGAACCTTCAGCTTCAACTCCACAGCAACAGAGAAGAGACTTAGGACTGAAGGATCCCTAACCAACAATGAGATAGCTGCAGACATGCATAGCAGCAGTATTTTCTGTTCAGCTTGTAAACACCCAAATGTGGAGAGCTAATCAATAGCACAGCTATGTGATGTCAACACACTGACTTTTGCCTTGGGCTGGAAGTCCCTGGTTCAGTCAACCCACTCCCATGAGAGACACTCACAGCCCCAGAGTTTATCAAAATCTAAAGCCATCCAGTTCTTAATTACTTCTCTTTCATAATTAAAAAGAAACTCAGACTACATTTCTAAATTTCTTTGGACAAAGAATGTTTTGTTAACTCAAGTGCTCAGTTGGGTTATAAATCCTCAAAGCTAATGCCAATAGATCTACAACAAGAAGAGTGATTTTTGTCTGCAATTTTTTTTAATGGCCCCCATTTTAGAAAAGACAAACATTTATCTACTCAATGCACAATGCAGTGTGGTAAGTACCTCCGCTGTCTTATGAAAGAACACTCAAACTATTTGTACGTTTTGGCTAGATTTATTTCCTAGTGATTGCAACTGGATACATTTGTCAGGTCAAAAGGAAGGACACAACCCTTGCTGCAGAGAAAAGCCATAAGTACCCAATCCTCACAGCAGGAGTTGGTGACCTGATACTGAAGGGCTGAATCCAGCCCAGGATCAGGGCAAGTTCTGCCTGCTTTGCCCCAGTCTCCTGTCCTTGGGTTGCAGACACGTAAGAGGCTGGTATGCTGGACTGAAGGACTGAAGCAGAATGAGACCACATGCATTCAACCCAGCAGGGGGAGCGGGGCTGGGCATCCCACCCCAGAAGCCAAGCCAACCAGGCAACCTTTGTAAGGCTTGGCAAAGGCATGCTATAATTAGACATTAACATCTAATAAATAATAAGTGAATGCCACTGTAAAGCACTTTGCAAATGGAGAGGACACTATAAGTATGTCCCTGTCATCAATAATAATGGTGTTCTAGGTAATCACAGCATTCAGGAAGCAGTTTAGACACAGGCAGCCTCAGCAGGGATACCACTAATGTCCAAAGGCCTAAGCATACAATTTTTCAAATACCTGCCCTGGCTGGAAGGCTGCCCAGTAAAGATGACAAGCCCACAGAGCTCAGGAGGTCATTCCTGAGAGCTCCAAAGAAGATGTAAACACTGCCAGGGAAAATCATTCCGTTTCCTTAAAGAATATTTGGAGCAGCAAGCTCACTTGTAGATTTACTAAAGTGGAAATCTACACTAGAAGCAGCAGAGCCCCTAGAAGCAGCAGAAACTGAGAAAATATTTAAATAATACAAAAAAGTCAGCCACCCTCACTAGCCACCTTCATAATCCCAATTAACATCAATAAGATTTCAAGGAGAATGTCAGATGGTAGATGCTGTCCATTGAACAATTTTAAAAGGAATTCTAATTCTTTTATAGTCTAGTTTTATGTGTGTGTGGATTATTTACCTGGGAGTAATTGTAGCTTTTTGCAGAGACTTGGATTTTTATTTTATATTTTATTACTTTCTAGTTGTACAAAAATTTTCATTGCAGCATTTGTCCAAAATCTGCAGCCCTCACTCATTTCTCCATTTTTGGATGTCTACACTGCTGAAAGTGGGCACTACACAGATTGTATATTGTCTAATCATATTCTCCTTTTTGAGACAGAGTCTTGCTCTGTTGCCCAAGCTGGAGTGCAATGGCTTGATCTCGGCTCACTGCAACCTCCTCTGCCTCCCGGGTTCAAGCGATTCTCCTGCCTCAGCCTCCTGAGTAGCTGGGATTACAGGCACCTGCCACCATGCCCAGCTAATTTTTGTATTTTTAGTAGAGACAGGGTTTCACCATGTTGGCCAGGCTGGTCTCGAACTTCTGACCTCAGGTGATCCACCCACCTGAGATTACAGGCGAGAGCCACTGCGCCCGGCCAATATTCTCCATTTTTGATGTGTACTTAAATCTGTCTCTTCATCTCCACGCTAAAACCCTAGAGACCATGGACAGTGTTTTAGGGCACATCTTTGGATTTCCTCTGGGACTAACATGATAATGCGATTTAGTAAATTTTTTGCACAAATTGCTCTACTATAAGATCCTCTAACTGGACATTTCCAATCTTAGTATTCTGAAAACTTCATGCAATTTTTTTGGAAATAATTTAGGCAGAAGTGAAGTTCACCTTTGCTTGCAAGTTCCTACTTCATAGGCCGGTTGATCATTTAAACAAAATAATTTAAACAACATCTCAGGGAAGAACACTTAGTACTTGAGGACAAAGCAGGTATGCTCAA
Source organism: Pan troglodytes (assembly GCF_028858775.2). NCBI lineage: Eukaryota > Metazoa > Chordata > Mammalia > Primates > Hominidae > Pan > Pan troglodytes. Next base: position 31,699,025 of record NC_072420.2, read on the forward strand.
GACCTTCCGAGATCCCCATTTACTTTAGAGTTGACAAGCTCACCCACAGCTCATTTAAAGGAAAGGAAAAACGGTGAGCGGTTTTCCTACCAAGGTATTTCTAACACTTTCAGGCCTCCTCTTTTGAGAGCTTTTCAAAAAAAAATATACTATTGAATTTTCCATTTATCTACAAAACCATTAAACAGTCAGTGCCCCCAAGCAAACAACAGAGACATTTAAAGGAAAAACCCAAGAAATCACTCCCCATCCCACTGCACCCTTCCAAGATAACCAATATCAGCATTTTGAAGTATGTTTTCATGTTTTTCTTGTGGAAACATACCAAAACGTGTATATTTACATACAGCTTTTGGTTGGTTGGTTGGTTGTTTTGGGGGGTTTTGCTTGTTTGTTTGTTTGGGTTTTTTCTTTTTGGCAAAACTGAGATCATATTATACATATTATTTTGCAACTTGCTTGTTTTTTACTCACCAATGCATAAAGAACACTTTTCCAGGTCACCTTATCAATCATTCTCCTTCTTTTCAATAGTTACATTTTATTCCTTTGTGCATGTATATTATTTTTTTCAACTTTTCCTATCATTGAACAATCGGGAGTTTTCCACTGTACAACTCACTTCATTTGTCTACCTTAGTTTGTACTCTAAGCTTTTCTCTAACTCTAAAATTTTGAATTCACCTAAAATAAAATTCAGTTCTTTGGAGAAAGAAAAGCTATTTTCTTGGTCAAATTAGTAAATATTTATTAAATAGAATTTCTTAAAACTAATTTGGATCTGACCTTTAGAACATTCTGATATTCTTCAAGACATCAGCACGTTCTAGAATAGTACTTTTATAACAGGGAATGTTCACACCTCCATAATTCATTTAAAATAAGTAAAATATGCTGCTGAAAATTCCGGCACAATTTGTATTACTGTAACACAGATTCAGTTGTGTATGTGTATATATATAATGTATATATATACACACACATATATATATATACACACAAACATTTTCTACATGGTGTTCTGGGGAACACTGTCTAGGGAAACGCTAATAGTGATCAAGTAAGTTTAGGCCAATCAGTTTTAAATTAAATATATGATTTTTAAATTCTGATTTTCTTGCGAAGGTGATCACTTCTAATCTCTTTCCCTAGATTTCCTCTTAAGCAACAGAGATACATCTGTACATCTTTATTGAACATCTGTATATCTTTACATCCCTACTGTATATCTATACATCCGTATGTCTCTACTGTACGTCCATACATCTATACATCTCTATTGTACGTCTATACATCTGTCTCTACTGTACATCTATACATCTGCATGTCTCTACTATATGTCTGTACAGCTATACACGCTACATCTATATATCTGTACATCTCTACTGTATGTCTATACATCTATACATCTCTACTGTACATCTATACATCTGCCCATTGTTACTGTACATCTGTACATCTCTACTTGTCTGTACATCTATACATCTATACATCTGTACATCTCTACTGAACATCTGTACATCTGTATAGCTCTATCGAACATCTATACGTCTGCCCATCTTTACTGTACATCTGTACATCTCTACTGTATGTCTGTACATCTATACATCTCTACTATACATCTATACATCTGTATATCTCTACTGAACATCTGTATATCTGTATATCTCTACTGTATATCTATACATCTGTACATGTCTATGGTACATCTATACATCTGTATGTCTCCATTGTATGTCTGTACATCTGTACATCTCTACTATAAATCTATATATCTGTACATGTCTACTGTACATCTGTACACCTGCATGTCTCTACTGTATATCTATACATCTGCACATCTCTATTGTTAAGTCTGTACATCTGCGTCTCTACTGTACATCTGTACATCTACACATCTCTACCATATGTATGTACATCTATACATCTTTACTGTACATCTATACACCTGCACATCTATATATCTGTATGTCCCAACTGTACTGACCAGATACAGAGGACCTCATACTGCAAGGTCCCTAGTACCAGGCACACAGAGCCACCAGGCAAATATATGTAGCCCTCTACCATCCCTGCCCACCCCTTCTCAGTACACCTCTTTATTCTGCATACATTGTCCCTTGCTGAAACATTAAGCAATCAGTCCAGATGGAAGTAAAAAATCATCCTCATTTTTTCTGTGCCCTCAATCTTTTTTATTCTTAAGGCTAAAATGAAAGTGACATTTGGTTTCACTTTTTAAAAGTTTGTCACTCATAAGAAACTACCTGAAAGTATGTAGGAAAGTGGCTTAGTTTTAACCCAGCAATCAGAATGCCACTTAACCACAGGCATATAGATATTCAATTCTCACCTCCAGCAAAAGAGAAAAATGAGGCTTGGCCTTAACGCGCCCACATCAGGGAAACTGGAAGCTCGTCTTGGGAATTCAAACAGCCTGAGGCCTTTTCACAAAGCCCAATCAAGCCCTCCCACCCCCACTCACAATTCGACTCTTACTTTCACAGTGCATCAAAATAGACAGGAATTACTTTTTCAAACTGGGTAAAATCCAGAAGATTTGTCTTGGGTATCTACTCCTTGGGAAAAACCGTGCTAGAGACTGACAATCAAAAGAAACTCTTTCTAATAAACTTAAAGCTTTAATTGAAGCAATAAATCAAATGCACAGAGATGAGCAGAGCAGGATGCTAGGGGGTAAGAGCCTAACGGCTTACCACTGTTCTCCCAAACGAGAGTGCTTGCACCTGGCTGAACAAGACTTCCGGGGCAGGGCTAAGAATCACAGATAAGAACCACCTGGGATTGATAAAGGGCCTGCCCAGCACACGCCTACCTCATCAGACTATGAGGATGAGTGCCCTGGAATCTAAGCTTTCAATCAGCTCTCCAGGGGATTCCAATAGACACTAAAATCTTAAAGCCATAGGACTACATTTTTTCTTGAAATGTGGTTACCAGACCAGCAACACCTGAATCTTATCAGTAATGAGAATGCGTCCCTACGCTACAGACCTACTGCATCAAAAATTCTGGCAATGGACTCAGTGATCTCTGTTTAACGAGCCCTCCAGGTGGTTTTGATGAAATGCTGAAAGTTTGAGAACCATGGCTATCGTATGTCTCTGCAGACCTCAGTTTGAAAAATATTGCAGTAGCCAATAAGAACACAGGAGTTTAATGAGGGAGGCCACTGCCTGAAGCAGGAACAGCCTATAGACCCTTAAAAGAGAAGAGCTCATCTACAGGATGTGGCATTGAAATAATGGATTACACAGCGGAAAAGAAGAAGGAAAATGAAAGAAAATGACAATTGGCAGATCCACGCATCAATAATCACTTCAGTGAGCAGAGAAGTTTCATGCCATTTTTGAATTATAGGATTTACAGTTAGGCATGCTAAGCTTGATCTGGGAGAACCTCAGAGTTAACAGGAAAGTGTGGACTTTCTTATTCAGGCACTGAGGAAACCTTAAAGGATAATGAGTTAGGGAATATCAAGACACAAGATTATGTTTAGGAGATGTGATTATGCATTAATGCACTTAGAGAAATGTAAAGGAGAGTTGAAAAGTACATAATTAGATTAAAAGTCTTGCAGTATTTCAGAAATAAGGTTATGCGGGTCTGCATTAGGGTGCTGGCTGTAAGAGGCAAAGTTAAATAGATACAGAGGTGAAAGGAAGAAAAATGGGCTGTACCTGGAGTTTGGATGGGGTAGGGGAGAGTGAAGGAGGAACCGAAAAAGGAAGGGAGATGAGAAGGAGGAAAGTGGATAAAAATGACAGCCCAGCTTCAAGGCTGATCAATAAGATGCATTTATGAACACAGGAAATCCTGAAGGGGTATGAGCTTGGGGCAGGGAGTGGGGAATGGGGGTGGGGGAGATTTGGAGCCTCATCATTTCTCACAATTATCTCTACTCTTTTTATCACGTTCAGTTGTCAAATCATTCTACTGCAAAGGCGAGGAACATAATAATTCTACAAGCTCTGTGGCAACTGGATACCGAGGCCCTTCTGGCTTACAAAGAGAGAAAGTCTAAATTTACCCAAGAAATGTTGTTTATCCGTATTACATCTGGAGAGCAACTTCAATCTTAATCCTCAAAATCTTCCAGGAAATTCCCCAGGGAACCTAGAATGCTGGCTCTCATTTACAGTAGCTAAAGACACCTTGGTTAACTTGGATGTACATTTGACCTAAAGTATCTGTAATTTCAAATTTGCCAACAAAAAACATTAACTTTGCCTTTGCATGAAAACATATCAGTTAAGGAGGCCCAATTTGAAGCAGTCTGAATGCACATTTTTGCTTCTGCCTCCTCATTAATGCTATGCAAGTGTGTTGCTAAAACATGTAAACATTTCAGGGCGTAGAAAAACCTGCTTGATGCCAGCATTCCTGCTTAATTCTTCCCTCTCCTGGCAAACCTTCTGGAATGTAGTAGTTAAACTCCCAGGTGTGCTGATGGGTAACAGAATGATTAAAGAATAATAAAACACTAAAGGTCACTTTCTGGTTCAGGATTTGGAGATGACCTAGCTCCAGGCAAACTGAGTCAGAGGCTCTGGACTTGACTCAGAGGTGGTGCTTGCATAGGGCGGATTAAAATGCTCTACAAAGCAGAAGCCAGCAACACACACCAGGATGGGAGACAGGGATGCCTGTTAACAACCACTGCTGCCAACTGAAAGGGCTCCCAATGACCAAAGCTGGAAGAAGTTAAGCAATAAAATAAGTAACATTATATGAGATTATAATGCAAAATATAAAATAAGCATTCATAAACTCATACTCATTATATTACTTTCCTAAGGCTGCCATAACAAATTAACACACAGTCGGTGACTTAGACAATAGAAATTTGTTTTCTCACAATTCTCAAGGATAAAAATCTGAAATTAAGCTGTTGGCTGGGCTACACTCCCTCTGAGACTCTAGGGGAGAATCCATTCTTTGTCTCCTCCAGCTTCTGGTGGCTCCAGATGTCCCTGGTCTTGTGTCTGTATAACTCCAAGCTCTGCCTCCATCTCCACACGGCCTTCTCCTGGGTGAACCTCCTCTTCTGTGTCTTATAAGGATGCTTGGCATTGGATTTAGGACCCACCTAGATAATCCAGGATAATCTTATTTTGAAATTCTTAACTTAGTCACAACTGCGATGACTTCTTTGCAAATAAGGTCACATTCACAAGTTGCAGGGATTAGGTAGTGGGCATATCTTTTTGGGAGCCACCGTTCAAACCACTATGCTGATATAAATGAATGATTGATTGAATAAATGGCTGAGTAAACAGGCAAATAAATAGAGAGGATAGACAACTCTCCCATGCAAAAGAATTTTAAATAATTTATGGAGCTACTCCCCACTCAAGAACGTGGAACAAAATTCTCCACTCCTTAAACATGGGCTGTACATAGTGACTTCCTTCCAAAGAGTACAGTGTGAAAGGCGGTGGGGAGAGAGTAACTCTACAGTGGAGAAAGCTAACAAACACCACCCAGGCCAGGTGATCAACGTTATGTCAACAGCAAAGAGTCATGTTAATAGCATGATGTGAAGAGAATGGCATTTGTTTCTGTTGTCTTCCTTCAAAAAAAAAAAAAAAAAAAAAAAAAAAAAAAGAAAGAAAAAAAACATAACCCCCTCCCAACGCTGAAAAAAGCATCAGAAAAAGCTTCATTGAAACAAAAAATCTGCAAAATACATGACTAGTACTCCTCAAAGCTTCTCAAGGCCACCAAAACCAAAGTCTGAAAAAATATCACAGTCTAAATGAGCCTAATGAGATGGGACAACAAAGCGAAATGCAGGATCCTGGACAAGAAAAAAGGAGGTTCAGTAAAAATTTAGGAAGTGAAAGAAGGGTGGACTTTAGTTAATACCAATGTATTGATGTTGGTTTATTAGCTGTGACAGGTGAACCACAGTAATGTGAGATAAGGATAGCCAGGCCTGGGGTCTATGAGAACACCCTGAACTACCCATCTTTGCAGCTTTTCTTTGAATCTAAAACTGAGCCAGGCACGGTGGCTCCACCTGTAATCCCAACACTTAGGGAGGCCGAGGCGGGTGAATCACCTGAGGTCAGGAGTTCGAGACCAGCCTGGCCAACATGGCAAAACCCCATCTCTACTGAAAATACAAAAAATTAGCCGGGCGTGGTGGCATGTACCTGTAATTCCAGCTACTCCGAAGGCTGAGACAGGAGAATCGCTTGAACCCAGGAAGCGGAGGTTGCAGTGAGCAGAGATCCCACCATTGCACCCCAGACTGGGCAACAAGAGTGAGACACCATCTCAAAAAAAAAAAAAAAAACTATTCTAAAATAAAAATGTATTTTTAAAATCTGAATATTGCTGCATTCCTTTGATAAAGGGATGGGGGCCTAATCCAGGGGTTCTCAGCCTCAGCACTACTGACTTTTGTTGGAGGAAGTTTTTTGTACATTGTAGGATGTTAAGCAGCATCCCTGGCCTTCATTCACTAGATGCTAGAAGCACACCTCCCTTCCCAGTTTGTGGACACCCAGATACATCTCCTGACATTGGCAAGGAGTGAGGCAAAATCATTCCTGGTCCAGGACCACTGACCCTGTCCAAGGCAGAGAGGCCAGATGTCATGAGAAAAACAAACTTATCCAAATCCAACTGCTGGCTATGCCACTTACCTGCTGTGTGACCTCAGGCAACTGACTTCTCTAAGCTCTGATTTTTCATCCTTTTTTATTTTATCATATTTTATTTTATTTTATTTTAGACAGAGTCTCGCTCTATCACCCAGGCTGGAGTGCAGTGGCGTGATCTTGGCTCACTGCAACCTCCACCTCCTGGGTTCAAGCAATCCTCCTGCCTCAGCCTCCCGAGTAGCTGAGACTACAGGCCGGTGCCACCACACGCAGCCAATTTTTGAATTTTTCACAGAGATGGGGTTTTGCCGTCTTGGCCAGGCTGGTCTCAAACTCCTGACCTCAGGCAATCTGCCCACCTCAGCCTCCCAAAGTGCTGGGATTACAAGCATGAGCGACCACACCAGGCCCAATTTCTCATCTTTAAAATGAGAATAATGAATCTCTACTTCCTAGGTAATTGTGAGGATAAAAACATGTGAAGATTTTAGCACAAGTGCCTGAATATAGTAAATTAAATATAAAATACAAGTTGTGATTATTTTGATAACAATTCATAATCCTTTGCTCTGAGAAGGATTAGTAATGTCTTCTGAGCAGACATGAGGAGGCTTTAATTAACACCCAGGCCCTCAAATCCTTTAACAGTAGATGTAGCTCAGGAAGGCCATGCAACCCCTGTTGATGGCTTGTCCCAAATGTCATCATTGTGACCCAAGCTAAGTGATGAGCTTATTGAACATCTGACATTGATGAGCTTCTTTTGAAATAGCCTTCATTTTTCTCCAAGCACTTCCTTCCAACATACCTGGTCTGAGTCCTGTTCCCAGTTCTTGATGGCAAAGGAGCTTATTGGTCAGTTGCAGTGGTAAGAAGGGCCTTCTTATAAATTGATTTCTGCAGACATGACTCACTAATGTAACTTAAACTTCAGCCTCAGGTCCATGTCACAACACAAACCTGGCCCTGGAGTGGGGATGTGTAATGGGGGCCATACTCTCTCTTCTCCCTCCCTGTCCTGACACCTGTTCCTCCAAAGCCAGGCAGGTGGGAACCAGATCAGAGAACAAGAGGCACACATCCCTCCTCCCGGGTGCTAGTGAGTTACCCACTGGGAGATGTCCACATACTGGCTCTTTTTTGGGGTGCATGGAAGAGTTTTCAAAAGCCTGCAGGGAACTTTACCCTGGTAGGTCCCCTATAGGGGTGATCTGCTCTGCTGTCTCCAGTTCCTGCCCTAACAGTGCATCCACACAACTGTTACTGCTGTAATTCCCTGACCACCACAGGATATCCTCTTGGCCATTGTATCCTCAAGGCACTTTTTGCCAGGTTATCGCCCATTATTTCATTTGGTCCATAGGAATGCATACATTTGTACCAGACAAAAGGTGTGAGTGTCACCCTCCCAGCTGCCTTCTCTCAACTTCCTGACATCACAAACTGCTCTTATCAGCCTTCCCTCTCCACAGTTATGAAAGCAAGCAAGAGGTACAAGCTCATAAACTCACGTGCATGCACAGACTCCGGGAAATGTGTCACATTCTCCCAAGAAGGTTCTCACCACCCCCTACCACACGGAGATGGATCTTTGGATTTCTTCAGCTAAGCAGGCCTCCAGTCACTAAATCAGTCTCCGCTCTTGTTGGCATGCTCCTATCTCCAAAAGGCGACCTGGAGCCCTGGCCCTCAGGCAGCATAAGGAGGGAACAGAGCCTCACTGCCTAAGACCTCTTGCTAGATCAGCAACCACTCTTTCCATGAATCCCCATTTCTACCAATGCTCTTCTTGAATGAAATGTCATGAAATCTAGTCTTCTCTTTACATAGAGTGTGGGGGTAGCACAACAATCCACTCTTCTTTAGTGAGGCATTTGGAAGAGGAATTTGCCACCTCCTAGCATTCCCTTTAAGATATGGAAACACCTACTGCTTATTATCCTCAGCTTTGGGACTTTAGCTGAAAGCCCTGACAATAGGAAATGTCTCCTTCGGCATCCCGTTAATCTGTGTGCAGCTGCATTATAAATAGTATTACTGGCAGGGTACCATGGCTCACGCCTGTAATCCCAACTCTTTGGGAGATCACCTGAGGCCAGGAGTTCAAGACTAGCCTGGGCGACATGGAGAAACCTTGTCTCTACTAAAAATAAAAAAAAAATAGCTGGGCGTGGTGGCACATCCCTTTAACCCCAGCTACTCAGATAGCTACTCACTTGCTGAGGCACGTGAATCGCTTGAACCTGGGAGGTAGAAGTTGCAGGGAGCCGAGATTGTGCCACTGCTCTCCACCCTGGGCGACAGAGACTCTGTCTCAAAAAATAAAGTATTATTTAAATTCTTGGCAATCTGAGATGTTGACCAGGTAGAGGGTTTATCCCACCAGATATAATAAAAGATAGACCCTATTGCATCTAATAGTAACTCAGCTGGCCAGGGTCTGTGCTAAGGCATGCAAAATAAACACTGGGAAGGCAAGGGTAGTGACAGTGGGAAGAAAAGGAATAAATAAACCTATCACACGCCAGCATCATGAAGATGTTACCGAGAGCCCATGGCTATTGGGATCCTGAAGTAACACGAGGAAACAAAGATCAGTTTCACACACAGAAATAGGGAAGACATGTTGATGTCATGAAGATCCTCAAAGGGACCTCAGGGATGACCATCCTTACCGTAGCTCTAAAGTGACAACCTGAGCCAGGCTTACAACACAAAGAGGAGAATAAGAGAAACCCTCATCCCATGGTGACATCCCAAGACTGTCTCCTGATCTAGCCCCCTCCCATCACCACGCCAACCAGGAGGCGTCAGCCTGGCACTAACGTGGAGATGTCTGTGCTCAGGGTCTGCCTGTTTTCTCTTGGGAGCTGTGGGGATCTTGTGTTGCTCACTGCTACTTCTTGGACTTTCAGCCTTCTCCATGCGCAGCATCAATAGATGAGAAAACATTCCGAATCACACTGACCCTATTTATTAAGCAAAGGAAGAATATTCTAAGATATAAGGAACAGCTGATTACTGCTATAATGTTGTTTAATAGATAAGAACTAAAGGATGTTGGAAGGTTGTGACATTGGTCAACCAGAAGGAACTTTGGAAGGAAATATTAACCAGGGTAGCCTTGATGCCAGCCCCCCATTTCTTGGAAGTAGAGAGCTAAAGGGAATCAGAACAGCTCCTGAGCGTCCCAACAAGGATTCCTAGATTTACTCAATTTGAAGATACCATCAATTGTGAGACACAACAAAAAAATGGGAGGAAATAACAATTCACCAAAATTTTAAACATTCGATCAATAGTAAGGTGCTTCTCAATTTCATAAATATTAAAATGTGATGGGAAAAACTAATCAGAAAAAGAGAATAATTAAATGACTCCTAGGACTAGAAGAAAACCTTGAAAGGTCTTTCAGCTGACCCCATGCCTTGAGGCGGGCCCCTACACTTCCGCCCAAATCAGAGAAAGTCTGACTAATGTTAAAGATTAGGTTCTTTTCATTTTCCATGCCATTCCCTCAGTGAGAGTGAATTATAATTTGCCACGAATATAAAGAAGAGAGAAAAAAGTGCATACAATTTGCATACTAAAAATTGGAATACTAATGAAGACAAATCACTCCCCTCTGGGAGACGGTCTGCTACTAAAATCCTTTTCCTCCACTTTTAACTTGGCTTAGTGAAAAATAAATAATTTTTTTAAACTGCGGGCGGTGGGCAATGAGCTTCATTTAGAAAGTATTTCGAAGGTACCCTGGCTTTGTGCATTTTAAACATGAATTTCAGTAGATGCATTTATCTTTTTAACTATATTGTGCACGCATGCTAAGTTATATATGGCTCTTACAAGAATACGAAATTAGAACCTGCCCCACTGCAGAGAAAAGTGAAACACTCTTCATTATACCAGGCAGTGTAGGGTAACCTCCGGCTTTGAGTCAGCCGAACCTAAGTTTGAAATTCAACTTTATAACTCACTTCGGCATCCCACCTCTACCTCTTGAACTTCTGTTTCTTGATTTATAAAATGGTGCAAATAATTCCCACACGTTACATTCAGGAATCGGTGAGATAACAGGTGTATATAACACTTTACACAGTGCCAGGGATTCGGTAAGGTTTTGGTCTATCATCTCGGCCCCTTTAAAAACAACCATTATAACAGAGTTTTTCAAAGTAAAACTGGGGTCGCAGTTTAAGTGAATCACATTGTTCCTAATTATGCTGGTTTAGATTGCAACTTTCATGGGAAATGAGGAGGCAGCATTTTGTTTTTACTTAATAAACAAATGGTGTCTAGTTTATGCCACGCTCCATATGAGGTGTGAGAATGGACAGAGAGAAGACTGTGGCACAGTTCTGGTTCCCCAAGGTTCCACCATCTAGTAGCCCACTGAGGAGCAGAGCGAAGCCTCGCCAGACACAGTGAGCCAGGCTCTAATAGAGGCATGGTACCAGGGGCAGGGCCCTCAGAGAGGCGTCTGACAACCTGGAACACTGAAAAGGGCTCCATAGAGGTACAGGAACTGGAGTACAGCAAGATGTGGATGAAGCAGGGTGGGGTCTGCAGTGAGAACTGGATGCCCTGTTGCTCAGAAGGAAGGGAATCGGCTCTCATCACGGCTGTCAGCCAAGGGGCCTGGGGAAGAGAACACGCCTTCTATCTGCATAGCTGCCGGAGCATCCAAAGGTCCAGAAAGGTCTGGGCTCCTTCAACTTTATTCCTCAGGGACTCTGCAAAGCCTCAGATCAACTTTCTGACCGGCCCTGCTTGGCTTCCTCTTCTCCTGTCTCAGGATTCCACGGCCTGCAGCCCCAGTGCTTTTACTGCGTTTCACGGCCCTCTTGTATATTAGATTCTAATTCCCGATGCTTCTTCTCAAGACCCCTTTTCCTAGAAAATCCATAGAAACTTTCATGGTTGCTAAAGCTTAGAAAAATATCTTGCCCCAGGCTGGCTTCAAAGGATCACACGAAACCAGCAGCTCACCTCTCTGGTATTGATGCAGTTTCTCCAGAGCTGCAATGACCCCTAATGCCATCACAAATGACAGTCTTGGATCAAATTTAGGGTCCAATGTGGAAAGAATGTGGGCATTGAGAGGAAAAGGGTCTGGAATGTGCAGCCACTAAATCATCATGGAGCAGAGAAAACACCTGAATGTACTGAGACTAAGCCATTGGCTTCTGAAAGAAAGACAGGAGCTCTAGAATTTACCACCTCAAAGAGAACATTAGAAAGAGCCTTCAAAAGGAATGAGAAGCCCCAACCTCCCTCTGAGCATCCTTGTTCTTGCTCCGACATTCCTCTGCCTGCTTTGATTTTTCTTTCAAGCCATAGATTCGTACCTGGCACAACAATGCGCAAACTCCATAGCCTGGCATTTTTCCACCTAATATTCACCCCTGGTGGAGACTGATTTATGTATAAATTGTCTTGGCATAACAGGTGACACCTTGTAACTTGGCTGTCCTTCACTGTCAACAGGGGCTCCTGAAACATGCCTTCCTCACCTGCCTGGTGACTCTGCACCTGTGATTCTCAGTGGCTGCTCGCTCACCCCTTGACTTGCTGGCAGAGGCGGAGGCTGCTGATGGCTGGTATTCATCTCCCCACAGTGGCACCTCATGGTCCTCAACTCCAAGATGCAGAGGGAGGAAGGGAAGACGCAAGCCCCTCTGTCATCTCATCCGATGGAAATAGTCACGTGGTGTTGGATCAGGCAGGGCCCTCACTGGGGGACTTCTGTTCCAGAACCATCCCCAAGCTGTTACCACCTTTCGATCTCCTTTGGCAACTGGTCTATGATCAAATGACTTTGGGATAAACTCTTGCCCAAAGTTGGGTCCATGGCTCTGACTGGATGCTCCTGAATGAGATAATGGAGAAAGGGAGGAGGAATGTTCACGTCTACGACCTCCCAGGAAAATAATTTGAGGCTAATTAAAAATAATTTAACTTAAATACAGTTGGGGTTTCCAGGGCAAAACACATCTCTTTGGATGGCAAGGATTAGAAAAATTACATTCAAAAAACCAATGCTCTGAAGCCCCGGTTTGCAAGAATTTGGCTTTTCTCTGTATTTTTGCAAGAAACATAAATTGTCTGCAATTCATTCCAAAGATCCTCACCCAACAGCACAAGCCAAAGTGCTTACATAGCACAACCTTGATGGTTCTCAGCCCACCCTCGGTAATGGATAATTCTCATGACGTGAATAATTTGTTATCTCAAGTGTGAATAAGGTTAGACATTTCTCCTCACGAACGGTCTAAAAATAATACCATGAGAGCCTCTTATATATTGAGTCAGTTGCTCTTTGGCAAGAAAAGAAGTGTATGTAAGGTGAAAAGTGTATCCCTCTAATCTTTCTATTCTAACCAAATTATTTTATTTCATGATCTATATCCTACTAATTGCAGGTGTCAGAAATAATAGGTGCTAGCACTTACATGGTACTTACCACGTGCCAGTTACCAGTTGAAGTGCTTTTCTGAACACATCTAATCCCCCAAACTACTTTAGGATAGGTATTATGATTGTCAAGTGCCTTTTAAAGATTATGAAACAAAGGTACAGAGAGGTTAAGTAGCTTGCCCAAGATCACACAGCTTGTGCTGTAAGAAGCCAAGCCTGTATTCATACCTGATGTTCTATGTGTAATGTCTGTGCACTTACCCATTATTACACTGTTATGTCTCTCTAAAAATGTCACATAGGTGAAAATGTCACAAGAGTGAAAAAAGTTAAACATGTTCAATATGTAACAAAAATATTTTAGGGTTTTTTTTTTTTTTTTGGTCTAAATTGGGGGATGTTCAGGGTCTCCAAGCAATTTGTGAAAATTATTTTATTACTAGTGCAAAAACAAAAAAACCCAGAGATCATCTAATCCAACTCTTCCCATTTTTTATCAAGGAGACTGAGGCTCAGAGTAATAAAAAGATTTCCCTGAGAACTAAGATTTGGGTGTTTTTCTCCTAGTAATCATGAATACTACTACCAGACAATGGGCGCTTGGATCTTGGTCCAAATACTATTAATTAACCTTGGGTTAATCCTAAGCAGTTTTCTTAGTTCTGAAATGAGAAGCTTAAAATAAATGTTTTCTAAGGTTTCCTTAAGCTGCACTTTCAATGATTCTAAATTGACTGACTGGTGCAGGGTCAAATAGCTTCGTGAACAAGGAAAAAAATAGGAAAAGGGTGGGAAAGGCAAGTAGAACTACTAAGAGGGGTCTGGAGGAATGGGGCTGCATCATCACTGGAGTGGGAACAGAATTCTCTGTGTTTCTTTTGTCTCCTCTGGGGACTGGTCTCAGAGCATGAAAGGGATAAATCAGAACATCAGCCCTTCACCTGATCTGTGTGTGAGTTAAAGCAAGACCTAGAGAGGACAGGGAACAGCAGAGTGTAGCTCAGTAATGACTCCCAAATTATGCAAAGGGAGATTTGGAATCAAGCTGAACCCATAATACTAAATTACAGTGCACCTTCAAGTACAGAGGAATTGAATTTCACTGGGGAATCTGAGGATTGGAGGCCTATAAACCCACAGAAGGGAGTTGTGCCAAAAAATATAAGCAAGCAGCAAGTAGGATGACTAAAGGAATTGTGATGACCTTTTGTCTGCTCTTTTGTGACTATGAAAAATAAATGCATGCCCCCTTCCAAAAAAAAGAAAAAGAAAAAACTGCAGCAAAATCTGTTACACCAATGCCTATTGGAGAATATAAAGATTGGGAGGTCAAATTCCACATGTTTTAGCAGTGAGCAGATAGCATAACAGTAGGAAAGAAGATTGGATTAAAATCTGTAGGCTTACTAAAAGCAGAAGCCCCATAATATAAAAGGTCCCTGTAGGACCTTTTTATATTATGTGACTTTTTTTAATGTCTAGGAAAACATGAGCTCGCAGCCATTTTCAAAAGCTTTGAGGAGGACCTTGGACCTCCCTTGAAATGTTGGATTGACCTCCCCATAGTGTTAGCTAACTCTCCACACACAGAGTGAATGTCAGGTGACATTAAAAAGAACAGAACCAAGACTTCCCAGCAGAACTAAATGGAAAAAGATAATCGTTTCTCAACCTTGGCACTCTTAACATTTCAGGCTAATAATTTTTTGTTGTGAGGGGCTGTGCTGTATACAGTGTAGGAAGTTCACCAGCATCCCTGGTATATTAGTCTGCTCTCACACTGCTAATAAAGACATACCTGAGACTGAGTAATTTATAAAGGAAAGAGGTTTAATGGACTCATGGTTCCACATGGCTGGGGAGGCCTCATAATCATGGTGGAAGGTGAAGGAGGAGCAAAGTCACATCTTACATGGTGGCAGGCAAGAGGGAGAGTGTGCAGGGGAACTCCCCTTTATCAAACCATCAGATCTCATGAGACTTATTCACTATCACAAGAACAGCATGGGAAAGACCCACCCCCAGGATTCAATTACCTCCCACCAGGGCCCTCCCACAACACATGGGAATTATGGGAGCTACAATTTGAGATTTGGGTGAGGACACAGCCAAATCATATCACCTGGCCTCTGCCCCCGGGTGCCAATAGCTTTGCCCCTGCCTCCAAGTTGAGACCAAAAATGTCTCAAGATATTGCCATATATCCCCAGAGTGGAGAGGAGGGCACAAAACTGCCCCTAGTTGAGAACCAGTGGAGTAGAATGATGAGATTAGAAAGTGGTTCAGCACTCAGAGGCACTGAAACTCAAAAAAAAAGAAAAAAAAAAAGCAGTCAAAACCAAAACCCCATGTATCATTTTAAGGCTTTTTATTCATGTTAATCAAGCTGAAAAAATCTGGAGATGATTTGAGATTCAAAGTTTTGTCACTAATTATTTTAACAAGTATTTTAACAAGTACTCTCCAGATGCCCATTGTATTTTCAAATTTTATTTTTTAAAGACCCATTATTTTTCTCTCCTAGGACTGTCAGCTCTCTTCTCCATATTCCTTTTTTTAATGCTTGTCAAAGTTTAATCAACCTAATTGTCAGATTTGAAAATGAATGGCTATAAAATGCGAGTTTCTAAAAACAGATCAATCAACACAATTGTGCACGTGCCTAATAAAAGGTTTCAGGGTTAGGTTCTCCATGCCAGGAAGCTGTGACCCCAGAGACAGTTTCTCAGCATAATAGATTAACCTGCCTATTACCAGCAAAGTCTGATAGCTAATGGCTCACCCTGATTCAATCATAATAGCTACCTGCAGTGAAGTGATGTATCAGATTCTCAACTCTCATGGATATGGTGCTTGGAAATTAGGGGAAGAGTGTCTGGGAATCTCAAGTTAACAGAAATGTTATGGGTTGAATTGTGTCCTACCTCCTGCAACCTACAATTAATATATTGAAGACCTAGCCCTCAGTAGCTCAGAATGTGACCTTATTTGGGAATAGGGTTATTACAGATATAATCAGTTAAGATGAAGTCATGGTGTAGTAGGATGGGTCCCTAATCCAATATGACTGGTGTCTTGTAAAAAGAGGAAATCTGGGCACAGACATAGGGAGAACCCCATATGAAGATGAAAACAGAGATTGGGGTGAGTCATCTACAAGTCAAGGAATGCCCAAACTTGCCAGCAAACCACCAAAGGCTGGAAGAGAGGCCTGGAGCAGACTCTTCCTCACAGAACTCCTCCTCAGAAGGAACCAGCCCTGCTGACACCTGGATCTCATACTTCTGGCCTCCAGAACTGTGAGAGAATAAATTTCTTTAGCTTAGGCCACCCAGTCTGTGCGACTTCATGACAGCAGCCTTAGACAATGAATTCAAGAAGCCTATTTCTAGCCCTGCTCTAATTTACCTCTGTCCAGCCACATCCAGGACATGTGGCAGATAATCTTTCTTCAAACTGGCGTGGCCAAAATATCTCCCACTAGACTCAAGCAAATGGCATCAGCAGAAATTACCTTTTTTAAAGTGAGTACAATTCAAGTGCTGCCCAGACGGTCACATCAGAGGCCTCAAGAACTCTGGCACTTCCCAGCACACGTGCAGGTTTCAGCCGAGATCACTTATGTACCTAAGCTCAAAACCATTGGCCCTCACAGCTCTGAAACTGGTTTTCCTTTCCTTCTACAAGAACATAATTTTTGTGTCTTCGTATAGGCTCCAGAAGCTTGCATGAAACAGATTTTTTTTTTTTTTTTTTTGAGACAGAGTCTCGCTCTGTCACCCAGGCTGGAATGCAGTGGCATGATCTCGGCTCACTGCAACCTCTGCCTCCTGAGTTCACACCATTCTCCTGCCTCAGCCTCCCAAGTAGCTGGGATTACAGGCACCTGCCACCACGCCCAGGTAATTTTTTTTTGTATTTTTAGTAGAGACAGGGTTTCACTGTGTTAGCCAGGATGGTCTCAATCTCCTGACCTCGTGATCTGCCTGCCTCAGCCTCCCAAAGTGCTGGGATTACAGGTGTGAGCCACCGCGCCCAGCAACAGATTTTTTTAATGTACTTTTCCTTTTATAAACTATGTACAGAGCTGTCGTCACAAGAAAGCACAAGGCTCTCGAATACCTTCTTTGAGTGGTTATCAGGGAAAGAAATTCGGGAGATGCACAGTTTTCCCCAAAGGGATCTAATTCCCTTTTCTAAATCTTTAGCTTCCTGAATTAACAGGTTTAACAAAGGTAATCCAAAACCAAAGCTTTCACATGAGCTGTGTTCCAAAGATTATTTATAAAATGGCCTCATTGAGAAGCATTTTCTCATAGTGATAATATTATGAGTGAAAGAATCCTAGGCAGTTCAAGAAAACAAAAATAACTATTTAATCCATAATGTCACAGAAGCACCATTCCCAAAAAAGCAGGCTGAGTTTGACATCCTGGGACCAAGGGTTCCTGTACTTCCAAAGGGAAGGCCACTTTTCAAATGTTTTTAGTTCTCCCATTTATTTTACTTCCAGGAAGAAGTGGATGTTTTCATGTTAAATTTGGTTTGGCTGTGCAACAGGATATAGACTGGGGCTTTTCCTGACTCAGGATTAACTTAGGCACCAATCAGAAAATACTCATATGACTGTAAAATTCAAACCTCCACCGAGAAAATTTACAGGCTGGGTGCAGTGGTTCATGCCTATAATCCCAGAACTTTGGGAGGCTGAGGTGAGAGGATCGGATGAGCCCAGGAGTTCAAGACCAGCCTGGGCAACATAGCAAGACCCCAGTCTCTTAAAAAAAAAAATTTATTTCACCAGCACGGTGGCACACACCTGTGGTTGCAGCTACTCAGGAGGCTGAAGTGGGAGAATCGCTTGAGCCCAGGAGGTCAAGACTACAGTGAGCAAAGATCACACCACTGCACTCCAGCCTGGGTGACAGAGGAAGACCCTGTCTCATAAAAGAGGAAGGAAGGAAGGAAGGAAGGAAGGAAGGAAGGAAGGAAGGAAGGGAGGGAGGGAGGGAGGGAAGAAGGGAAGGAGAGAGTGAGGGAGGGAGGGACAGAAAAGAAAGTTTACACTGTGAATTGAAGACCTGCTCCAGGATTCTTGAATCCCTTCACCTATTTCAGGAATATAAAGACTAAAGGGAGTGGCAATTTAGAATGAAGGTTTCTTTGGTGAGAGCTGGTAATGTCTTCTAGCTGAGCCCCCTGAGCTGCCATCCTCATCTTGAGTGTGATGAGAGGGGCTTCTACTCTAGGGTGCTTTAAAACCATGTTTTCTGCAGTTGGGTGACTCCAAGGACCAGCGCCTACTGACCCCAGAAAAAGCTAAATAAAACTGTGAAATTTCAACTTCTGGCTATGAGAGCATAGCTTGCTTCAAAGTAGCTTTCCCTTAAATAAACTATAAAAGCTGAATTTCTGTTTAAAGTAGCTATTTCAAACCACAGCAGATAAAGCAAAGTAGCCAACATTTGAGGAATCAAGATCCAAAGAGAAAGAAAATGCACTGATATGATCATAACATTCTCTGCCACATTTCTCCTCCTGGTGTTTGCCAATTTCTCAGTGGCATGGCAGAAAAGACAAAAGAGTCAGTACACACAGTTATCCCTCAGTGTCCATAGGGATTGGTTCTAAGACTCACCCCTCCCCCCAACCCCAATACAGATAATCTGTGGATGCAAGGGACTTAAGAGTCACTTACAGGCTGAAGCAGTGGCTCACGCCTGTAATCCCTCGGCTTTGGGAGGCCGAGGGATTGGGGAACACGAGGTCAGGAGATCGAGACCATCCTGGCTAACACAGTGAAATCCCGTCTCTACTAAAAATACAAAAAATTAGCCGGGCGTGATGGCATGAGCCTGTAGTCCCAGCTACTCAGGAAGCTGAGGCAGGAGAATCTCTTGAACCCGAGAGGCGGAGGTTGCAGTGAGCCAAGATTGCACCACTGCACTTCAGCCTGGCAATAGAGCAAGACTCCATCTCAAAAAAAAAAAAAAAAAAGAGTCCCTTATATAAAATGGCATAGTATTTGCCTGTAATCTATGCACATCCCTTCCTTATGCTTTAATCATCTCTAGGTTACTTATAATACCTAATACAATGTAAATGCTATATAAGTAGTTGTTATACTGTATTGCTTTCTATTTGTGTTATTTTTATTGGTTGCTTTCCTTTTTTTGTTGTTTGTTTTTAGACAGGATGTTGCTCTGTCATCCAGGCTGGGCTGGAGTGCAGTGGTGTGAACACAACTCACTGCAGCCTTGATTTCCTGGCCTCAAGCAATCTTCCTGCCTCAGCCTCCTAAGTAACTGAGGTGCATGCCATCACACTCAACTAATGTTTCTAATTTTTTGCAGAGACACATCTCTTTATGTTGCCCAGGCTGGTCTTGAACTCCTGGGCTCAAGCCATCCTTCTGCCCTGGGCTCAAGCCATCCTCCTGGCATCAAAAAAACACCAGGCATGCCAAGAAATAGAACCAAGCAATTGTAAAAAAAGAGAGACGGGGAAAGAAAATGGACAACAGAAAGATACCCACAGCTCTTTAAACTAAATGTGATTGATGTGTTCAAGAATATAGATAGCAAGATGGGGAATTTTATCAGAGAATTGAAATATACTAAGAAACAATATATAAAATTTAGAAATAAAAAATTCATTAGCTGAAATTAATAACGCAAGAAACAGGGTTAACACCAGATTAGATAAACAGAAGAAATGATTAATGAACTGATATTGCTCATTATAAAAATAACTATTGAAGCATGAGAGGGGAAAAAAGGAAATACTTAAGAGTGGAATTGCTCTATGGAACAAGATAAAAGGCCTAAAGCATGTGTAAGTGGAGTCCCAGAAGGCAAAGGAAGAGAGAACGAACAGAAATATTTGAAGAGATTATGAATGAGCCTTTTCTGATACTGAAAGGCAGCCATAGACTCAAGAAGTTCTGCAAACCACATGCAAGACAATCACAAAGAAATCCACACCAAGGCATATTATGGCAAAAACTGCTAAGAACCAAAGATAAGGAGAAAAAGAAACACACTAACACTTTCAGAGAAGCATGAAACTTTCAAAACACTCTTTTCCTTCTGTAATCTTATTTCTATGAAGAGGTGCATATGGGACCCATTGACTCTCTCCTCTCTTATCCCCAAGCAGCCTATCCAGTAAGGTGGTCAAGTAAGGAGAATTTCTCTCTTTAGCAACCCAGTCAAGCAGCTCACTTCTTGAATTGGAAGATGCACTCTGTGTTAATCTGTGGCAGAGAGTGCTAGCTTCCTTCTCAATCATTACTCTCCCCTTCCTCTCTACAAACAAAACCAATGTGCCTAGCTAAAACCAAACAGAAACAACATCCCCTCATTATCCAGCATCAACTGTAGTTAGAAATGGCTATGGGACACAGTTCTAGCCAATAATAATTAAGCAGCATTTTTTCATGTGGCTACCAGGAAGCACCTTCAAATGGAATAGAATCGGTCGGCACACAGTTAGTTAGGATTGTCCTCTTTGCTTTCCTCTTCTGACTTGAAGTGCAGCTATGATGGCAGGAGCTGCAGCAGGCATATTACAACTGAAAATGAAAGAAAAGCTAAAGAATTTCAAAAATCGATCTGGACATTCTTGAGCTGCTCCACAAACTATCGTCTGATTATCCCAAAACCTCTTTGTCATTTGAAAGGATCATAAAACACTAAGCCACTATTATTTGGATTGTTTTGATATATGCAGCTAAACCCAAACTCTGTTAGAGCTTCCCTTTTCTTGTGGCTTGAAACAAATCTGTAAAAAAATTCTTCTATTGAGTTCAGCTTGTTGCTGCTTTGAAGCTAAGGAAAGCCTCAAAATATCTGACCTAAGAAGAAACTAATCAGCTTCTTATTCTCACATGGCATTTTTTCAACAGAAGAGAGAGACAATTTAATACAAGATATATGATCATCAAATTCTGAGCCCTTGCTCAAGGGAAATCTGAGTAGCTAAGATGCAAGTCAATCTGTCTTTGGTCTCTAGTATCTACTTCAGTTCAGAACAGAGAGCACAGTATTTAATTATGTCTCAGATTCTGAACACAGAGGGGAATTGGGGAACAAGTTTCCTTCCAAATCAGAGCCTATGGTGAAGGAGCAGATTTTTTTTTCCAGTCCATCACAGAGCTATACTTTTATAAAATACAAGAAAACTGAGGCCAGGCATGGTGGTTCACACCTGTAATCCCAGCATTTTGGGAGGCCAAGGCAGGCAGATCACCTAAGGTCAGGAGTTCGAGACCAGCCTGGCCAACATGGTGAAACCCCATCTCTACTAAAAATACAAAATTAGCCCAGTGTGGTGGTGCATGCCTGTAATCCCAGCTACTTGGGAGGCTGAGGCAGCAGAATGGTTTGAACCCAGGAGGTGGAGTTTGCAGTGAGCCGAGATAGTGCCACTGCACTCCAGCCTGGGCAACAGAAGCGAAACTTTGTAAAAGAAGGAAGGAAGGAAGGAAGGGAGGGAGGGAGGAGGGAGGGAGGGAGGGAAAATTGAATTACTGGGAAAGTGAACATTTTTAAAAGCATACAAAATAGTTTTCTTAATATTATATTATCAATTCAAGAGACATAAAGTAATTGTCAAAATGCTTTTTTTTTAAAGTTTCTTAAGTCTTACTCTCAATTTTAGTACTTGTCTTACTGTGATCTACTAACAGGTCAAGTACCAGCACTGGTCCACAGACTACAAGTTGAATAGAACAGCTATTGCAATATCTTAGTCAGCTAGGGCTGCTACAACAAAGTGCCCCAAGCACGGTGACTTAACACAAACGTATTTCTCACAGTTCTGGATACTAGAAGCCCAAGATCAAGCAATCAGTAGGTTTCATCTCTCCAAAGGCCTTTCTCCTTGGCTTGCAGGTGGCTGCCTTCTTGCTGTGTGCTGTGTCCCCATCTGGCCTTTCCTCTGTGCACTTGTATCCCTCTCACTTCTTATAAGGACACCAGTCCTATTGAGTTAGGGTCCCAACCTTATGACCTCATTTAACATTAATTTTCTCATTAAAGTCCTATTTGCAAATGCAGTCACATTGGGGGTTAGAACATTAACATACGAATTTGAGGAGTCAGAATTCAGTCCATAATAAGAGTAATGCTTATATAAGTTTCTTCAATCGTTCTCTGCCTTAGCCTCGTTAGAATCTGACGAGAAAGACCTCTAGATGTCCTCTTATCTCTGAGGGGATTAGAAAGTGCAAAAAGAAAAAAAGAAAAGTCCCTCATAGACAGTGTTCGTTTATCCACAGTTCATCTCCAATCAAAAAAGATCATTTTAACAAATCAGCTTGTAAACCTCTCCATCATGGTTCTCCCACCTTCTTCATCTGTTCTGTTTATCTTTGCATAAATTTCCTCCAAAGAAGTCCTAAAGGGTCAAAAAAACTTTTTTAATGAATATTTCAAAGTATAATTGAACAAAGCAACAGCTTTTGAAAAAAATTATACAGACTTTCCTTACTGTGACTGTTGGACCTGCTGTCTTTCTCAAGGGTTATATTTTTGTTTACATCTTACTTAGGTTTCCTTGGGATTTCATTTTGATGTGTGAGTTTTAGTGTGTGTTCCCGTAGCTCAGGGACAAGGATGGAGCTAATAGAGAGCAGAATTGTAAATCGGGTGTTTTCTCTAACACATTTGTAAGAGTGTGCTAGAATACTCCTGTGCTGGTATCTCTATCTCTTGCCAGCTGTGACCCATCTTGTGTGCACCCAAGCAGATCAAATATTTTGTCAGGAAGCCCATGAACCACACTAGTGTTCACTTTGTCTTGGAATAAAGATTTTTCTTTCTCCTTTGCCTGCAACAGCATACATTTATACTGTCAAATCATATATTTTGTTCCTAAAGATGTCTTCGTTTCTTTTTCTAATTCCACAGCAATCTGCTGATTTAACTCACGTCTCTAAGAGGTGACAGTTCAAGGAATCTGGTACATACAACCTGATATTTATAATCAGTTCTACTAATGGCTGCTTCAGTAAGTCTACTCTTGTTGATAATATTTCAGAAAATGAATGATTGTCAGACTACTTAAAATTGCATTTGTAACCAACAAATAAATATTTGAAAGCCTTGCTGCAAACTATGTACACTGAGAGGCCCTTCAAAGAAAATATAGACACTCAGAAAGCCTTTCTTAAGTATTTGCAATCCTTTTTTTAATAAGATAAATTAGAATTTTATTTTATTTTATTTTATTTTATTTTTAGCAAGAGACAGGGTCTTGCTCTGTCACCCAGCCTGAAGTACAGTAGTACAATCATAACTCACTGCAGCCTCGACCTCCTGGGCTCAAGTAATCCTCCTTACTCAACTTCCCAAGTAGCTGAAACTACAGGCACACACCACCACACTTGGCTAGGTTTTTTTTTTAATTTTTTGTAGAGATGGGGTCTTGCTATGTTGCCCAGGCTGGTTTCAAACTCCTGGACTCAAGCAATCTTCCCACCTTTGCCTCCCAGAGTGTTGGGATTAAAGGTGTGAGCCACCACATCTGGCAAATTAGAATTTTTAAGTAGGACAAAGATGTATAGACTGCAGAAATATATTTTATTTATATGCTAATGTTATATTTCATCATATAAACTTTTGGGTCAGGCGTGGTGGTTCATGCCTATAATTCTAGCACTTTGGGAGCCTGAGGCAGGAGGATCACTTGAGGCCAGGAGTTCCAGACCAGCCTACCCAACATGGCAAAACCCCATCTCTACTAAAAATACAAAAATTAGCCAGGCATGCTGGCATATACCTGTAATCCCAGCTACTCGGGAGGCTGAGGCAGGAAAATTGCTTAACCCAGCAGGTGGAGGTTGCAGTGAGCCGAGATTGCATCACTGCACTCCAGCCTGGACAACAGAACAAGACTCCATCTCAAAATGAACAAACAAACAAAAAAAACTTTTGGATTTTATTAAATCTACAAATAAAGACCAGAAAACTTCCTTGTGGAACCTATGCTCACCTATAACTGTTGTGAATGTTCAAATCACAGTTAACGTCCAGTCATATTTTTAAATGTACTTCTAACATTTTGTTTCCATGAAAATGTTTTTGCCTTATTAAGACTTGCTTAAAATAGCCTGTCCAAGCCTTTGTTTCTTGATCTGCAAAACTTAGAGAATTGGACTAACAGTTAAGAGGCATTTTAATTCCTTTATTCTTTTTACTGACCTGCATGTTTATCTTCTTGTGATCTAGTTGTTGCTATTCTTGCTTTAAAATTTCACATTATATTTCTTCAATTAAAATGTAAGCTCTTGGGAGCAGAAATCATACCATGTCTGTTTTATATATCAGCCTCAGTTTGATTTTGCTGCTATAACAAAATGAGACTAAGTAATTTACAAAAAGAGAAATACATCTCTTACAGTTCTGGAGGCTGAGAAATCCAAGATCAAGGCACCAGCAGATTCCATGCCTGGTGAGGGCTGTTCTCTGCTTCCAAGATGGCACCCTGTTCCTACATCCACACCTGGCAGAAGAGATGAATGCTGTGTCTTCAAATGACAGAAAATGGAAGGCCAAAAAGGGGTGCAGCTAGTTCCTTCCATCCCTTTTAAAGTGGTTTTTGAGGTGGTTAACACCTCATTCATGAGGGTGAAGCTTTCACGACCTAGTCACCTCTCAAGGCCTACCTTTTAATATCATCACCTTGGGGTTTACATTCCAACATACGAGTTTTGGAGGGACGCATACATTTAAACCACAGCAATCCCCTATAGTGGTGCTACTGAAAGTACTGGGCCTCAAACTATTTGTTACTGGTCCCTGATGAGGTCAGGAGCTTATACCAAAATATAATTCAACCACACACATAGATCTGTTTAGTTGAGCCAATGTTTTTTTCTGAGAAGGACTTTCTTGATGAAGGATCTGTATGTTGATTTACCTTTCTGGAATAAGCTTCCTATCTCACCATAACAAATGGTTCTGGGAAAAACACCAGTCTGTGGACCGTACTTTGAGTAGGACTGGTCTATAGAGATTTTCTATAAAGGTCTATTTAAAATTCTCAGTAAATATTGGTTGTTTGACAAATGACTCATCTGTTCACTTAATGGACATTGATAGAGCATTCATGATGGAAGATGGCAGTAAGAGGTACTATGGTGGGGCAGGATGGGGACACACAAGCCTATGGTTACTTACAGTCTATTAAGCAAGATGACATATTTTAAATAAGTGGAAAGTAGAACAAAAATTGTATAACAAAGGCACAAATAAAACACCATGAAAGTTCAAAAGAGGGAAGGAATTCATCTTACAAGTCACTTGGGAGAGGTAATCTGGAAACTTCTAACTTGAAGGCGGAGCAGAATGTTGAATGATGGAGTTGGGTATGGGGACCATCACCCAGAGCAAACACAGGATGCAAGGAAGCTGTAGACATGTTTAGGAGACCACCCAAGTTTGCTTACTACTGCCTTTCCTACTACTTGATTTGGGACAAGCATTCAAGCTCTGCACAGTATCTTGCCCACACCTGTTAAAATGGAAATAATAAAAATAGTATTCATCTTATAGGGTGAAGATCAAAGGGCTTAATTCAAGTAAAGTGTTTAGAGCAATGGCCAGTGCTCAGTAACTGTCAACTCTTGCTGTTCTCATTATCATTCATCACATTGTTTTTATGGAATGTTAACTTTGCACTAGCTCTTTGATTCTTTCAATATCTTTGGTTTTATGCTTTAGAAAATAAAAAAGCTACCGAAGTCTTTGAACTACCATGAGACCGAGAGTAGAGAAGAATGGATTAAGTCAGAAATGTGATGGTTACCTACAATTAAGGAGCAAAAGGAGAAAGCAAAATTAGCAAAGAAAACAAAAAAGCATTATCTGGGAGGTAGGAAGAAAACCAGATAAAGACGGGCAGTTGGAATCTGAGCTAGGAAAAAATGTTTTAGCCATTATAACAAAAATAATAATAATAAAAATAATAATAACAAATACTAACAAAAATAATAACAAAAATAGGCCATTAACAAAATCAGCTATTGGGGGAAAAAAAGAAGCAGTTGAATTTGAGAAGTATGACGTCATTCACAGCAACCCTTAAGGGAATTTCTTCAGGGTGATTGAAGCAGACACTAGATTGCAAGAAATAGAGAAGAGAGAAAACAGTGAGGAAAGGGAAGCAGTATAGATAATATACTCATTCTTTTGTATTTACTTTCTGTGACTGAACATGCATGTGTTTATAGGCCACTGAAATGACAGCCAACACTACTAAAGGCAGCTTATCTCTCTTAAAGATAGGTCATAGACATCTATTGTTTTTTCTGTCCTACATCATCCCCAACTTACTCTTTAAACTACTTCTACCTGAACCTCAAACCTTGAAGGTGACATGAGCAATATATGGATTTCTCTTTTTTTTTTTTTTTTTTTTCTGAGACGGAGTCTCGCTCTGTCGCCAGGCTGGAGTGCTGTGGCACAATCTTGGCTCACTGCAACCTCCGACTCCCTGGTTCAAGTGATTCTCCTGCCTCAGCCTCCTGAGTAGCTGGGATTACAGGCACGCACCACCACGCCCAGCTAATTTTTGTATTTTTAGTAGAGATGGAGTTTCACTATGTTGGCCAGGATGGTCTCGATCTCCTGACTTTGTGATCTACCCACCTCGGCCTCCCAAAGTGCTGGGATTACGGACGTGAGCCACTGTGCCCAGCCAATATATGGATTTCTAAATGAGGTACCAGAGAGAAAGCATGAGTCCGTCCTTCCCGTGTAGTAAAAATTTTAAGATGAAAAACTTTGGTGCTTTCAGATGTTGTATTTCTTCCCTGCTGGGCTAAGCCAGTCACTCTGCAAAGAAAGATAATAATTCCAGTTCTCAGAGAGAAGCAGATTGAAGAAATGAAGAGAAAGAATCCTAAGGGCAGCTAGACCCTAGTTCCAGTTACTTCTGAGGCATAGCCACATTCTGCCTGCCCAGTGGTTTTCCCATGTCACACTTTCTTGCTTTCCATGAGCCAACATATTTACTCTCGTCTTAGGTACTCTGAGTTAGATATGTGCCCCCTTGAGACTTTAAATGACCTAATACAAGAAGGAATATATGCAACGAAGGCTTGGTAGATGTTGGAAATATTAGGACAATGATTTAGGACGATGGCATGCTATTCGTGAAATTGAAATGAAACATAAGGCAATAAAACACTTCTTGTTAATGTGAAAGAATGAAGACGGTTAAAGACACAGATGAAGTGGGTCAAAATCTCAGTCTTTAACTCAAGCAGGCAATAAATATTGTATTTTTCTATAACTCAACCTAATTGTTATTATAAGCCCCCATCCCCCTGGGTTGGTGGAAATTTTATCCTAGTTGGTTCTGGCCTCCCTGCTTTCTTCTCCAGAGTTCTATCAATGTTCCAGGGTGCTTACAGAATCCTGAAACATGGCTGGGGAGAAGGGAGTTGAAATATTGGTCTGTGAAGTTTTCTGCCAAGTCATGTTTGTTTCTGCTCATGGTGACTTCAAGTCTGGTGGCTTTTCTGCTGTTTCCATATAATGCCAGTGGCAAGGGACTCTCACTATCACCTTTGTGCCACACCAGGGGTGCGATAATCTCTACTAGACTAAGGGTCCATCTGGTATACACCACGAGTCCAATTTCTCTCTGCAATTCTGCTAGACAAGGCAGCAGGTGCACTTTCTCTAGCATTTACGAAAAGCAGATCCTCTGTTCTCACATCATCCAAGAGGAATCTTCTAGTTTTGGGAAGGACTGAAGTGGGGCAGGGACAAGAATTCTTCTTTCATGTTTTTCCCCACCATGGAGTCCGTCCTCAGCTGCCCTCTTCTTCTTAAGAGCTCAGAGTATTTGAAACCAAAATCATTAAGACCCATCCTGTCCTACCTCTCCATTGAGACAATGAACATGGAGACAATTTGCTGCTTCTACGGACAGGAAGGAAAAGCAGGAAATGTTGGAAGAAAACAAGTTGATAGAGGTTAATATCTCAAAAATATCCTAACACTCAGAGAACTTCAGAAATGAAATAAGAGAAAATGAGAGGAGTTCTCATTAGATGGACTTGATGATCTCGGTAAATGAAGAGATGAGAGTTTTCTGTGGGGAGAAGAGAGCTGAGGATTGACAGCTGATTCAGAGGATTGCTGAACAGCAGAAGGAGCTGGGCACCCAGACAACTTGAACTTACCCCCAAGCCCTCAGCACTGTTTCTCAGCTTCCTCTATCAGGTCCTGTCACCCAGAAATGGCATGAGAAAGGGTTCAGTAAGAAGTATCCAGACATGGATGTGACAAATGGGGACAGTGAAGGGCCAAGGGTGGTGAGGGATGCTAAGGTGCTGGCGAGGAAACTGCACAAAGGAGTCATGGGATCCAGGCTGGGTAGAGGGACAACGGAGGCAGACTGGGGCGAAGAGTTCAGACAAGAGACCAGAGCTGTGGGAGCAGATGTCCCAGTGAGGATGAAGAGCCACTTCAACACAAATGAGAACATGAGGGTTGGAGAAGCAGAGAATCCAGATCTGACAAAGTCCTAGGAGGTGATAAAGAATACTGCTGGAAGGTCCACGTACCCTGCCTATGCTGAGAACCAGCTCTGCTATTAAACCCAGAAACACCCACTCTAAGCCATCATCCACCCCAGGACCACCTATATCAGTTCCCGTGGACTCTCTAGTAAGTAGCAACTGGATTCTCCCAAGGAACCGGGAACTGTCCCCACCAAGTATTTGCTTAATTCAAGATTTCCAAAGTCTTATGAAAACAGGGACTAAGAACATGACCCATAAGGCACACACTGGGATATTAGCAATGTCAGACAGCCGTGTGGTGAAGAACGCCACAGAGTCTAAGGTCTGCTGCATGGGAACGGCTGAATGTTTCCACAAAGAGGACATTAAGTTTTTAATCTTCATTTTGCACATGATTTTCGCTCTTCTTTGGGTAAGGCAAATCTCATCATTGGTTTTTGTTGTTTTGTTTTGACACAGGGTCTCACTCTGTCACCCAGGCTGGGGTGCAGTGGCAGGATCGTGGCTCACTGCTGCCTCAAACACCTAGGCTCAAGCAATCCTCCCACTTCAACCTCCCAAATAGCCGTGACTACAGGCAGCACCACAATGCCCAGCTAATTTTTAATTTTTTTTTTGTAAGAGAGGGTGGTCTCACTATGGTACCCAGGCTGCTCTTGAACTCCTGGCCTCAAGCAGTCCTCCCAGCTCAGCCTCCCAAAGTGCTGCGATAACAGCCATGAGCCACCGCACCCGGCCTCATCATTGGTTCTTACGTTTTAAGTTTCTCTATTTACTGAGAATAATACTTTTCACTCAGCAATATTGTTCTTGGGACTAAAGTGCAAAGTGTACACTTAAAGCTGGGGGGGCAAACATCATTTTACCATCTCCACTGAAGAGCACTATTTTGCATTTCTAGAGAAATTTGAAGCTTCTGAGAGTTTCAGTGTCATCAGTTGGCTGGTGCCTGTGACCTTCTTACAGAACGAGATGGTGTATTCTACTTTTTGAATAATAAATAGGAAAAACAGGCATATTCTCAACGGAGATGGCATTTGAATCCAAGTGTTCTCAGCTTCCTGTCTTTTATTCAGGAAACTCGTTTCTAATCCTGCTTTATAAACACACACACTCTTTCCTTCCTGTTGATGGTATATTTCAATTGTCTCTGCTTGCTGAGGTCCTCAAAACACAAATGCAATCATCTCTATGCCTTGTTTACATTTGCTTCTTAGGAAATGCAATAATCTTATAGAAAGCCTCACTACCGTCTATTTTAAAATCTGGTACACTGGGCAGCTACTAACTAGTTATACACCAGGCGCATAAGGAAATAAATCAAGCTTGCATGGAGGATCCCCAGCCAAGAGAAAGCTTTTTTTTTTTCTTGGTTTTTTTTTTTTCTTGTTTTTTAACATTGGATTGGCAAATCGTATAATTAGGATCTCTCTAGGATTTTGTACCTGGCATAAAGGAAAACAATGTTGTGGAAGCTGTTTCGAGGGAACCTGAAATGCTCAAGGGCATGAGGGGAACTTCCCAACTCTCACTTGAAAAGATACAGACAAAAGCACACAGATACTGCACTGCAAAAATTTGACTAAGGATTGCAATAGAATTGGCCAACATCTCAACAGAGTTACATGATTGCCAGATTCTCTGAATTGCCTCAACACAGAGCCATTATTCTGAGTCTGGGAATGCTAAATGAAACCCATGCCTACTATGTATGCTTTAAATCAGAAACTAAAAAGACCGATTTTATTTCATTGTTGGTAGTATGTTGTTTTCATTTTCCGTTTATGCTTCTTTTGAAGTACCTGCTTCTTTTCCCTATTAAGTAATCATGAATTACACTTGCAAAGTACAGTATCTTTTGCTTTAAATCCCTCTTTGTGCCTGTTTTCTAATTCATCCTCAATAGACAGGACAGCTCTTGTCCAAATTTCACAGATGAAACGCAAAGAGGGAAAGTGCAGACTTAAGCAAAGCCTTTGGCAGAATCCACTACCCAGAGAGAGGCGCAGAAGCAAGACACAGTCTATGCAGTCTCCCTGGTCCAGGTCATTGGACTACCTTGGGTCCAGTCAACCTTGGACAATTGTACGAAGCCTGACAAAGCAACCACGGGAAGGATGACACTTGTTTAGTACAACACCATATTAACCATGTATTTCCGATGTTTTGACATCTTGGGGCCTTGCTAATCTTGAAGGCACTGTCACCCCCTGCCACAGACCCCCACCACCACTTCCCCAATGACTAGAAATAGTAAAGGACTCTCTTGCAAGCATGCTTTCCATATGCAAACCAACCAATCTCTTGAGAGGCAAGAGAGCCCGTGCCTCTCAACCACCTCTTTTATTGGGCTCTGACACTCTTCGGCCATTATTTCTTTGCCCAAATCACCCCAGAGCCAGGTACTAGACAAGTGAGGACATCTTCTGCACCTCAAAAACTGCTGAAATTATTCAAACGAACCAATTCTAAGCCAGCTTACCCTGCCTCCCCGCTCTTTCCCGTGGAAACCACAGTAAAGAGTCGTGCCGATGTTTTCCCCTCTCTCCCTCTGCCTCCTGGCCAATGCTGATGCTTCTCTGTGTGCCCTGACTCCCCGTGGCATGGCATGTATGCCAGAGTTCCCCTCCGCTTGAAATCTATGACAAGTCATCTTTTCAATGGCAGTCATCTACTGACCCATTTGCCTCACTATATCTGAATAATAATGAAACCTACATTTGAAAACATGCACATTTCTTCTCTTCATTAAACCCTAAACAAATTAAAAATTAAAAGAAGCTTGGACCAGCGGACGAAGGATAATCCTAACATGTGCCTCTCCCTCCTGAGCCCCTGCAAAGCCATCACATGTGCAATCAACATGATTTCTGAATTGGAAGATTGTCTGCTCAGCTTGAGTTATTCCTTCAAGCTGAACAGGCAACAGAAAGCAGACAAGAAATGGCCTAGCTGATGATAAATGCCTAAATCAAAAAAAATCGTAACAGTCCTCCTCTTACACAGACCTCCACACACGTTCACCATAGGGTGATTCCATCAGTTCAGGGCTTGCTCACCGAAGGGATTGGTTAGAAGTGGCTTAACTTCCAATAGGACATTTGCATTGTAATGGGAGCATAGAGCATCTACTCTCATTCTTTAAGGCCTGTATTGGAAATATTTTTGGAACTGAAACAAGTTTGAGAGTTTATTCTGAGGTTGGGAGGTGGGGATGGGAGATAGGACCAGACTTTTTGAAAAATTCTATTTGTGGTTTTCTCGAGGTACAGAAGACTGCCAGGGAGAAAAAATAATTTCTTGTACATTTGAAATACAATCTGCCTTTTATAGATTGGTTTTAAGATATTATACTCTTCTTTTTATTTCAAAGAGCAGATGAAAATGGAAAATTGTTAGCTATTCTAAAAATCATATAATCATAATTATCAATTTGAATTCCTATTGCTAATTCTTGCTACTGCAGTGAAATGATTTATCATAAAACACATCTTGGGATTTTAATTGTGTGCACTTGAATTGTATTTGCATATTCTCAGCACACTTCATCATTTTCATTCCTGATAAAGCACTTCCAAAGAAACTTTGCTCTGTCAGTTTAAGAATGTATTGTTTTTTCATATCTTCAAAACTATGGGTAATTGCTATCACATTCTGAGTATGTTTAGGATTAAAGGTAGCCTGGACTTTATGAAATGGTGCCACCAAGGTAAGATTTCAAAAATGCTGGTCTAGGTGTCCAACACTTAATGTTATTCATGTCCACATCCTGTAGATTATTATTTAAGGATTTTTTGAAGGATGGTTGAAACTGAAGCAATAATATTTCCCTTGAAAGTGAAATTTTCTCAAAACCTGTCTTCTTCCTACATCGTTAAGGAACCAAGAAGCTACAAAGGAAAGGAGGCTGTTACGACATTAACCTAAGGGAGGAGACCACCCCTCATATTGTCTTATGCCCAATTTCTGCCTCCAAAGAAAGAAGTAAAAACTAAAAGGCAGAAATGAAATCCCCAAGCAGACAGCCCGGCACCACACCCTGGGCCTGGTAGTTAAAGATCGACCCCTGACTTAATTGGTTATGTTATCTATAGATTACAGACATTGTATAGAAAAGCACTGTGAAAATCCCTGTCCTGTTTTGTTCTGATCTAATTACCGGTGCATGCAGCCCCCAGTCACGTACCCCCCTGCTTGCTCAATCGATCACGACCCTCTCACACACAACCCCTTAGAGTTGTGAGCCCTTAAAAGGGACAGGAATTGCTCACTCAGGGAGCTCAGCTATTGAGACAGGAGTCCTGCCAATGCTCCCCACCAAATAAACCGCTTCCTTCTTTAACTCGGTGTCTGAGGGGTTTTGTCTGCGGCTTGTCCTGCTACAAACCAACTGGATCCTATTCCACGGTTCCTTCTCTTTTCCTTCTTTCATCCTTGACTCATGGTCCCCAGTATCATGTTTTTCCCCTCTGAGGACAAAATGGACTCAGATTCATGAACAAGCAAATGCATCACGTTTTAAAAAATGATAGTAACCCTATTTAATGAATCCAACAAAAGCGCAAACCTAACCCTTCCCACCATCGAAGAACAAAGCTAAAAATTAACACATATCACTTATTTAAGCTTTATTTGTATACCTCAAATGTACATCGATATAAATGTCTAGAAAATGGAAAGATCTTTTGCAGAGTTGAGGATTGTTCACTGAAAATTAACCCTAATCTAGCCAAATATATATATATGTGTGTGTGTATATATATATGTGTATATATAGATGTGTATATATGTGTATATATATACATATTTGAGTTAATATATGTAAACTCAATTCTGTCTATATATTGAGTTATATATATTGAGATATATATATCTATATACATTGAGTTAGTATATATATATAAACTCAATTCTCTTAGGCATCAATGTCAAAGGTGTTATGATATAATAATGCAGTAAATAACATAGCTTCAAAATATTTAAAACAAAAATTCAGAGAAGTACAGAAAAAAATAGGCACTTCTACCATTATAGCACAATATTTTAACATACTTTTTCTGACACTAGATCAGACAGAAAATAAATTGGTAAGGATACAGATTGAACACTACCCAAAAATTATCTTATGTGCATATATGGAGCACTATATCTTCAAAATACATTATTTTCAAGAACATGAAGAATATTTATATTTAAAAAGATTTTAAAAGTGACCACATCTTAAAGTCTTTAAACATGTCAAATAATTGATCTCATATAGATCACTTTTCAACCAAAAGTCAATTTAATTGTTACTTATAATGACAAAAACATATAGAAAAACCCCCATATGTTTGGGAATTTAAATGCACAAATTTAATAACTCATAGGTCAAAGAAGAAATCACAAGATAAATTATAAAATATTAAGAATTGAAATAACAAAAATAGCACATGCCCCATAAAACTTGTGATATAAAGGTAAAGTGGTATGTAGAGTAAAATTTATAAAGTAATATGATAATAGAATAGTAATAGAAAAGTCAATATGCTGAAAATTTATCTATATATCCAAAGAGTGCTAAAGGGATATAATGGAGGAAAGTAAACACATAACAGAAAGGAGTGGTGACGTGAGAGCTTGGTTATTTGAAAGAACAGTAAAACTGACAACCCTCTAACAAGTTTAATCTAAAAAAAGAGAGAGATAAAATAAATAATATTGGAATGAACATTAACCAAAATTATAGACACTATGCATATGAAAAAGATAACAACAGTACTAATAAATATGAAAACAGATGAGATCATTGAAAAATATAATTTACAAAATGGCCTAGAGAACAACTAAAAAACAATAAATATGCTTATTAACTTTTTTTGAATTGAGTAAGTAAAAAACAACTTTCTAAAAAGAAAATATTAGTTCCACGTAGTTTGATTAGCCACCTCTGGGAATAAGTTAATTCCTGAAAAGGTAAGTTTCTAAGAATAAAAGGAGAGACACTCCCCAGTTCATTTTATAAAGCTAGTATCACTTTGTATGAAAAACTGGCAAGGGCACTATAAGAATGAAAAATTACAGACCAATCTTCCAAATAGCAATGTAAAAATCATATATGTGTTTACGTGCATGTGTGTGTTTTTATATATGCCAAAATTATATATATTTATTTATGGTTCATTCAGAAATAAAAAGTAAAATGGCAAGCCATTAGTAGAAAAAGATACTTATATAGAAAGTAAATATATTTATTTATATCTTTATATATGACAAAGACGTACATTCATAATTTAACATTTTTAATGTAATGTCTATTAACCAGTAAGAAAAAATAAAGACTATCCAATTAAAGTGGGAGGGAAGACAGGAAAATAGACCTGATCTAGACTTCACAAATGAGAATATTAATGATTTATCATAGCATGGAATGAAAATGATGAAATGTGCTGAGAATATGCAAATACAATTCAAGTGCACACAATTAAAATCCCGTATCATGATTAATCATAGCAAATGTGTGTGTATTCCTAGCAATAAATTGAGCAAAATATGCATAAGACTATGATAGACATATTAATTATTAAAAGACTTCAAATACAAGATATACCATGTTTGTGGATTAGAAGCAGCAATATAAAACAAGTCAGTTATCTGCAAATTCATGATAGACTAAAGGCATTTACAGTCTACGTTGCAATGAATTTGTGTGTATGTGTGTATATTTAACTTGTCAAAAGAAATTTCCAAAATATATATGGAAAAACATAGAGCCAGGACAACCAACACATTTTAAGACAACAAGTTAGTGAAGCTTGCTTTACCAGATATCAAGAATTCTTACAAAATGTTTACATTCATGACACTGTAGAATTATCACAGGGAAAAGCAAACAGATCAATGAAACAGACTTGAAACTTGATTTATGTCAGAGCTGGCATTGCACACCAGTGGGAAAAGAATAGACTTTAAATAAACATTACTTAGACATTGTTATTGGTGTGGAAAAAATTAAATCAAAGCCCTTTTTAACCTCTTGCACAGAAACAGATTCCAGATAGATTAAAGACATAAAGGCAAAACTATACAACTTTTAGTCAAAATATAGACAACATATTTGTGATATTAGGAGAACGAAAAAAGTCTTTTTTTTTTTTTTTTTTTTTTTTTTGGTAGATATGGGGTCTCAATATGTTGCTGAAGCTGGTCTCACTCCTGACCTCAAGCAATCCTCCCACATTGGCCTTCCAAAGTTCTAGGATTACAGGCAGGAGCCACCACACTGGGCCAGGAAAACTGTCTTAAGATGCAAAAGATACAAGTCATTTTTTAAAAGAGATAAATTAGCTAAATTAAAATTAAGGATTTTTGGTCCTAAAAGATACGAAATATAAAAAGACAACCCACAAACTGGAAAAAAAAATGTTTGCCCTAGATGTTACTGACAAAGGAATAGTAACTGAGCAAAGAACTTCTGCAAATCATTTTAAAAAGCAAATGACTGGTAGGAAACTGAAACAAAAAATTTAAACAGTTCTTCAGAGAAGAGAAAATCCAAGGACCAAAAAAATACAAGTAAGATTCTTAGTTTTGTTAATCGCCAAGAAAACAAAAATTCAAACCACAATTAGGTACTATATTATGACTTCCAGACTGACAAAAGCTAAAGAGCCTGACAAAATCTAATGTTGGCAAGGATATGGAATTATCCTTCTGGTGAGATTATAAATTGAGACAAGCATCTTTGAAGACTCTATCAACCAGCAAGTGTTTCTTCTAGAAGACAGGTGCATATTCATAGCAGTCCCTTTCATAATAAAAATAGCAAAAATCCAAATGTTCATCAAGGATAGCAGAGGTAACAAACTATGTGAGAGTCATGCAATGAAAACACTGCCTTCTAGAAGTGACAATTAATAAATTACAGGTAAATGTAAAAACATGGAGTATCTCAGAGACATAATGTTGAACTAAAAAAGGAAATATCATAACACATACACTATAATTTATCTATATAAAGTTCAAAAATATACAACATTAAATAATATGTTACTTAGGGATATACCATCTGGGAAAACTAAAGTTACAAAAAGAGAGAGATAGGCTGGGTGCGGTGGCTCACACCTATAATCCCAGCACTTTGGGAGGCCGGGGTGGGCAGATCACGAGGTCAGGAGATCAAAACCATCCTGGCTAACATGGTGAAACCCCGTCTCTACTAAAAATACAAAAAATTAGTCGGACGCAGTGGCAGGCGCCTGTAGTCCCAGCTACTCGAGAGGCTGAGGCAGGAGAATGGCGTCAACCCAGAAGGCGGAGCATGCAGTGAGCCAAGATTGTGCCACTGCACTCCAGGCTGGGCAACAGAGCTAGACTCAGTCTCAAAAAAAAAAAAAGAGAGAGAGAGAGAGAGATAAACACAAGTTAATTCAGCCAGGGTGGTTTCCTCTGAGTAGAGAGGAAAGGGAATGGGACAAGGACTTCAATGGTAACAATAATTTTTTTTTTTTTGGTAGTGATAGTGGTGGTAACCAGGTGAGATACTCCAGATGTTCACTGTATCATTAGTCTTTATATTTTATGCATATTTTACAAGTATTTTGGGGGTTTCCTCAACATTGAATTTAAAATTTTTTAATGAATTGTCTTCAAGGATTGTCTTTCAAGAAGTAGTGGCATATGGCCGGGCGCGGTGGCTCACGCCTGTAATCCCAGCACTTTGGGAGGCTGAGGTGGTTGGAGCACGAGGTCAGGAGATCAAGACCATCCTGGCTAACACGGTGAAACTCTGTCTCTACTAAAAAAAAAAAAATACAAAACATTAGCCTGGCATGGTGGTGGGTGCCTGTAGTCCCAGCTACTCAGGAGGCTGAGGCAGGAGAATGGCGTGAACCCGGGAGGTGCAGCTTGCAGTGAGCCAAGATTGCGCCACTGCACTCCAGCCTGGGCGACAGAGCGAGACTCTATCTCAAAAAAAAAAAAAAAAAGTAGTGGCATAGATGGACAAAGAGTTGAAACCTTACCTAAACTGGATACTCTGGCTGAAATATGACAGCAGGGACAAAAAGGATCAGCTGCAGAACCTTAGTCTCAGAGGAAATGGCATAGCAGATCGAAAACCAAAGGAAAGGCTCAGATGTAATAAAACAATCTGGGGATCCAGTTACTAGAATGAGGTCATAGAAAAGGGCTAGATCACACAGAACAAAGCCAGAACCCAACCAGGGCTAACACTCCAAGTGAACCAGCACTAAGGCTGAATCATTTGAATTATTGTCCTGAGTTCCTTTGTCCCAAGGAAAAGCATGGATCCCATTGCTGTTTTACAGGGTTGAATATTAAAGGAGGAGCTTCAGAAAATCAAGCCTTAAACGAGAAGTCTGCAAAGGTGAGAAGCTAAGCAGGTCTTTATATCATTGTCAAGAAAAAAAGGAGTTTCTTCCTATTTTACAGGTAGAGGTCCCAAAAGAAGTTAAAGTGACTTATCTGAAGTTGTTTCATCATCAGTTTGGAAATAGAAATAGAATCCATCAGTCTTAGTTCTTTTTGTTGATGCCATCCCTGGTCTACACTCCTTCATTCATAAATTACTTAGCAGCTACACACAGTCTATGCAGGAGGCAGGCCATGATTCACAGGCTTAGGTGTTTCAGACAAGGTTTTATTTCTTTATTTTCAGTTCCCATCTTTTTTTGTTTTTTTTGGCTCTAAAAATAGCAGCTGTGCTGAACAGTACTCAATGGAAGAAAGAAAGGAACTCATTTATAGAGCAGAGGACAAAAATAGTTTACCCAGCATTTATACTATGCTCTTTGGAGCTCAGGGTCAAAGATTTCAGCAGGAGGTTTCTTTAGTAACCTAAATTTAGTTACTTTCTTTTACTACATCAAAATGGTTTTAAGTGTCTATTCACATAACAATGAATGTGAGGGTCTATCCAATGCCAACAAGTTGGATCACTACTGAGGTGGAAATAGCGTGGCTTAAACAAATCGACAGCATATAATTGAGGTCACAAAAAGATGTTTTGCTGGCAAAACCCAAGAGGCTGTGGTAATAAAGTATGCCTGAAAATGAGAGTAGAAAAGTATTTCCCTACGTAAGTGTTAAAACTGCATCAGATGTTAAATTCACCTTCAGAATTATCTTGCTCAAAAGAGTAGACCTCTGCTTCCTAATGGAAAGAAGAAATTTTAAAATAAAACACATTTAAACAAGCCAGATCTATCTACCACCAATTTTTTTTTTTTTTTTTTTTTTTTTTTTTTTTTTTTTTTTTAGACAGAGTCTTGCTCTGTTGCCCAGACTGGAGTGCAGTGGTACGATCTAGACTCACTGCAAACTCCGCCTCCCGGGTTCACACCATTCTCCTGCCTCAGCCTCACGAGTAGCTGGGACTACAGGTGCCCACCACCACACCTCGCTAATTTTTTTTTGTACATTTAGTAGAGACGGGGTTTCACCATGTTATCCAGGATG
This sequence comes from Pan troglodytes, assembly GCF_028858775.2. Classification (NCBI taxonomy): domain Eukaryota; kingdom Metazoa; phylum Chordata; class Mammalia; order Primates; family Hominidae; genus Pan; species Pan troglodytes. The sequence continues at coordinate 31,738,070 of NC_072420.2, forward strand.
GTCTCCATCTTCCTGACCTGGTGATCCGCCCACCTCGAACTCCCAAAGTGCTGGGATTACAGGCGTTGAGCCACCACGCCCGGCCGATCTGCCACCAATTTTCTGTATGACCTTACATAAGCTTCCTCTGAGCTTTGGTTTCCCAACTGGTCAATGGCCATTCCTGGCTCCCCAAAGAGAAACAGTTACCAGAACACCTGGCTGAGCGTGAAGAGTCATTCAAATGGCAAATTGAAAGTACAGCTGAGATTGGATTCCATGGAATTTTCTCATGATAACCCTAAGAATATATGGGGGAAATGGGTATAAGATAAGAGATCCAGCTATTCTGATTCATGAATTGCCCAATGAGAGGGGATTAGTGGTTTCTTTTTAATCTGAGAGGATGTATTAGATTTCTATTGGTGCAAAACACAATACCCAAAATTTAGCAGCTTAAAACACCACATTTTATTATCTCACAGTTCTGTAGGTCAGAAATTCAGTAAGCCTGGCTGGGTTCTCTGCTTAGAATTTCACAAAACCAAAGTCAAGGCATCAGCCAGTCTGGGCCTTTATCTGGAGGTTCTGGAGAAGGATCTAATTCTAAACTCGTTCAGTTTGTTGACAGAATTCAGCTCTTTGTGGATGTAGGTCTGTGGTTCCCATTTACTTGCTGGCTGTTAGGTGGGAGCATCTCTCTGCTTCTAAGCAGCGCCTGCATCCCTTCATATGGGGTCCACTCCATCATCAAAGTTAGCAACAGTGTGTTGAATCTCCTCCATGCTTTGAATCTCTGACTTCTGCTATCAGTAGAGAAAACACTCTGCTTTTAAGAACTCATGTGATGAGCCGGGCGCGGCGGCTCATGCCTGTAATCCCAGCACTTTGGGAGGCCAAGGCGGGCGGATCACGAGGTCAGGAGATCGAGACCACGGTGAAACCCCGTCTCTACTAAAAATACAAAAAAATTAGCTGGGCGTGGTGGCAGGGGCCTGTAGTCCCAGCTACTCGGGAGGCTGAGGCAGGAGAATGGTGTGAACCTGGGAGGTGGAGCTTGCAGTGAGCCGAGATTGCACCACTGCACTCTAGCCTGGGCAACAGAGCAAGACTCCTTCTCAAAAAAAAAAAAAAAGAACTCGTGTAATTAGATCAGACCTAACCAGATCATTGCAAGGTCATGTGCCATGTAACATAACACAATCATGAGAGTGTTATCTCATCCTAGTCCCAGTTCCCATGAATCAGGGCAGGGCATTTTTGTGGAGGCCACTGTAGAAATTCTGCCTGTCACAAAGAAAGTAGCGGATAAAAGTCAGTAACATAGGTTTTGGTGAAGACTGATTTGCTTTCAAATTCCAGCTCTGTAATTTGAGTGGGTTTCTGTTTAAAGTTAGGTTAAATTGCTGAACTTCTCAAGCTTCGCTTTCTGTAGATTACAATCTACTTAGGAGCAGGGTACCAACTGCCACTTCCCATATACTTTGCACAGTGCCCAAGATATGCCAGTGTTTGCAAATATTTGAAAGGATGAATGAATGAATAACATTGAAAGTCATCCCCAAAACATACTATAAAGCTATATTTGGCCCTGTTTTGTCAATGTTTCTTTCATTGACTTGGGCCAATGAGATTGTGTTAATGAATTTACCCAAACTGACTTGGGTCAATGAACAAAAACGGAGAAGCAATGTACATTAAAGAGATAAGTGAAATAAAGCTGGGCCAAACATTGGGTAACACAGCCGAAATTAAGAAGAGTCATGGCAAACTAAAAAAAAAAACAAGCATTTCAATCAACTAAAATGAAGATTAATTAGTTTCCTTAATGACTTTGGCAGCTAGGAACCTCAGAGCTAGGTTTTTCTTAACTCAATTACAGTTTTCCCTTAGCCTAGGTTATCTAGCATAGTTGCCCTGCCTCTTGTCCTTTGTCTCTAATGCTTGATGGTTTTAATGTGATACTTGTTTTACTGTAAATCACCTGAAAGCTTATTAGGAAGTACACAAGATATAAAATATGACAAAATGGAAAAAAATCTGTTTTCTAAAATTTCTGGGGTCCTAAAGAAAAGAGCAGAAAGGGATTTTTCTCAAGGAGATCCAGAAACAGAATCACTTTCTTAAAGATTCACATAATGAATGGGTCACACATGGAGAGTGTGAGCTTGGGCAAAGCTAGGCTGGTAGGAATAGGCTCCAAGGCAAGATGGTGGAGGAAATGGCCTTACCTGATCATTTTTCCATCACACTCTGTGCCCCTCCCACCCTGAAACTTCAGTGAAAGTCCTAATCTGCCAAAATGCTATTATGTAAATGGGATTTTTTTTTCTTGGTGCAGATGGTTAAGGCCAGGTGGAGAAAGAAGATGGCACAAACTGAGTTACACAGACAGAAATGGGAGTAAGGAAAAGAGAGACTTTGAGCTATTATACATCTTTGAATGCTTTTATCATAATTGATGAGACACAGGAAGATGCCACAGGAAGACTGAAAAAATAAATTAATAATTATCAGATAAGCTTTAGTTCCTACCCTCATGTACCCTAAACCATTTGGCAAGGTTACTCCTGAAGAAATTCATCCATTTAATGAGGGATTCAGTGCTCTCTCTCTAGATTTATTTTTAAAACCTAAGATTTTGAAAATATAGACATCTTTGTTATGTTTATAAGATTTAAAATTCAAATATTTTGTAGATTTAATACCTATAACATATAATGATATGAAAGTACATAGATATATGAATCTAGATACTTAAGACTTGGAGTTCCAATAAGGCAGCTTGTACCGTTTTAGAGTGACAAAAAAGGTATCAGCCTAGAAAAACTTTCTATCAAGTGTGGAAAATTTACCCCTGATCTTTCCACATCTCCATCATATGCATGTTTGAGCTACAATAAATTTAAAAGAGAAATGGAGCAAGGGGTCCCTAAGATATGCAAAACAATCCAGAAAAGTAACTGTGGAAAGACCACCAATTCTCCCTTTTCGGGGCACACAGAGACAAAAGGTTGAATACTTGCTAATGGGAAAAGGAGCAGAACTAATATGTTTCATCTCATCCAAAGCAGTCAAAGGCAGCTATGTTTTTTCTATGTTCTCTTCTCTCCCTTTAGTGTGGCTGGAACAATGAGATAGCAGAGCTGTAAGACATAGCAGCCCAGATCCCTGAGTCACTATAGGAGAGCTCCAAGGAGAAGTGACTCACTGAGTAAGACTTAGACAAGAGTCATAAATAACTTTACTGGATTAAGCCTGAGATTTGAGGGTGTACTTGTTACTGAAGCATAGTCTGTATTATCCTGACTAATACCAAAACATTATTCCAAATCATAAACACAAATATTTCCTGATCTGAAGTCAATTGGGATTCAACTGTTTCAAATTACCTACAACACAAATTAGACATTATAGAGGAACTAGCAAAAGCTTACTTCTTTATTTATAGATATTTATCATTTACTGTCAACTAATAATAGATAAGAAAATAGCCAATAAATCAGGGGCATTTTACAAAATGCACAGAGATTTTGTTTTGTTTTACTACTTCCAAGCACCTCCCAGATAGTAGTCACCAAAGTTTAATTTAAAAAATATGAATTTTGGCTGGATGCAGTGGCTCACACCTGTAATCCCAGCACTTTGGGAGGCTGAGGCAGGTGAATTGCTTGAGCTCAGGGGTTCAAGACCAGTTTAGGCAACATGGTGAAACCCTGTCTCTACCAAAAATACAAAAATTAGCCGGGCATGGAGGTGCATGCTCCCCAGCTACTCGGGAGGCTGAGGCATGAGAATCACTTGAGCCCAGGAGGCAGAGGTTGCAGTGAGCCGAGATCATGCTGCTGCACTCCAGCCTGGGTGACAGAGTAAGACCTGTCTCAAAAAATAAAATAAAAATAAAAAAATACTAATTTTAAGCAACACTGAAAAATTATTCCTAACCAATGTTCTGAACCTTATCAGATCCCAGCTTATTTTGCCACATAGGATTAGTGCCAATTAGGTTCCAGCACAAACAGGTGTTTTTAAAGCCTCCAGTCCTGGCATCATAGGGGGTAGAGAATGTCATCTCTCTCTGGGTCATCCGAATCGTTCTTAAAGGCTTCCTTTAAGACGTGAGCTTGGCATTCTATTTAGCTGGTGAATTGGGGATGAATGTACATTTTTCTTCTAAGCCTTGAAAGTTTAATCCATTCTGTGCAAGATAAATCTCAGCAGGCATTTGGGGAAAGTTGAATTTACTGAGAGGTTCATATGTGGTATATTATTTTTGTCAAATAGAAGATACTAGCTGCCAATGGGGTTATAAAAGCAACTGCCTGGCCAAGATTTGTGCTGATCACTATGTTTATCACCCTCATGAGTAACTCCTAGTTCTCAAGTCATTGTTTTTCCATATACATTTTTCAGACATATTCATTAGTATGAGGAATGTTTGATATCAACATCAATTTTGTTAAATCTCCGATCAGCTATCCCAAACACATCAGGCAACACTATTGAAATGCTGAAGGCTTTATATAAAATCATGAATACTGTTGCCTAACTAAAATATCTTTGAGAAACACAAAGGATATTAGTAACTGTATATCTTTACTTATCCAAACCATTTTAATAGAGTAGATAAATTAATTAAGGATGGCAAACACCATTTTTGTTAATATATTTGCATCTTTCCTATCAGCATAACAAATTTTTCTCACAATATTCCAAAGAATAATTTAGCCTATTATATAATTTTCAAAATCATCCAGAACAATTTTAGGCATCAAAATTCCCTTTGAAGTTTTGTCAGTATTGAGCTAGATTTGTTTTCTCTGTTAATCATACACATCTCCTACTCATATTACCCGCAGCACACTCAGCAAATATACTCCGTGTCCATTGAGCAAAATGCACTTCCTATGTAAGCTAAAGAGAGAAACCCATAGGTAAGAAGTTTCTTAATTCATGTTTTTCACTTGATTTTCTTTGTGGTTACTGTTTAACTTTCTTTAGCTCTTATTCTTTCAGATACGATTAGATTTGTGACTAACAATACTAATAACATGTATGTATCCTAAAGTTGAGGCTTAGACACATTAGGAGAAACTTTCCTAATCTTCTCCTAAATTTTGGAATAGAAACTCACCACTCCCTTCTCAAAGACCTCCCTTCCCCACCTATGTCTCTATTATGGGCTGCTATATTTTGAGTTTCTTGACACCAAAAGCGATGTATTATTCATTTGAAATTTCCATATGACGTAGCCAGCATGTAATACAAAGTAGGTCCTCAAAAAAATTTGAACTATCTGAATTATCTGCTCCTAGAAGGCACTTTTAAAATCATGGAATATTATCAATTTTTAGACCATTTTAAATTGAAATATAACAAACATGCTGAAAAATACACACAACATAAGTTTAATAACTTAGAAAGAACCTCCATGTAACCACTTCCAGATCAAAACATGGAAAATTGCCAGCACCTCAGAAGTCCCCCTCAAGTCCTCCCATGAATACTGTCTTCCCAAAGGTAACGACTATCCTGACTTCTAACCCTGTAATGTCGTTTTTCTTCTCTAAAAACTTAAATAAATGGGCTCATACTGTATTTATTCTACTATGCCTGGGTTCTTTCACTCCACATTATGATCGTGAGGTTCAGCCAGGTTGTTGCCTATAGCTCTAGTTTGGCCATTGTCATTGCTGTGTAATATTCCATTGTAAGACTATACTGCAATTTATTTTTCCATTATACTGTTGATAGACATTAGGTTGTTTATGGTGAAGTCCAGACGTGCACATTTTCCAGTTATGTGGCAAATATCTGTAGCTTGCCTTGAAAGCAAATAATTTTTCATTTATGCTTCTTGACAAAATGCAAGGCATTCTGCCTGACCCTGTAAGGGTGTACATATGGAGTGCTACTGTTGAGGTTTTTTGTCAGCTGCTGGGGCAAAAATAAACTCCACCTAGGGTGGGAGGTATTTGACCAGAGTGTGTGAGTATGTGTGTGTATAAGAGGAAATGGGGTGAGAAGAGGGTGGAGAGCTATAAAAGAACACCATTATCCCCAAATTATCCCCAAACCACTGGACAGATTAAAAATGATTTTATATTATATTATAACACTGATGAGCAAGTTTCTTAATCCACAAATATTCTTGACTGCCTTATACATGCCAGGTATTGTCATGACCACGCAATATACAATGGTGAATTAACACACACACAGATCCTGGAAGCTTGGGTCTGGTTCTGTGAAATGAATCAATAGAAATGAAACCAAGTGAGATATACCAGCCACAGAAAGACAAATACTGCCCGATTCCACTTTACATGAGGCATCCAAAAGAGTGAAATTTGTAGAATCCAAGAGTAGAATGGCAGTTACCAAGGGCTGGGTGAAGGGAGAAATAGGCAGTTACTGACAAAGAGGCATGAAGTTTAAGTCAGGCAAGGTGAACGGACCTTAGAGATCAGCTATACAGTATGGTACCTGTAGTCGACAATAATGTATGGTTGACTCAAACAGTTGTTAGGAGGGTAGATCTCATGTTAAGTGTTCTTACCACAGTAAAACAGAAAAAAAAAAATTAAACCAAATTTGCTCTACTATTAAAATTAGTTTATTGAAATAGAAGAAGAGTTGGTGCCATGTTGATATATTAATAAGGGAAGAGAGGGATTCACAGCTTGAAAGGTGGGATTCTAGGTCATTCTACAGGAAGGGCTCCCCTTGCTGCTGCCACTGATTCTGTTGTGTTTGTTGCCAGAATTGAGTCTTGACTTTGAAGAGTTCACAAGGCACCCTTTGCTGCTTTGTCTGGTTTATCAAGAAAGTGGCTGCGCAATTCACAGAGGGGGTAAAAAGACCTGAAAGGAGAATTAAGTCAGGATAATAGACAGATTCTAGTGATCCAAAGAATGAGTTCACTCTTCAGTAGAAGGTAGAGAATCCATATCCTCCGTAGTATAATGGTCGGCAGCAGCTGAATCCATAGCCTCCGTAGCCACAGCCATAGCCCAACCTGCGGAAGCTGCCATAGCCGCAGCCATAGCCATAGCCCCAGCCACCAAAGCCTCCATAGCCATAGCCCAGGCCTCCATAATAGCTTCTGTAGTAGCTCATGGTTCAGTAACTGTAGATGTGTTTGGAGGTCAAGGGCAAGTTTCCTGAGTACAACTATCACCAGCTTACCTGGGACTTTTATACATCCTCAGTGATTAGTGGGGTAGACTTCTCATGGCGTAGATTCAATTGCATGAAAAAAAACTCATTCATCTTAAAACTGTAGGACAATTCCTGACACTAATTAAAGATGTTTTCATTCGATTTCTGTGCAGTTTGGATTCCACAGGATGATTATGCTGTCTTCAAAGCCCTCTTGCTTTGACCATCATAGTTAAAGCTCTATAATCAGACATAAGAGCAGCAATCAGCTCCCATTTTGTCACCTAAAATTGTTCTTTCATTACAGCCCCTTCCCAGTATCCGATTCTTAATGTATTCCTTGCACAAATATTTAATGCCCAACTAATGCATCCCAGGCACTATGCTCAGAGCTAGAGATATGGCTGTAAATAAGAACTGCCCTTCCCAATCCCATGAGTTTTTCCCCTTCATCTTTGTTATTTAAGTTAGTGAAGTAATAGAAGAGGTACACTTACTGTATAAATCCAACAAAATGTAGCTGATAGCACAACAGGATCACATTTATTTTTTTAAGAGAGAGAAAAAAACCCAAATGGAAAAATTTTGTTTCCTTACACATTACTACCCTTTTAACTCAACGTTGTTTATGAAACTTTTGATGGCTCTTAGCTCTTACTGCAAGACTTTTTCATTATTCAATGTTTATATAGGAAATAACACTAGGGGCAAGAGCTGTGGGTATGATTTTTGCAAAGTAATACCATATTCTTCATCTTTGTAATCTTCTTTTTAAAAAATAATCTTCTAAAGAGATTAACATCTGAGTACTGGATCTACCCATCTGACTCCACAGCCACAGGTAGGCAGGCAGCCCCCTCTGCCTTACTAAATTCCTAACACAATCAGCAAAGAGGTTTTAAAAAGCTGTTTTCCAAATTCTGGGATTCCATCTTCTGCTCTCTAAGGAAACCTTAATTAAACTATAATTTACAGAAATATGTAAAATTAAAAATACTTAAATATGACATTTTCTTTTTGAAGAATGAAGCCCACTGAAGTGCTCATGATAAGGGTCAGAATCACTGCTACTTAGCCATTGGTATCAAAACCAATTTCAAGCACATAAGCAGTACGACTATTCTATATACTATTAATAATCACTTCAGATAGAATAATATAATATCAGAACTGGTGTAACCCTCTTACTTTACAGATGATGAAACAGAATTGGAGAAGATTGGTCAGATCACCCGGTGAGTGACAAAACCCAGACTAGAACCTAAATCATTCACTTTCACCTGTTTTTTTTCATCATCACATTTTTATAGATGTTGTACAACAAAGGCAAAAGCAAGAAATATTGTATTATCACAACAGAAGAATGAAAACGCTCCTTTGCTTTCTTGGCTGGTGAGCTTTCTCATTTTGATTTTTGATCTATATGCTGATTGGTCTGTTCCTTTCCTTTGAGCCAGAACTCAAAGGACTAAAATTAGCAAGTGGAAACTGAAAGTCACATCCATTTATTCTCAATGAGATTACAATGGAGATGCCTGTTGCATTGATTGTTCAAGAGATGTAAAACTGAGAGGGGAGAATAAAAATAGGTTCAAAAGTTTTGAAGTGGAAAGTTGAAGCCCAACTCTTTCTTGTCCTAGAGTTAAAAGTATATGTATTCACTAAGAGATAAATACTAAAGCAAAACAAGATGTAAAATGGGACTCAGTTTTAGCTGAGAACCTGTATCATCAGTGACAACAGCTCTCACGTCCCCAAGAAAGGTGGTAATCTACCTAAGAAGGACTTGCAAAGGGAGCTACAGAAACCTAGATCCGCAGTCTGCAACTAATTGAAACCATCTTTGCAATAATTTTAACTGAGAAAATTATAACAGTGAAAGAGATCTGATCTAACCGACTCCTTCTTGCTTCTAACCTCTAAGCTGTCCTTGTTCATTCCTGGGTGTAGGCCAAACTAACTTTGGGAGGAATTTAGTTTATAGTTTAACTTCAAAACAAAGATGATAACAGCCCTTTCCTGAGATGAACCCCCTTCTTGCATGAGGACCAGTCTGCCTTTGTAGGACTAACAAATGAACTATAAGATTAGAAGCCAGGTGTGGTGGCTCACCTGAGGTCAGGAGTTTGAGACCAGCCTGACCTATATGGTGAAACCCCATCTCTACTAAAAATACAAAAATTAGCTGGGCATGGTGGTGGGCACCTTGGGAGGCTGAGACAGGAGAATTGCTTGAACCCAGGAGGCGGAGGTTGCAGTGAGCCAAGATTGTACCACTGCACTCCAGCCTGGGTGACAGAGCAAGACTCCATCTCAAAAAAAAAAAAAAAAAAAAAGATTAGAAAGTATGGCTTCAGAGTCATGCCACCAGAGGTTCCAGCTGCAAGATTCTCAACCTCCCTAAGTTGCTCCTGGGAATAACATCACTGTCGTAAAACCTAAGATCAGCACTTGAAATATTTTGCAGACTTTGCCTTCTGATGCACCAAGGGATGCCACCCAGACAAGTAATCTGGCTCAACCAGTTCTGCAATCCCACCCAGAAACAGAAGATAGCAAGAAAACCCACTTCAACCCGCTGATTTCATCCTGACCCAGCCACTCAGTACTCCCCACTTCCCGATCCCCTACCCACCAAATTATCCTTAAAAACCCTGATCCTCAAATTTTCAGGGAGACTGATTTGAGTAATAACAAAACTCCAGTCTCCCATACAGCTGGATCTGTGAGAATTAAATTCTTTATTGCAATTCCCCCATCTTGGTAAATCGGCTCTGTCTAGTCAGCAGGCAAGAACCCATTAGCCGGTTACACTAAGCTCCTATCTCCAGTCATGAAATAGGCTGGAGAGAACAAGCGTTAGGAAGGGGAAGAGATTTCTTTGGAAATGTTTTTCAAGAACCTTTTCTAGCCAGCTTCCACGGAAGTGTACTGTATCCCTTGAATTTGGAAGACACAGCCGACTGCTGACTCAGGGCTGGGAAAGTGACTACAGGTGAGAGACAGGGCTGAACGGTCCATGGCAATGAGCCAAGGCTGAGTTTCAGAGTAACTGTGCCCTCATCTGTGACTGTTCAAAGATACATGGTTCCCGGCTACCAGATAGGAATCTGGGGTGGGAATACCACCGAGTTGATTTCAAAGGGATCCTGGTCAAGACAGTGAAGCAACCTCAGCCAAAGCAATTTGGATGGTCCCATGAGATACAGAAAGTGAGGGAGGATGTGAGCAGTCCACTAGAGGGACTGTTATACCAGAGCACTGATAAGAGGCCCATGAGCGCAGGAGTCAGCTCCGAAAGATCCACAATTCAGGGAACCCTCTTGCCAGATTGTCAGAGGCATGCGTCTCTCCCCTACTCCCCGTTTTAACCCCGGAAGAGTCAGAGCAGCCTAGAGCTGAGACCAATGCTTAAGAGAGAGGTCCGCCCTGCCTCTCTTACCACTGCCAGTTTACAGGTTTACAGAGGAAAGGTGAAGCCCAACTCTTTCCTGCACAAGAGTTGTTAAAAGTAATATATTTCAGTACAGTAGAAAGCATAAGAAACACTTTCTGTGGCAGTCAGCTAGACGGTGCCCAGGTTCTTAAAAAAACCTTTTCCAAAGAAATCACTTCTACTTCCTTCACTTCTAGAAAAAAAAAGTCATTTCTCCTTCCTAACTTGGCCTCTCCAACATATTTAATGACTGGGGCTTAGCCACGGCTGGTACAGGCTGGCAGGGGTCTGAAAGCTTTGCCTCCGAAAGTTTTTGAAGTTTGATTATCACTGAGCTGGACATTTTCAATCTTGAACTGAAACCATTCTTGAGACTAAAATAATCAGAGAGCTTGTTTTGTTTTTATTAATCTAAAAGAGAAAGGAAATAGTATGGCACCTGAAATGTGATTGAAAAAAGAGAAAAAAATAGCCTTCAAAATAATTCTTAATGGAAGTTGCGGGAGGAAAAATGTAAGTCGTCTTCTAAAACTGTAAGTCCTTTTGAGTTCCACTTATTCAGCATAACAATTATAAATTATAAAATATATTTAGTAGCACTAGTGCAGTTTTGGTAATACGCACAAATTATACCTGAGAAAGTACTGATCTGATATTCGTGGTAAAATCATTCCTCCGAACTGAGCTGACTTACAGAGCTAACGAGATATATGTGTGTATGTGTGTGTGTGTATACACACACACATATATACTTACATATACTTGCAGAGCTAACTATATATGCACACACATATATACACACATGTATATGCACACATACATACATATATACATACACACACATATATACACATATACACATATATATACATATACACATATATACATGTCTACATGGTCAATGATGTAAGGAGACTATTTTTAAATGTATATAAGCAGAAATTTTGTGTTTATATAAAAACATTGATACACACTTTTATTTTTTTTCTCCATTTATGGGCCATACTAAGTTTTAGGATGTAAAAGCATAGCCCAAATCCTGGATGCTATGTGACCCCAAGGTAATACTCTTGAGCTGCTTCTGCCAGAAGGCTGATTCATGGCTTCACAGGTAAGGAGCCCTGATGTTCTACCAAGGGGAGTGTGTCTTCAGCCTGGACACCAAGGAGAAAGTGCTTCTTCCTACTCAAGGGAATCCAAACACCTCCCCTACTGCCACAGCAAACAGAACCTCCATCACATCAGAAAAACAAATGCAGCTGGAAAAAGAAGACCACAGAGTCAGAGCATTCAGGCCAGCGAGGCCCAGAGCTGCAGTCTCAGGCCAACGTTTCTTTAAGGAGGCAGCCAGCTTTTGGCAGACAGTACAGAAAAGTAAATATATCCTTAGACATCAATTGATAAAGGTTGAGTGATTGAGAGAAAAACTGCCTTTAAAGACAGAAAAATAAGCTATCAGAAGTGAGGAAAAGAGATCCAATGAAAGAATCAGACAGGGTACAAAGAAGAGAACCCAGATTGGAAGATAATTTTTTTTCTGAGAAAAAATGGAGATAATCATGATTAAAAATAATCATTGCCTTTATAAAGACCTACTCTTACTCTGTGGAAACCAGGATTTGTAGATCCTTTATTGTTGTTTAGCTGGGATACTAGTCCTAGAATATCAAGCCAATGTGCTTTCATTCTTGGCAATCCCTGCGACCACATGAAAGCACTGGGGTTCTCTGGGAAACTGACTTGGGAAAGGAGTTGTGAGTGTGGGATGTTTAATAAGGAGAGCCCTAGGATCCGCCCTAAGGAAGGGAGCTTGGGCTGACCTCTCAAGTCCTCCACAGCTAGACTGGCCCTTCAGTGCTGTGCCAGATGACCAGGCCTTTATACTCCTATACTTATTAGTCATCAGATGTGGGAAGAAGTGTGAGCTTGGGTGAGCAGCTCAGCCGCTGAGCCAATCCTGGAAGGGGCTGACAGCTGCAGGTTGTGTACTCACCATACTCCCAGTGCCTGGGGAACAAGTCAGTTCTTGGAGGGGATCTGGCAGCACATCCTGGTGTTGAACACATGCTATCCCAGGCTCCTGCTGCAGATGCTGCCCGGGCCCCGCCTGTATGCTCAGACCCTCAATGCCAGCAGTCCTCCTGATACAGTTTGGCTCTGTGTCCCCACCCAAATCTCATGTTGAATTGTAATCCCCATGTGTTGGACGAAGTGCCTGGTGGGAGGTGACTGAATCATAGGGGTGGACTTCCCCCTTGTTGTTCTTGTGATAGTGAGTTCTCACGAGATCTGGTTGTATAAAAGTGTGTAGCACCTCCCCCTTCAGTCTCTGTCCTGCCACCATGTGAAGAAAGTGCTTGCTTCCCCTTCACCCTTCTGCCATGACTGTAAGCTTCCTGAGGCCTCCCAGTCATGCTTCCTGTATAGCCTGCAGAACTGTGAGTCAATTAAACCTCTTTCCTTCTAAAATTACCTAGTCTCTAATAGTTTTTTTTTTCTTTTGAGATATTGTCTCACTCTGTTACCCAGACTGGAGTGCAGTGTTGTGATCTTGGCTCACTGCAACCTCCTCCTCCCAGGTTCAAGTGATTCTCCTGCCTCAGCCTCCCGAGTAGCTGGGACTACAGGCATGCACCATCATGCCTGGCTAATTTTTGTATATTTTTTTTAGTAGAGGTGGTGTTTCACCATATTGGCCAGGCTGGTCTCAAACTCCTGACCTCATGATCTGCCCATCTCAGCCTCCCAAAGTGCTGGGATTACAGGCGTGACCTGGTAGTTCTTTACAGCAGTCGAAGAATGGACTAATACACCTCCCACGGATGGAATCCACATTGCTGTGCCTGCTGGCTTTTGGCTGAACCACTGAAGCAGCTTTGCTCATAAGTGAGAACATTTGGAAGTGCCAGGGAATGAATGTCTCCCTCCCTCCCACCAGCAGCCCTTAATCATTGACTCTTGGGAGTTAATAAAGACCCAGCTACCTGGCCCCTCCATAGGCTAGTTCTGATGTATGTTTTCCACTATTCCTCCAGTTTCCATGGGAGATTAAGCGCCAGTTACCCACTGCAGGAACTGTCTTAATGGCCCACCCTTTGCTGTCCACCTTCCCCTCTATTTCTCACTTTCCCACTCCCCTATCTCTGTTCCCTCCCCCTCCCAAATAAACTGCTCCCAAATAAATCTTTGTCTAAGGATCTACTTCTGGGAGAAGCCAAACTAAACAGTTCCCATACTAAATATACATATGTGTGTGTCTGGTAGACACAGATCATAGAGTTTCTGCTATTAAAAAAAAAAAAAAACAATGTGTAGAGATTAATGCCGCCAGGAAGAAGAAGGATATAATATAGTGAAACCCTTTCCAAGAAGAAAAAGAAAATAGAAAACCTACTGTTTCAGGCTGCTATTTTTTAAAACCATAAAATGGATGGCTTATATCAATAGAAATCTATTTCTCACAGTTCTGGAGTCTGGGAAGTCTAAGATCAAGGTGGCAGTAGATTTGGTCTCTGGTGAAGGTCTGCTCCCTCATTCACAGATGGCACCTTCTCACTGTGTTCTCTCATGGTGGAAGAGGCAAGCTAGCTCTCTGGGTTCCCTTTTATAAGGACACTAATGCCATTCATGCAGGCTATGTCCTCACTACCTCATCACCTTCCCAAAGCCCCACCACCTAACACAATCATCTCAGGGATTAGAATTCCAACATAGGAATTTGGAGGAGACACAAGCATTCAGACTGTAGCACCCACTCTGCATAATGCACTGGAGTATGAAAGAAAGAGTGGGAGGAAGAAATTGTAGACACAAGTCCTCACCTTCCCCTTCTCAAGATAGAAGTCTGTAGCATGAAGGACAACTAGAAACATCCAGGCAGGCACTGTTAGAGAAATACAATTAACAACAACATATCTCCAACCCAGAAAACTTCCCACAAAGGAAGAAGAGGAAGAAAACAATTTCATTATTGAATAAACATTGAACCAGAATGTGGTGCACATCACAGGCGACCCACTAAGAAATTGTGAAGACAGAAAGAAGTCTCACCTTTTTATACAGCCAAGCAGATACAGAGTGTTACATACATGTTCTCAAAATAAACAACACCTACGCCTCCATAAGAGGACTTGGCAGCATGATTTGTCACACATGGCTCATCCTAGATTCACTGAGTAACTGCAGTGGCCATCTGTGTTTCCCAGTTGGCTTTATTCAAAGGAAAAATGAACTTCTTATATCCTGATGATAGAAGGTAGTTTGGGATCAAGACACCTGCCAAAGTGACAGAGAATTTACAATGACAAGTTTTCTAAAGCAAATGCTCTAAGAAAAAGGAGGTCTCTTCCCTTATTTTCAACAGAAACAATGACACGTGTTTTGTTTTGTTTTGTTTTTTTTGAGATGGAGTCTTGCTCTTGTCGCCCAGGCTGAGTGCAACAGCACGATCTCAGCTCACTGCAATCTCCACCTCCCGAGTTCGGGTGATTCAATTGCCTCAGCCTCCTGAGTAGCTGGGATTACAGGCATCTGCCACCACACCCAGCTAATTTTTTCTGTTTTTAGTAGACACGGTTTCACCATGTTGGCCAGGCTGGTCCCGAACTCCTGACCTCAGGTGATCCACCCGCCTTGGCCCCCCAAAGTGCTGGGATTACAGGCCCAGCCTCTCATTTTTATTTGTATTTGCCCTTACAGTACTTGGAAACCCCTACACTTGAGAGGTTTTCATGGAAGACAATTTAGGTGATGCTCCAGTGAACAAGGTGGAGAATTATGGAAGACAAGAAGAGAAGGGACAAGGGACCCGATGAAACTATCCTGTTTTGTCTGTTATACAACTTCAGCTTTTCTTGTAAGATGAGGAGTCATTACAGAGTTTTGCCCAGAGGAATGATAGGATTTGGCTTACATGTTAGAGTCACTCATTATCCATAAGTATCTATTAGCAACTCTATTCCTGGGACTGTTCTTGGTGCTAAAGAAGGTACACAAGAAACAGAGCTTTGTTGTAAGGTTTTTTACCCTCCTGATGGGGAAATAACAGGGAAAAGCAGCCACTAGTAACGCAGGTCATATAGGCAGCTGTCAGTGTACAGAAAAGGCAAGAAGAAAATAATACAGAGAAAATGGAAGACTAAGGACTGAAACAGTCACAGAACGCATCAAGGGGAAGACAGAATTTGAGCTGGGCATTAAAGGGTGGTAGTAGTTGGAAGACAGAGAGGAAAATAGTATAACTTAAGGGTAAGGAATGACTCTGAATATACTGAATTGGATTTGGACAGGTTGGGAAAAACTAGCAAGATTGCAGAAGTCTGATGCTGCAAGAGGCGAAGGGTTACTGATAAGGACAATGAACAGATCATCATGTAACTAGCTAGTAGAAACGTTCCCATTCTCTGCTCTGATATCTTCAATTGGAGCTGAACAGAGTGGCCATATATTTGCATAATGGCCTCCTCCTTGTTACTTTTTACCAATTAGCTGGGTTTAACAAGAAGCAATTATGACAATTACTTTTAATTACTTCTGCTATTCCCTCCTCACCCTATTCTTCCTTTCCTACCCCTTAGATTAAAAACTCACCCTCATTGGTGTGTAAAACTTTAAATAACTTAGAAGCTTTGAACAAAATGCCAGTTTACTGGAGGATGAGGAAGGGGGCTTCAAGACTGATGAGAACCAAAATTATGTATGATGGTTACATTTATCTAGCAAACTGACTGGGCCATGGGGTGGCTGATACTCAGTTAAGTATTTTTCCTGGTGTTTCTGCGAAAGTGTTTTGGATGAGATTAACATTCAAACCAATGGACTAAGTAAAGCAATTGCCCTGCCTAGTGTCAGTGGGCCTCATCAAATCAGCTGAAGGTCTAAATAGAAGGAAAAAGCCAACTCTCCCCCAAGTAGGAGGGAATCTCTCCTGCCTGACTGCCTTTTGACTGACATGGGTTTTTTCCTGCCTTCAGACTCACACTGATGCATAGGCTCTTCCTGAGTCTTCGGCCTGCCAGCCTTTGGATTGGTACCACAACACAGGCTCTCCTGGTTCTCAGGCCTTCAGATTCAGACTGGAACCACACCATCAGCTCTCCTGGGTCTCCAGCCTACCAACTCACCCTGCAGATATTAAGACTGCCCAGCCTCTATAATTGCACGAATGTATTTCTTATAATAAATCTCTTTCTACATATATACATCCTGTTGGTTCTGTTTATCTAGAAAACACTAATACAGAAATGCATCTGAAAATGTCCCTCCTCTTGCTTTTGGGATGTGGGTTGCCAAGGGGTTGAGAACAGTGAAAGCAGGAGAAGGCTGGAAAGGTATCGTAATACTGGGACTTCTAAAAGCATTTATGGGCTTCCCTCAGGCCCAGAGCAGGGCATTACCCACTCTCATAGGGTTAATAAATGTCGGGGGAGGTCACAAAACATGAGATTCTTCTAAGTAGCGGCCTATTCACCTTGGGACCTAAGGGGCTGCCACTAAAAAAGAAACAGTCTGTACAGTAACAATTGAGTACAGATTGGAAGCCACCTGACCATGGCACAACCCTCAGGGAGGAGTGGGAGACACAGCTGAATTCAGCCCTTGGACACACGCCTAAAGACATTTCCCTATAATAGTCACAAACATAAATACAATTTCTAGTGAATGCTTACTCAGTAACAGATGCTGTGCTATGGGCCTTGGGTCCATTGTCTCATGTAATCTTTGCAACAATTCTAGAGGTAAAAATTACTGTCTTCACTTTTCAGATGGGAAAACAGAGGTCTAATGAAATATATTAGTCAGGGTTTTCCAGAGAAACAGGAAAATAGAATGTGTGTGTGTATACATATATTTATAAACCTCTCTCTGTCTCATATATATATGAGACATATATGGAAATTATCTCATACAACTCTGGAAGCCAAAAAGCCCCATCATATGCCACTGCAATTTGGAGACGCAAGAAAGCCAGTGGTGTAGTTCAATCCAAGTCCATAGGCCTGAGAACCAGAGGAGCCAATGGTATACCAGGCTAAGTCCAAAGCTACAAGAACCAGGAGCTCTGATGTCCTTGGTTCTTGAGATAGAAGAAGGTGGATGTTCCAACTCAAATAGAGAGAGCAAATTAGCCCTTCCTCTGCCTCTTCATTCTATTTAGAGACTCAAAGTATTGGGTGATGTCTGCCCACACTGGTGAGGGCGATTCTGTAACTCAGCAGATGGATTCAAATGTTAACTTCTTCTTGAAACCCCTCACAGTCAACACAGAAATAATATTTTCCCAGCTATCTGGGCATCCCTTAGCCCAGGCAAGCTGACACATGAAATTAGCCATCCCGCGAAGTTAAGAGAAGTTACAGCTGAAGAGACTGAGGGTCCAAGACTAAAAATGTGTTGTAGGAATTGAATGAACTGTTCTCAGAAATGTGTGTAGCCAAATGTCTGGCATGTGATAAGACCTCAAGAAATGAAATTTTTTATGTTCACATTGTCATCATTATCATCACCATTATTATATTCTTCCTTCACTGTACTTTATCAACTACTAATACATTTATCTGGCTCTAATAAGGCTAAAATGCTAAAGGCATCACTCTGTATACGCCCTTTAAATTCAAAGCTACTTAAAAGTGTGTTTGTCGGCCAGGCACGGTAGCTCACGCCTGTAATCCCAGCACTTTGGGATGCCGAAGCAGGCAGATCATGATGTCAGGAGTTCAAGAGCAGCCTGATCAATATGGTGAAACCCCATCTCTACTAAAAATATATTTTTTTAATTAGCGGGGCATGGTGGCATATGCCTGTAGTCCCAGCTACTTGGGAGGCTGAGGCAGAAGGATCGCTTGAACCCAGGAGGCAGAGGTTGCAGTGAGCCAAGATTGTCCAGCATGGGTGACGGAATGAGACTCCGTCTCAAAAAAATAATAAATAAAAATAAAACTGTGTTTGTTAAAACTGTGCCACAGGTATAAGGGGTATTTGAGCTTCCTTCTTAGTTCCTTTAAGAAACAAAGATCACCCTCTAGTCTGAAACCCAATTCAAAACCTTTCACCAGGCTGGGCATGGTGGCTCACACCTGTAATCCCAGCACTTTGGGAGGCTGAGGCAGGCAGATCACTTGAGGTCAGGAATTCGAGACCAGCCTAACCAACATGGTGAAACCCCGTCTCTGCTAAAAATACAAAAATTAGCCAGCATGGTGGCATGCACCTGTAATCCCAGCTACTCGGGAGGCTGAGGCAGGAGAATCGCTTGAACCCGGGTGGCAGAGGTTGCAGTGAGTGGAGATCCCGCCACTGCACTCCAGCCTGGGCAACAGAACAAGACTCCATCTCAAAAAAAAAAAAAAAAAAAAAAGAATTTTCACCACTGTCTCCCAGGTGTCCATGGGTCTTTCCTGTTTCCCAAACATCTTCTGACGGCAGCAGCAACCAAGCTCAAGGCCACCCACTGGCAACTTCAGTAGGGTTTTTCCATCAGCATCTTTATATTCTCTAACCCAGAACTTACTCAAGGTATATAGTAGGTACTAAATAATTACTTGCTTAATGCAAACTATTTTCAAGCTTTCTCTTCAATCTTGTCTCTCCATGCATTCAAAAGTAATTTAGAGCTAACCATGTGGCTATCATGCTTACGTTGTTTTAATTGTATTTTATGTCTGACATCTACCCAGAAGAAATAGAGAAATATCCTTTAAGTTAATGTTTCTGCCCTGTGCATCATGAACAATGATTACGTTGGAATCATTTGCTAGTCAATGCCATTAATTACTTTTCCTTTTGTGGTGACTATCATGGTCCTGTTGCTATTTTCCTCTCCAGACAGTAGAATTATACTGAAATATATCTATTAGTCGTTACACATATATCTTGCAGGTTGCTTATTCCTGATACCACTTTAGTCCTGATTAAATACAACATGAACTTTGGCTTTGGACAAAGGAAGAGGCAAATCTAGCAGTGTTCCTTGAATTTATGAGGCTGCAAAATGAGTTACTGTGATTTCAGAGAGCACGGTTACCATATTAGGGAAGAAGCTCACGTGACCTTCTCCTCTGGCACTGGTGATCCCAACGGATTCACAGCCAGGGCTTGGCCTGGCTTCTTCTGCAGAGACTGTGATAATGTGTCCTGGGATCTGGATTTTATATGAATGTAGCATCTGCTCTTTGAGCACTGGAGAGAAAAGAGGGAATTAATCTACATTTCTTGATCCTTTATTATCAGACTCATCTCAATACTAAGCATTGTACAACCAACCTAATTCAAACTTATACAGGTGAACAAGTTTTATTTATTTTTTTTAAGACAGGGTCTCGCTCTGTTACCCAGGCTCGAGTGCAGTGTGAGACCTTGGCTCACTGCAACCTCTGCCTCCCAGGTTCAAGCGATTCTCCTGCCTCAGCCTCCTGAGTAGCTGAGATTACGGGTGCCCACCAACACACTGGATAATTTTTGTATTTTTAGTAGAGACAGAGTTTCACCATGTTGCCTAGGCTGGTTTCAAACTTCGGACCTCAAGCAATCCACCCGCTTCAGCCTACCACAGTGCTGGGATTACAGGAGTGAGCCACTGCGCCCAGCCCATGAAAAGTTTTATTAAACATGTTTTAGTAAATCTGTTTAGATGAGGAAGCTAAAGTTCTGATAAGCTAAATAACTTGACCAAGACCACACAGCTGTGACTAAGAAGTAGAGTAGGTTTTGAACCCAGGGTTATGACACCAAAGCTCAACTACTTCTCTGCGTATGGCCAAGAAGCCTAGAGATGAGACACGTGTTAAACAATGAGCTGGAATTTATAAGGACAGTGGTGCAGCTGGAACGGCGCAACAGTGAGAGGAATCTCAGGACCAATCATTAAGGTTATGAGATCTCTTTCTTCCGTGAGTCTCAGAAACCACAGAGTCACAACAGAAAAAGCAGATGATCTGATTGACAACGATCTAGAGTCTGCGTGATAGGTGCAGTGAAATTCCCAAGGTGAGAAATTTGGGGCAAAAAATGAGGGCATGGAGGAGTCCTGGCTGTGTGCAGAGGTGAATAACACCAGGAGGCAGTGGAGACAGACTGGGACATTGTGGAAGGATCTGCAGTCTAAGGAAGTGCGGCTGGATGAGGGTGGGGAGACAGGGAAAAGATAATACAAGCAATACTCTAGGAAAAGGATGGGCGATGTTGTTAACAGGGGGCAAATTTCAGAGTTGGAAATAGTACAGGCAGAGTCCAAAGCCTACCTCATTCTCTAATAAGCTGCTCCTCTCTAGTTATCAAGGTAGAATGATCTGATAAACTAATTGATGCTATAAGTGTCATGGGATATGCTGCCAGGGTTATCTACTTCAGCAGGAGCCTCTTCCCAGACAAAGCAAAGGTACTTGAAAGAGGATTCTTTAGTGATAGAATGACACACACTACCAACAGACACTAAGGGTTGTACTTGTGAGAACTCGAGTTTCCGGATAAGGATGTCCTTCAGTACTTCCCTCAAATCCTATTACACAAGCAAGGTCTAATCTGCCTTAGAAAGCCTCAGTGCTGCCTGAGGCTCAGCTCTTGAATGGGTTTTGTAAAAAGGTTGTAGCTCTCAATTTGAGTTCCTCTTGCCACAGCCTACAGTGTCCAGGCATCCTCCCCTGCTTTATCCTCCACCCTCACCCTAGGCTGCTCTCCCTTTCTCATCTCTCTCCCTCACTCATCTCTAGCCACCCTGGTCTCTTCTCTGTTTCTCCAATATTCCTTTCTTCCCAAAAGACTTTGCACATGCGATTCTTTCTGTCTGGAAACTCTTCCATCGACTTTTCAAGAGTCTGCTGCTTCTCACTGTTCAAGTCTCTGCCTGAAGGTCACCACCTCAAGAAGGCTTACCCAACCACCTGACCTCAAACAGGTCCTGAGCCCACTACCCACAGTGCTTATCCCAGAGGGTTCTTTGTGTATTTCTTACCCTCCAGCTCTCCCACCAGAAGCGGGGGCTCCTTAAAGCAGGGACTGCTGGTATGTGCTCAGCCCCTCACACAGCCTCACCACAGTAGGGGACCTGATAAATCATAATGGACTAAATGAGTGCCGGAGTGATCCATGAGTAAGCATCTGAGAGAGGCAGTGGAAGGATGGGGGGGCAAGAGGAAGTGGTTCCATCAGCTGCCACTTACTCTTTTTCTCACAGTATACCTTCTCTTGTCAATTTTTGTTTTGTTTCTTTGAGACAAGGTCTTGCTCTGTCACCCAGGCTAGAGTGCAGTGGCGCAATCTCGGCTCACTACAGGCTCAACCTCCCAGGCTCAAGCAATTCTGCATCAGGCCCTCAAATAGCTGGGACAACAGGCACGCACCTCCATGTCTGACTAATTTTTGTATTTTTTGTAGAGACGGGGTCTTGACTTGCTGCCCAGGCTGGTCTCGAACTCCTAGGCTCAAGCGATCTGGCCACCTCAGTCTCCCAAAGTGCTGGGATTACAGGTTGAGCCACCACACCCAGCCTGTTTGTCAATTCTAATAAAATTTCCCTGTGTGGAAGACTTGTAGGGGAGGAGACAATAGGGAATTTCTGATTTTCATTGAGTCCCACTGTGCCCTCGGGATGATCCTGGGTCATACACAGCCCAGAGCCCAACTCTGGCCATAGGAACATTGTTATAGGCTGAACTATGACCTTCCCAAATTCACATGTTGAAGCCCTAACCTCCAGAACCCAAGAATGTGATTGCATCTGGAGATATGGCCTGGAAAGAGATTATTAGGTGAAAGAAGTTGGTAGGGTGGGACCTAACAAAATCTAAGTGGAGTTTGTATAAGAAAAGGATATTTGGTGGTCGGGCGCGGTGGCTCATGCCTGTAATCCCAGCACTTTGGGAGGCCGAGGAGGGCAGATCACGAGGTCAGGAGATTGAGACCATCCTGGCTAATACAGTGAAACCCTGTCTCTACTAAAAAATACAAAAAAAAAAAAAAAAAAAATTAGCCCAGCATGGTGGCGTGTGCCTGTAGTCCCAGCTACTCGGGACGCTGAGGCAGGAGAATCATTTGAACCCGGGAGGCAGAGGTTGCAGTGAGCCGAGATCATGCCAGTGCACTCCAGCCTGGTCGACAGAGCAAGACTCCATCTTTTAAAAAAAAAAAAAAAAAAGGATATTTGGGCACACAGAGAAACACTAGGAATGTGCACACATGGAGAGAAGACCACACGAGTTCACAGCAAGGAGGTGGCCCAGCTACAAGGCAAGGAGAGAGGCCTTAGAAAAAAACAATCCCACTGGCCTTGATTTTGGAGTTGCAGCCTCCTGAACTGTGAGAAAATAAATTTCTGTTGTTCAAGCCACCCAGTCTGTAGTATTTTTTTATCGCAGCCTGAACAGACTAATACAAACATTAATAGTCTTATTACATCATGGATAACTTCAATAGACAATGGTAAGTTGGACAGAGCAGACCTCCGTCCAGGGAAATGCTGTGGGTGGGGGTAAAGGACACAGATTTTGCAATGATATCCCAAAGCCACCACTTGCTCCCTTGGGCATGTTACTTAACCTGTGAATCCATATCCTCTTCTATGAAATGACACTCATGGAAGGATCACAGGAGATAAGGTTTATAAAAGCATTTTTCATAGTTCTTAAAGGTCACTGCTCAACACATGCCAATGCCCTGCCCTCATCTTTCTGTCCAACTCGGTTACATAGGAGTAGTAAGGCCCTGGTTCTAAGAGAATTGGAAAATGCCAGATAGATTAGTAAAAATTATTGAGTGAAATAAATGCATATAAGCCTGAGTGTGTGCACAAATGCATGGATGAGGTTCCTAACATGAGGCAGGTGTGGCTGTTCTCTGAGCCTATTGTGTAAGCCTGGGATCCATTCTAATGAGTGGTTTTGTGCTATAATTGTAGTTGGATAGTCTGACTAACACCAGAGGCCACAGGTGACCCTGGTGGAACATTTGGAAGAAAAAGCCAGAATTTGATGGAGTACTTCACCAGTTTCCAAATGCCAAATAGAACTAAAATCGTATTACCGGCCAAGTAAAGAAGAATCCAGCTGAATTATTAAGAACATGAGTCATTTTGAGGCTCCTTGGAATTAACCATGTCTCTGAGAATTCACATTCTTCTGTAAAGATCTCCCTTAAATAACTATTTTAGTGTTACCTTTCCAAGGAGAAGAGACCTCTTAAAATCCCTTGGTTCCTGTTGAGCTGCCAGATCCCGAGGTGATCAAACAGGACAACAAGCCAAACTGAAAGAAACAACCAGGCCTTTATTCATTTACCACGAGAGTGAAGGCAAGAGACAAACAGAAAAAGGAAGGAGGGGGAAGAACTAGGGTTAAAAAGTACTGGGTCAGAGTACTCAATGGAGAGAAGAGTCTTAGTCAAGGTCCCCCTATAAGGAACATCTTGGTGGATGTACCTGAAAAGTGCCCCCCCCTCTAGCAGGGCTATAGATAAGGAGGACACCAAATAGAGATGTCTTGGCTATGAATGCAAATATCTGTAAGTATGAGCAGTAAGTGTGGAGGGACTTGAATCCTTGACTGCACCTCCCTCCTCCAGACACTACGATGTGGGGAGGACAACTTTCTCCCATGAGACCTGCCAGGAAAAGCCTTGCAATTGCCTTTGGTCAGACCTGAGAGATCATACCCAGGACTTCAACCTGGAGCTGGACTCTTCACTATTGATAAGATCTCCACCACACGTTGGTCTGAAGCCATGGGTCTTAACCTTAGAGTCTGGAATTACTAGAGAATCTGTTTAAAACTATAAATCCTCTCCTCTGAAAATGCACATAGATATATTTGGCATAAAATTTCATGAAATTTATAAAACCATGAAGTCTACCTGTAAACCCAAGGTTAAGAAATCCATCACTACAGAGGAACAGATTACTCTGTCAGGGATTTGAATAATGTATAGGCCCATGTGGCTTTACTGTGGGATGTCACTAGAGGATGAAATCAGGTAACCTGGCCGGTGACTGCAGAACCACTCTGATAGAACCCCAGAACTGGCTTCACCTGTGATATGGTTTAACCACCATGCTCATTTCTAAAGGTGAACACTGGTATCGTGTGTGTGTGTGTGTGTGTGTGTGTGTGTGTGTGTGTGTGTGTGTAAAACAACTGATTGAATAAGTTTAACAACCCAGCAAGCACATATAGCTTGTGAGACTCAAGAAATACTTAAGTTGGTGCTCAATAATTGTATTAGTTTGCTTAGGTTGCCATTACAAAATGCCACAGACTGGGTGGCTTAGACAACAGAAATTTATTTATCACCATTCTAGAGGCTGAGAAGTCCAAGATTAAGGTGCCAGCAAGATACGTTTCATTCTGAGGCCTCTTCTCTTGGCTTGTACACAGCCACCTTCTCCCTATATTCTTATATGACAGAGAAAGAGAGAGCTTTGCTTTGCTCTGTCTCTTTTTTTTTTTTTCTTGAGACAGAGTCTCGGCCTGTCGCCCAGGCTGGAGTGCAGTGGCACAATCTCGGCTCACTGCAACCTCTGCCTCCGGATTCAAACGATTCTCTTGCCTCAGACTCCAGAGTATGTGGGATTACAGGCGTGTACCACCATACCCATCTAATTTTTTGTATTTTAGTAGAGATACGGTTTCACCATGTTGCCCAGGTTGGTCTTTAACTCCTGAGCTCAGGCAATCTGCCTGCCTCAGCCTCCCATAGTGCTAGGATTACAGGCATAAGCCACCATGCCCAGCTGGTCTCTCTCTCTTCTTATAAGGACACTAATTCTATCAGCTTAGGCCCCACCCTTATGACCTCACCTAACCTTGCCACCTAAAAACCCAATCTTCAAATACAATCACAATGGAAGTTAAGGCTTCAACATACAAATTTTGGAGGGACACAGTTCAGTTCATCGTCATATTTAAACCAGTTCTTCCTTCTCGACCTCAAAAGGATTTCTCCCACTAAATTGAAAGTCTCTTTGCACTACTGGAGTTGAGCCAACCATGAAACAATGACAAGTTACTTCCAGAGATACCCAATATCCTTGGATTATGTTGAACATTTAGCATAGAACCTACCTATTCTTAATAATGCTTCTTTCTGCAAAGGAAAAATAAAATTTTTCCAAAAATTTTACAGATTTTTCTGCTGGGCTATATATATTGATGGGGAGTAACCACAAATTCACACCCCACTGTGAGATTAGATTATATTCCCACTCTACTTCAGCAAGGTTACAAACCCTACTGAAAGCATAGTGGCCATGCAGGGCAGAAACAGATGTAATATATACTTCACCCTCAAAATGTTTCATGGAGGGCATGTAGTCACCATTGACTTTTTTGGCTCAAGGTAAGATCTTGGTGGAAAACTGCCAAGCCACTGCCCTTTTAATACACATGGCTTATATATATCATCATTTCAGAAGCACTTATATTAAAATAAATGAGATGCATTAAAATCTGTGTGCTACCCTTTAACAAAATTTTTACAAATATCAAGCTCTCCTACTTCTTGAACCCAAATTAGCACTAGCAAGGCCTCATCCTCCTCCAGGGGGTGAGGGTTGTCAGTGCCTAAATGTCCCTTGTATTAGTTCATTCTCTCGCTGCTAATAAAGACATACCTGAGACTGGGTAATTTATAAAGAAAAACAGGTTTAATGGACTCACAGTTCCACATGGCTTGGGAGGCCTCACAATCATGGTGGAAGGCAAGGAGCAGCAAAAGCACATCTTACATGGATGGTGGGAGGCAAAGAGGGATTGTGTAGGGAAACTCCCCTTCATAAAGCCATCAGATCTCATGACACTTATTCACTATCATGAGAACAGCATTGTAAAGACCTGCCCCTATGATTCAATCACCTCCCACCGGGTCCCTCCCACAACACATGAGAATTATGGGAGCTACAAATCAAGATGAGATTTGGGTGGGGACACAGCCAAACCATATCATCCCTGAACAATACAGCTTCTCCACTTCTGGAAAATTCATGTTCTTGGGGTGCTTAAAACACTATGATTCACTGCATTTTGCCTGAAAGGTGATTGAAACACTCATAAGACATTATCAGAAAAAAACTAGTTCAATTTGGAAAAATAATACATGGATTCAGTTATAGAAACTCAAAGGAATGCATGAATTGGACTGAGAAAACAGTCACAGTAAGAGACCCTCCTCTAGCTCAGCAGCTAAGATTTCTCTGTTTCCATGTCATTAGCTAACATGCTCTGAATAATTTTAATTGTTCATATAGATCAGTAACTGAAGCTTTACAAAGCCCTACATGAAAGGTTGTTTTTCCATAAGTGCAGGCTTCAAATTAAAAATTCATTCAAAGTTACCAGACAAATTGCCCACTGAAGCAAATAATTGAAATTGTCAGAGTATCAAATAAAAATGTTTAAGTTCACTTTTTTTAAAAAAATCTATAAAATGTTGCTAACAAAGTAATTTTTAGTTTTCATTTTTAAACTGTCAGTGCTTTTTTCCAGATACCATTCATCCCTGAAAAAAATCATATTTTGGTCTATAATTGCAAAAATTATTTTTCATGGGTAGTTTCATATTTCTAAATGTCACTTCACTTTAATTTTTGTAATTCTATCAATTTCATGTCTGGAGTTCTTCCCTGCCACCTCAGCTGAGCTCACATGCCCACTGGTAGGTGCTGTAGGATTTCCTCTCACAATTATAGCCTTAAGTTATTAATGTTTGAGACAGGGAAAGAGAGAGGAGGATTCTTATAAACGGCTCTGAGCATCTACTGAGGATGAGAAGACTTTAACTAAAATCAACTTGGCTCTTGAGAACACATTTCTCTTTGACGATTGAAACACCTAACCTTGTCATTCAAGTTAAACTCAATTGCTACCATTTTAAAATGCAGCGACTCAGTATTAAACTCAGTCGATTCAAGCCTCTGTTCCTCAGCTCCTTTCTCCCTGGGAATGGTTTTTACTGGCGGGTGGGTTTGCAGCACTGTCCTGGCATCAGGCGTAAGAGGCAACTGGAGTTGGCATCCACAACTGACGTCCTCCAAACCCAATCAAGTTTGCCTTAGGTTCACTAGCTCTGTCCCAGAATGCTGCAACTCACCTCCAGTAGGAAAAGAGGACATAGAATGAAGGGATTGGGAAAATCTAAGTGGCTTTTCTCTGCTCTACCTCATATACAGTGAGATCTAGTGTATTAGTCCATTTTCATACTGCCATGAATAAATACCAGAGACTGGGTAATTTATAAAGAAAAAGAGGTTTAATGGACTCACAGTTCCACATGGCTGGGGAGGCCTCACAATCATGGCTGAAGACGAAGGAGGAGCAAAGGGACATCTTACATGGCAACAGGCAAGAGAGTGTGTGCAAAAGAACTGTCCTTTATAAAACCATCAGATCTCATGAGACTTATTCACTATCACGAGAACATCATGGGAAAAAAACAGCCCCCATGATTCAATTACCTCCCACCAGGTCCCTCCCACAACCCATGAGGACTATGGGGGCTACAGCTCAAGATGAGATTTGGGTGGGAACACAGCCAAACATATCATCTAGATTCTGTTAGACTCTCTCAGCTCATTACCTGGACACCTTAGCTATACAGTCTCCGATGCCATGTTGGACATTTTTGGGTCAAGAGGAACAAAGTGTGGTCAACAAGGCTGGAGAAAGAGGAATCTTCAGTACACACTAGCATCCAAACCATGTCTACTTTCTCTCCAAATCTCCTCCTCACTCCCGCTGGATAGACTTTTATCTCCTTTCTTTCACTAAGGTATAATTTACATATAGTGTATGAACAATTCGATTAGTTTTAACAAATGTATACACTTTTGTAACCTATAGTCTTATCAAGATATAGAATATTCTATCACACCAGAAATTTTTCTTATGCTTCCCAACCCCCCATCAATTACCACTCCTAGGCAAACACTTTTCTGATTTCTATCATCACAGATTAATTTTGTGTGTGCCAGAATTTCATATAAACGAAATCATGCAGGGTGTGCTATTTGGGGTCTGGCTTCATCCACTCAGCATCATGTTTTTGAGATGCATGCATGTGGCACTATTAGTAATTTACTCCAATATATTGCATTGTATGAAATTTTTTTCCAATTTCTCCCTTCCATCTTTATTGATTCTCAAGATTTTGCACAGAAAACTCTTTGGGGGCTAGAAGAGCAGTAATTGCATCACACTGTTTCCAAGACTTCAAGTTTCAAAAACAAATCATTAAAAAAAAAATACAGCTCCTGATTTGAATTAGATACAGGGACAAAAAAGTAGCACATACTTGAAGGTTACATGGTCTACAAATGGTGGCAATATTTTCCTTGGGAGAGTAGTTCTGTTGGTATGTATTTTTTAAATACTCAAAAGGCTCAACCTCAAGCAGTAATAAACACAAGCAAAAGTGATTTAACCCTTAAAATAAATACCAGAAAAACCTCTCTGTACATAGAAGTGAAAGAATATGTAACACTTTCACTCAAAAAATTATAATAATAAAGGATTTGTTCATATATGTAGCTGAAATCTGCTGTTCCGGCCCACATGTCCCCAGTAAAGAAGGGAGTCACAGACAATAGGTGACTACTGTGGTTTTCTTACAGCCTTTTTATACTGGGACACTACCACCACCACAAATTTATCCCTCTCGTTATATTTTTAAATTAAAAAAAAAATTTTTTTCTTCCTATTTTGTGTTTTGTTTTGTTTTACAGCATGCCAAATCCTTTCACATATGTGATGGCCTTCAACAACCTCTCTTTTAAGTTTTTCTTTGCTTGAATATTCTGGAAGTAAAAGCACATTAAAGCAAGTAGGAGATGTAGGTAACCTTTCTGTGTCTGGGCCATTTTTGGCTAGAATCATCACTAATTTTCCTAGTCCTCCCACAGGTGCTCTGTCTGTGCCCAGTGCAAACTGCAAGAAGAGTCTTTTCTGTTCATCCATAAATGAATGATTTCCCAGAACTCCCTCATCAGAACGGAGTCCCTGGTATGGCCACCGTCATATTCCGTAGTTTCTTCTAGTGCTTGGAAATCTAGATTCTGGCTTCCACATATAAGCAATTCAATTTCTTCTGGTCTGAGTAAATAAGGGAGATTCACTGGACACCATATGAAAACCTCTCCGAAAAGCCTTGAACTGTTTTTCTACTGATTGAGAATGTAGTCAGAATAAAGATTGACAAATTTCTTCCTGTTTTCATTTGTAATTGGAATTTTATCACCATTTTCCTTTAGATCATACATCATTGGGTTACCAAAAAGATCTATCTGTGATACCTGGAAAGTGATCATCATGTCATCTTCCACATTCCCTTCATACTCCAATAAATCTTTTAAACTCTGATATAAAACTGGGTGACAGTCTCCCAAGTGATAAAAAGTTCCTTTTTTCCCCATTACCTTCCTGTAAACAACCATGGGAAAATTTACACCCAGTATACAGTTATTGTAAATAGCCAGACCCAGTACTATGCCAATCAGAGTAAACCAACCCTCAGTTTGAAAAGATGGATTAGCCGGGTGTGGTGGCTCACACCTGTATCCCGGCACTTTGGGAGGCTGATGCAGACAGATCATGAGGTCAGGAGATCGAGACCATCCTGGTTAACATAGTGAAACCCTGTCTCTACTAAAAATACAAAAATTAGCCAGGTGTGGTGGCGCACACCTGTAGTCCCAGCTACTCAGGAGGCTGAGGCAGGAGAATGGCATGAACCCAGCAGGTGGAGCTTGCAGTGAGCAGAGACTATGCCACTGCACTCCAGTCTGGGCGACAGAGTGAGACTCCATCTCAAAAAAAAAAAAAAAAAGAAAGAAAGAAAAAGAAAGAAAAGAAGAGAAGATGGATCAAATCAAAACAAATTTGTAAGTTCATCGTACGTGAACATACCAATATCTGGATTGAAGATTTCCTCCACAACCAGCTGAAAAAATTATTTGGAAACACCTCCCTCACCTTGTTCTCCTTCAAATTCCACATAGAACTGCTTCAAGTCTGCAGGATTTTCCTTAGTGATCATCTCTAGCCGGACAAGTGCATCATCTATGATATGGTCACATCTAACAATGAGTCTCATATATGGATTCAACTGCTGTCCTTGAACTAAGCTGTAGAGAACAGTGATTCTTCGTTCACTGTACATGGGAATCCTATTGTCATAATATTATCCCAAATTCTTTGTGACAGCATACACTAAAAAGGGGTATGTCATAAAAGAGAATTTGTTCTGTTTCTACTTTGAAAACAGTATAATTTTTATGCATTTCTAGAACCTCTTTCAGTGGTTCATTAATAAACTCTTCAAAAGGGATAAGGGATTTTTGACAATCCAGGGTTTTAACACCAAGTTCATTTTCCAGGGGGTCCACTCAAGGACCTTTCTTGTTTCTTCTCTCTTCTTCCAAAAGCTCCTGAAGTGTCAGCTCACTGGACTCAGGGATGGGCTCTTCATCATCTTCCTCATTGTGATTTGTGTCCACTTCCCCTCCCACTACCATTTGCATAGTAAATCACTTTCAAGCACTTCGAAGCAGCAACAATGGCATCATCATCATTCACTAGATTTTGACTATTAAATTCATTGCTTATGACTTTGTAAGTAGTAAGTTGCTGAAATGTCTCCATCATTCTCTGAATCTGGTCTGCACTGTATTTAGACCACAGTCTGATCAGTTTTCCTTGGGCTGCAAGGGGTAGCTTGCTCACTGCTTTGCAAAATAATGGCAAAGCCATTTCCAGATATTCAGGACTGTGGAGATTTCTGTTCTCCATTACTATAATGAACAAATTCAGATAATTAGGATCTTGAGAGTATACCTTGTGATACATCAAGTCACATTCCACGTTAGGTGACAAATATACAAGTGCATTGAGAGAGGCAATTTCAATTTTTTTATTAGAGAGCAATCTGGTGTAGACCCTTCTAATGGCATCAGTATCCACAGACACATCATCAGGGCCTAATTTTTGCAAATTGTTTTCTCCCTGTGAGCTATCACCTGTGCTTGAGGAAGATGCTTCTGAGTCTTCTTCCATAGCAGCAGCAGAACATGCAGCTTTTCCCTTTTCATTTTCATTCTTCTCTTCATCCTTTGCTTGAAGAGACTTCAGTTCTTCCTTGGTGTGTTGTTTAGCTTTCCGGAAGCTCTCTACCAATGCCTCAGCACTAGAAAAAACTCTTCCAATAACACAGTTAAGGGGGAATAATCCTCTCTTTCTCTACATAATTCAGTAATTTCATATACCTTCTCTTCTGTTAAGTAAGTCACACCTTTAAAATCTATATGAAAATTTTACAGTTTATCTAGTCATCTAATAGACATTTAGATTATTCCCAATTTTTTACTACTATGAATAAAATTGCTATGAATGTTTACATACAAATATTTTTGGACATATATTTTTATTTATCTTGGGTAAATTGATCTACTAGCACTATGTGTCCCTAGATAAAGTGTAAACGTGCTGGGTCAAAGGGTAGATGAATGTTTCGCTTTATTAGAAACTGCCAGTTTTCCAAAGTGATTGTACTTAAGTCTTTTTGGAGGGTAACTGCTCTTAGTACACATCATCTTCTATTCTATTGTTTAAAAGGTAAGTTTTACATTCTTTTTCCTCCAAGCAATAGCTGCCTTAAAGCCCCACATATTTTCTTCCCTAAAAAGTTCAGATTTTACAAATACAAAATGCTATCGCTCTACTAAGAATTATAAAAGCTTATTTTAGAACAAAAAGCCAAGGATTTGACTCTTTGTTCACACTGTGTTCTTTCTGGTCTCCCCTTCACTGACAGTCTAAGATTTGTGGCTTAGTTTAAATGACCAAAGAGCTACAGGGTCACAAGTGGTGAAGAGAAAGAAAAACACGAGATCAGATTTTAAAATAATCAGCTAGCAATTTGGGACACCAAGCAATGCCCAATAAACTTGCCGAACAAGTTTATTCTAAAGGTTTGATAACAGCCAATGAACGGTGCAGGAAAAATACGTTGACCACGGCTGGGGACATTTCATTTACTATTTCTGTGGTATTTCCAACAGAGAAACAAGAGAATGAATTTGTCTTTCAGTCAAGAGCTATCACTATCAATGTATTTCTATGATGTTAGGAGAAATCCTGAATATTGCTATAAACATTATCCCTCTGTATACAAATTAGAGCTATTGGGCTATGATTTTTTTTTTTTTTTTTGAGATGGAGTTTCGCTCTTGTTGCCCAGGCTGGAATGCAGTGGCACGATCTAGGCTCACTGCAACCTCCACCTTCTGATTTCAAGCGATTCTCCTGCCTCAGCCTCCCAAGTAGCTGGGATTTCAGGCATCCACCACCACACTCAGCTAATTTTGTATTTTTAGTAGAGATGGGGTTTCACCATGTTGGCCAGGCTGATCCGGAACTCCTGACCTTGTGATCCGCCCGCCTCAGCCTCCTGAAGTGCTGGGATTACAGACATGAGCCACAGCGCCCAGCCCAGGCTATGATTTTTATATAGGCAACAAAAATTTCTTTTAAAAAAATTCCAAAAGTACATATACTAGTCAGTTGCAGTTCTCAAGGAATTATGACTCCCAAAATTCATGACCTGG
This sequence comes from Pan troglodytes, assembly GCF_028858775.2. Taxonomy (NCBI): domain Eukaryota; kingdom Metazoa; phylum Chordata; class Mammalia; order Primates; family Hominidae; genus Pan; species Pan troglodytes. Next base: position 31,771,222 of record NC_072420.2, read on the forward strand.
TGTAGCTCTTGCCCCTTCAATTGAAGCTGAATAAAGCAGGTTACTTAATAAATACTAGAATTCAGTGGAGGTGATGCTTTGCAACTCTGGAACTGAGCCTTTAGAAGGGCTGGCATCCCTGCTTTGTTGCCACTAGGAGCTCTGCACAGCCATTGAAGTACAGATATTCTTCCAGAAGGATGATGTGAGGATGACACAAAGAGAAGGAGAGGATGTGAAGGAGAATCGGAGTGCAAGTGACAGTGAGAACTGAGGCCCCAGACGTAATGATCCCAAGTCAGTCATCTGATGTGGTCCAGTCCAGCATATATCACATGGAGCAGAGGCAAGCTGTTCCCACTATGCACCTTGTGAATTCCTGACCCACAGAATAGCAAACAAATAAAACTGTTATTCTTTTAAGCTACTAAACATAGAGGGTGATTTTTCATGTAACAATAGAAGTAGTCTTGTGGGGAGTACCTCATAATCAGTTGACTGAAAAAGAAAATGTTAGGCCTGATTTACAGGTGCTTCTGTATGATATGCAAGCATCACTCAAAAACAGACAACTATAGCACCACAGCCCCACCCAGGTATGGCTGTGAGGGACAATAGGAAGTGAAATTCTCCCTGCAGGTAGAGATCTACACTGATTTATGAGAAGTAGCTTAATATTTGACTGATTGGGCAGAGTCTGCCGGGGCGGGGGTTGGGGGGAGAAACATGATTAGAAAAAATGACAAAATAGTTATTGAGAAGGGGAATATAAATGGAGTTCTCTGAATGCCCACCATGTAAAAATGTTCAGATTCCATGTGACTGTTCACTGAAGAGCTATCTCAGCAGAGGAGGATCTTATTAATAACATGGACAAGATGACCTAGCATGTGGATATCCATTTGGCTCTTTTCCACATCATCCCACTTCTTGCCCAACAACCTCATTAATCAATTGGTCACAGTGGCAGGGTTGAAGGGTATACATGGGCTCAGTAAGATGGATCCAATCCAGCCACTGCTGAGTGCTCAATCTGCCAGCAGCAGAGGCCAGCCCTGAATCTCTGATGTAGCCTCACTACCTGAGAGAATCCTCTAGTCACCTGGAGGCATCATGGAAGGGGCAGTGGTTTGTTCCCACTGGAAAAGACACTTACTCTGCATGTAAATGTGCCTTCCCTGCCTACAATGCTTCTGCCAAAATCAGTGCTTGTAGACTCAGAGACGGCCTCACTAATTATCAAAGTGTCACACACAGCCTTGTTTCCAAACCAGGAGATCATATTCCATCAAATAAAATATGACAATAAGCTCACATGTATAGTATTGACTAGTCTTACCATGCTGCCAATCAGCCACCAGTCTGAAAGAACAACTGAATAACCTTTGGGAAACTTAGTTATGACACCAGCTTAGGGACAACACTTGGCAGGGAAATTATAGCTAGTTATATCATATTACATAATAAGGAATTAAACTTTTAGTTATTCCGCTAGGAAAGAACGATGACCAGCAGGAATGGGCAGAGGAAGAAGGAAATTATAACACCAGTTAAGCCTGTCTGTCCAGTTATAAAAACAAAGACTAGTAATTCTGGCTATTGTTTTTCTTACTTTCATATAAATATCTGTGTATATATTAACCAATTATGTTCCTTTCTTCCCCTTCTCTCATTAAGCTAGTATTGATCATCAGATGTGTTAATAGTTGGTTAGTCTTTTATCTCAGTATTCAGGTTACAAGATATCAAAGGAAAAGTGTGATGCAGCTTAAAGGGTAATAACAGTGCTGGGAGAGGATGTGGAGAAATAGGAACACTTTTACACTGTTGGTGGGACTGTAAATTAGTTCAACCATTGTGGAAGACTGTGGCAATTCCTCAAGGATCTAAAACTAGAAATACCATTTGACCCAGCAATTCCATTACTGGGTATATACCCAAAGGATTATAAATCATGCTGCTATAAAGACACACGCACACATATGTTCATTGTGGCACTATTCACAATAGCAAAGACTTGGAACCAACCCAAACGTCCATCAATGATAGACTGGATTAAGAAAATGTGGCACATATACACCATGGAATACTATGCAGCCATAAAAAGGATGTGTTCATGTCCTTTGTAGGGACATGGATGAAGCTGGAAACCATCATTCTCAGCAAACTATCGCAAGGACAAAAAACCAAACACCACATGTTCTCACTCAGAGGTGGGAATTGAACAATGAGAACACTTGGATACAGGAAAGGGAACATCACACACCGGGGCCTGTCATGGGGTGGGGGAAGTGGGGAGGGATAGCATTAGGAGATATACCTAATGTAAATGATGAGTTAATGGGTGCAGCACACCAGCGTGGCACGTGTATACATATGTAACAAACCTGCATGTTGTGCACATGTACCCTAGAACTTAAAGTATAATAATTTAAAAAAAAGGGTAATAACATCACCCAGAGATGGATTAGATGACACATGAGACTTTGTATCCTTTTGGGGCAAGGTTAGCAGATGTTAGGTTGTTTGGGGGGTGGTTGCATCAAGTTAGAAAGTTAAATATATGTTAAAAAGGTATATATGGTGCCACGTTAACAATGGGTTGACTACGTAGTTTTATGCATGCCAACTGGTCTACTAGCACTATGATTCCCAGAATTATCTTCTGGGAAACCTGAGCAAGATTTGGAAGGCAGAAGTGAATGGCAGCCATTGACTCTTCAAAGACCATCATTGTGGTTTTGATTTGCATTTCTCTGATGGCCAGTGATGATGAGCATTTTTTCATGTGTTTTTTGGCTGCATAAATGTCTTCTTTTGAGAAGTGTCTGTTCATGTCCTTCGCCCACTTTTTGATGGGGTTGTTTTTTTCTTGTAAATTTGTTTGAGTTCTTTGTAGATTCTGGATATTAGCCCTTTGTCAGATGAGTAGGTTGCAAAAATTTTCTCCCATTTTGTAGGTTTCCTGTTCACTCTGATGGTAGTTTCTTTTGCTCTACAGAAGCTCTTTAGTTTAATTAGATCCCATTTGTCAATTTTGTCTTTTGTTGCCATTGCTTTTGGTGTTTTAGACATGAAGTCCTTGCCCATGCCTATGTCCTGAATGGTATTGCCTAGGTTTTCTTCTAGGGTTTTTATGGTTTTAGGTCTAACGTTTAAGTCTTTAATCCATTTTGAATTGATTTTTGTATAAGGTGTAAGGAAGGGATCCAGTTTCAGCTTTCTACATATGGCTAGCCAGTTTTCCCAGCACCATTTATTAAACAGGGAATCCTTTCCCCATTGCTTGTTTTTCTCAAGTTTGTCAAAGATCAGATAATTGTAGATATGCGGCGTTATTTCTGAGGGCTCTGTTCTGTTCCATTGATCTATATCTCTGTTTTAGGTACCAGTACCATGCTGTTTTGGTTACTGTAGCCTTGTAGTATAGTTTGAAGTCAGGTAGTGTGATGCCTCCAGCTTTGTTCTTTTGGCTTAGGATTGACTTGGCGATGCGGGCTCTTTTTTGGTTCCATATGAACTTTAAAGTAGTTTTTTCCAGTTCTGTGAAGAAACGCATTGGTAGCTTGATCGGGATGGCATTGAATCTGTAAATTACCTTGGGCAGTATGGCCATTTTCATGATATTGATTCTTCCTACCCATGAGCATGGAATGTTCTTCCATTTGTTTTTATCCTCTTTTATTTCCTTGAGCAGTGGTTTGTAGTTCTCCTTGAAGAGGTCCTTCACATCCCTTGTAAGTTGGATTCCTAGGTATTTTATTCTCTTTGAAGCAATTGTGAATGGGAGTTCACTCATGATTTGGCTCTCTGTTTGTCTGTTGTTGGTGTATAAGAATGCTTGTGATTTTTGTACATTGATTTTGTATCCTGAGACTTTGCTGAAGTTGCTTATCAGCTTAAGGAGATTTTGGGCTGAGACAATGGGGTTTTCTAGATATACAATCATGTCGTCTGCAAACAGGGACAATTTGACTTCCTCTTTTCCTAATTGAATACCCTTTATTTCCTTCTCCTGCCTGATTGCCCTGGCCAGAACTTCCAACACTATGTTGAATAGGAGTGGTGAGAGAGGGCATCCCTGTCTTGTGCCAGTTTTCAAAGGGAATGCTTCCAGTTTTTGCCCATTCAGTATGATATTGGCTGCGGCTTTGTCATAGATAGCTCTTATTATTTTGAAATACGTCCCATCAATACCTAATTTATTGAGAGTTTTTAGCATGAAGGGTTGTTGAATTTTGTCAAAGGCCTTTTCTGCATCTATTGAGATAATCATGTGGTTTTTGTCTTTGGCTCTGTTTATATGCTGGATTATATTTATTGATTTGCGTATATTGAACCAGCCTTGCATCCCAGGGATGAAGCCCACTTGATCACGGTGGATAAGCTTTTTGATGTGCTGCTGGATTCGTTTTGCCAGTATTTTATTGAGGATTTTTGCATCAATGTTCATCAAGGATATTGGTCTAAAATTCTCTTTTTTGGTTGTGTCTCTGCCAGGCTTTGGTATCAGAATGATGCTGGCCTCATAAAATGAGTTAGGGAGGATTCCCTCAAACCACAATGAGATACCATCTCACACCAGTTAGAATGGCAATCATTAAAAAGTCAGGAAACAACAGGTGCTGGAGAGGATGTGGAGAAATAGGAACACTTTTACACTGTTGGTAGGACTGTAAATTAGTTCAACCATTGTGGAAGTCAGTGTGGCGATTCCTCAGGGATCTAGAACTAGAAATACCATTTGACCCAGCCATCCCATTACTGGGTATATACCCAAAGGACTATAAATCATGCTGCTATAAAGACACGTGCACACGTATGTTTATTGCGGCATTATTCACAATAGCAAAGACTTGGAACCAACCCAAATGTCCAACAATCATAGACTGGATTAAGAAAATGTGGCACATATACACCATGGAATACTATGCAGCCATAAAAAATGATGAGTTCATGTCCTTTGTAGGGACATGGATGAAATCGGAAATCATCATTCTCAGTAAACTATCGCAAGAACAAAAAACCAAACACCGCATATTCTCACTCATAGGTGGGAATTGAACGATGAGATCACATGGACACAGGAAGGGGAACATCACATTCTGGGGACTGTTGTGGGGTGGGGGGAGGGAGGAGGGATAGCATTGGGAGATATACCTAATGCTAGATGACGAGTTAGTGGGTGCAGCGCACCAGCGTGGCACATGTATACATATGTAACTAACCTGCATGTTGTGCACATGTACCCTAAAACTTAAAGTATAATAATAAAAGAAAAAAAAAAGACCATCATTGTTAGTGCAACAAGGGATAGAAGCAGAAGTGCTGGCAGATTCCAGCCCTCATTCATGTTTTCCCTCCTCTGTATCTAGCTCTTCTTCCTGACTGCAAGCTTTGCTGACTGTGATAGGTAATTTTATGTGTCAAACTCAGAGGGCATTTTGAGATGAAATTAACATTTAAATCAGTGAACTATTAGGTAAAGTAGATTGCCTTCCACAATGTGGGTGGGCCTCATCCAATACGTTAAAGGCCTGAACTGAACAAAAAGATCAGCCTCCCTGAGCAAGAGGAACTTCTCCAACAGACTGCCTTCAGCCTTTATCTGCACCATCAGCTCTCCAGGATCTCAGACTTGCCAGTCCCCCTGCAGATTTTAGACTTCCCAGCCGTCGTAATCACGTGAGGCAATTCCATAGATAGAAAGATGGGTGGATGGATGGATAGATAGATGATAAACAGATGATAGACAGATGGAGATAGATAGATAGATAGATGATATACAAATAGATGATATACGGATAGATGGGTAGATAGATAGGCAGGCAGGCAGATAGATCCTACTGGTTCTTTTTCTCTGGAGAGCCTGAACACACGGGCCAACAATCTTTCCAGGCCCATAACCAGATGCAAAGGCAACAACAGAGTTCCCAGGCTCCTTCCCAGTTTCATTGCTCAGCTGCTTCCCCTGCCTTCCCACAGTCCTTTGTGAACTCTGCCCTTGTCCACTTGCACTAGCATTTCAGAAGGCACGGTTATAGACATTTCTCTGATCCTCCAACCCCTCCTCGTAAACTATACTTCTCCAGCCCCTTCCATAATGGTATAAGGCTTTATTCCTATGATAAATCCCTTATTCTATAAAACTCGTAATGGTTCTGCTGTCTTTATTGTACCATGACTGATACAATGTATTACCATTTTGTGCAAAAGAAATTGTGCTAACATTCTCAGCATAGGCAGTAAAGCACTCACACTGTAAAATGGTTCTCATTTCTTGTCCCATTCGTCCACTCATTCATTCACTGAGGAAACATTTGCCGAATACCTACCATCGGCCAGGTGCTGTTCTAAGACAGCAGACTTAAAATACACAAAGGGCTGTGATGTGAATATGATCAGCATCTAGAACTATAACCACTGAAGGGAAATTGCCAGGAGGAGATTTCAGTTCAATATTAAGAACTTTCTGACAATTAAAACTGCCTCAAAGGAATGGCCTCTCTGTTCTAAGGTAGTAAGGGCCTAGTACTACAGAAATTACCTAGCAACTTACTTACTTACTTCTGACACATCAGAAGCCCTGATGCATCAGTTAGCAGAGTTGAATATTCACCAGGTTCAATTTTATATTTATATTTGATGATTCCAATATATTATATGCTATCTGTGAGATTTTGAGACTCTATATTCTGTCTGTATTCTAAGGTGACTATGAGATATAGTAGGATTATATAGTAGTCTCAGAATAATACCAAAAAGGGAAGAGAACAGGTGTCTTTTGTTTACCATATGCCAGGCAATATTCATTAGTTGTTTTATAATCCTCCCAAAACTCTAAAAAGTAAGTGTTATTATCCCTTCTTTATGGATAAAGACACTGAAATTCAGCAAGTTATAGTGACTTATTCAAACATCTCAGCCACCAATCAGAAGAAACTGAAAACTTTCTGACCCCAAACCTATGTTTTTTCTTATGCTGTATCACCCTCAAATTTCAGCATTTTTATGTAAGAATTAGTATGGGTCGGGCACAGTGGCTCATGCCTGTAATCCCAGCACTTTGGAAGTCCCAGTCAGGTGGATCACCTGAGGTCAGGAGTTCAAGACCAGCCTGACCAACACGGAGAAACCCCATCTCTACTAAAAATACAAAATTAGCCAAGCATGGTGGCGCATCCCTGTAATCCCAGCTACTCGGGAGGCGGAGGTTGCGGTGAGCCGAGATCGCGCCATTGCACTCCACCCTGGGCAACAAGAGTGAAACTCTGTCTCAAAAAAAAAAAAAAGAATATGATTACTATTCATAATTATTGTAAGATTATTAACTTTCACATAATAAAGCATAATTCCTCATTTTTCAGGTCAAATCTTAATGCATGCATATTTCAATATATCTTAGAATATATATTGTATTAAATATATTAAGACAATAACACTACATCATTTGTCAAATGTTTTGTATGTTCCAACCACTCCAAAGTGCTTTACATTCTCAATTCATCCTCACAGGAGTCCTGCAAATGGAGATATTTTTTAGCCTTATCCTACAGATAAGAACAATGAAAATCAAAGAGGCTAAGACATGTTTCTAAAGTTGATCAGCAACTAGAAAGTGGCAAGGCTGGAATTTCAATTTTGTTCTGGTTGACTTTGAATCTCCTTTTCCATGTTCTGGGTACCCTGGATTACTCTCTCCCTTGGGCTGGGGCGGGGATGGTAGATTTTTCTTACCATATTTTGCAAGATGACTTGCTCTTTCTCCTATATGTTCCAAGATTATTTGCTGCCTTCTCCCTCTGGTTGTCTCCTTAAACAGCTTCTTGTTTATTTCTATAACAGTTTCTACTTTCAGCCCCATTTAAAATAAAAATTAGGAAGACTCACCCCATCAAGCCATTTCAATATGTGGAATTGGTTGAGCAAATAAAAAAAATTTGAGAATACTGAAGTTGCCATGGATGACATATTACTACCATTCGTTGTAATTTAGGTGTTGTAAGCTTTTTTTGTTTTTTCCACTTTGCTCAATCAAGCACTCCTAACTTGATGGTCTTGCTTCTAGCTATGATTCAAATCCACGGAGGATTTCATTTTGACTTTAAACTATAGCTGACTTGCTGTAGGAGATGCTTAAGACAACCAGAGATATAAATTGCCTCATCTACCGCCAAGGGAAAAATGATTGTATCTTGTAATATGAACCTCAGGATAGGGACGAGCTTGTTGGCTATATACTCCTGTTACCAACATCAGCTACAAAGAAGAAAAATAGAATTGAGGAGAAGATCATTTGTTTTCAGCTCATTACAGGGAAAAGAAAACTACGTTAGTATATATGATTCATATATAAAGAGGAACATATACATAAACACACAGTGGGAGAGAAGCAAGCTAGCATTTATTAAGTCTTAATATATACCAAGAGCTTCAGGTACCTTAAACAACCCTAAGAGATTTGGTTATTTCCATATTATGAAGGAAAGAATTGCAAAAAATAAAAAATAAATCTGAGTTTATAAACCCCTCCAAAAGTCCAGATTTTCTGTACCATATTCTATTGACTTTATGTACAATCTTACATAAATTCCTCTTAGAAATTCTGAGATCGTTGTATATCACTTACCTTTAATATTTCAGAATGAAAATAGAGTCATGAATCTCCAAACGGGACTTCAGACTCATCTGCAGCCTCTACCAATTGTCCCCTCTTCTTTAGTTTTTATTACCCTGTTTACAAGTGCCCCTGTGTTTAAGTCTTGACAAAAATTGTTTGGAAGCTTTGATGTTTATATTGAAAGTGCATAGAAAAAAAATTTGTTTCTCCCACTTAGAAAGCATTAGAAAACTTCTAGCTACCTGGAGATGACATCTATTGTTATGAGGAGCCCAAAGCCCATCTCACTTGATTTGGGGGCAACATCTTGCCCTCCTGTTGAAAATCACCCTCCTCCTCGCTGGTGGTGTTGATGGAGTTGTCACTTAGGATGCCTCCCCTTTCCTGATTCAGAGGCAATAAACTAGGTCGGATTCTCCCTGTCCCCAACAAGGATTCAAATATTGTGCAGCAAACTTCAAAGACAGAAAACATTTGGAGCAGATTTATCCCAAAAGTGATGCTCACAGACACTGTCCATTATTCTCCTCACTCTGCCCACATGCTTGTCTCACTTATTGCTTATTTTTTTTTCTTCAGTTCTGTGTGCTATCCCATATCCTCCCATTACATTCCTTTATTTTTCTCTCCCTGTTATTAGCTAGAGGTAGCTTCTGTTGCCAGCAACCAAAGTGCCTGAGCTGACCATCCAACCATTGATAGGATACGTAGAGCCCCAGTTAGACATTTACAAGTCACTGCCCTGGGACAAATTGTGACACTGGGCTCCCTGGGTCTCTCTTTCCTGGATGCTTGTGTCTCCTTCCACCTGTGTTTACAGGATGTGCACTTTTATTATCAATTTGCCATAGTCAGCTAATCCCTTCTGAGATGATAATGAATGATAATAGCTAAAGCTGCATCATCCACTAAAGGAGATTTTATTTCAGTAGGAAGCACAAGGAAACTAGAAAATGTGGCCGGGTGCAGTGGCTCATGCCTGTAATTTCAGAACTTTGGGAGGCCAACGTGGGTGGATCACTTGAGATCAGAAGTTTGAGACCAGCCTAGGCAACATGGTAAAACCCTGTCTCTACCGAAAAAAAATACAAAAATTAGCCGGATGTGGTGGCACACACCTGTAGTCCAAGCTACTCGGGAAGCTGAGGCACCAGAATCGCTTGAACCCGGAAGGCGCAGGTTGCAGTGAGCCAAGATCCCCCCACTGCACTCCAGCCTAGATTACAGAGTGAAACCCTGTCTTAAACAAAAACAAACAAACAAAAAAGTAGAAAATGTGGCAGACACAGAAGAGTGAGACACTAATCGTGGAATTCCACATATGCTAAGAAAAGATGTACAATAAGTCATCCTGTGTAAACAGTGTCTTCCAAGACTCTCCACAATTCATGGAATTTCCCACTCAAGGACTCTGTGTCAATTTTTAATTAACCAGTTACTGAACATTGTACCTAAGACCATGACAACTTATGCTCAGCCATTCCATGATCTTCCATACCCAGTGCAGACAAATTTATTGGGGTTTAATTCAAAATGTGCAAAAAGAAAAATTTGCAAATTGTTTTTAAAAAGGTACCATCTACTCTCTCACTATTAGGAGCAAGTTTTACTGCAGATTGCTCAAATAATAAATTCCTGGGATTGAGGCCCGTCTGCATTACCTTGTGCTGCTTCTTTTTCTCTGTGCACACTCACAGCGTAATCAGAGTAAACTACTGCAATCCATACCATGTTGCAGATGTTTCATTATGTTCTTCTATGAAATAGGCTTCTTAACCAAGGACAAGAGAAATTGTCAATTAATACCTGTCTCATTTAATCTGCAGGTGAATAGAGGGCTCAGACAGCTGTGTTTCCTCAGAGGCTTCTAATTAAAAAAGATTAAGAATATATCCCTGCCTGAGTTTCCCAGATTTCTCAATACAATCACTTTTACTCCAAGAACGCTGGCTACAGCACTATCCTATAAATAAATGCCAGTCATATTTTGAGAAAGACTCAAATCAGATAACTAGAATTGCAAGCATGAAGTCAGTTCTAAATAGGTTCTGGACCCTAAACACTACAGATTCCTACTTTCCCTTTATCCCAGGCCCCTACCTGGAAAACGCTCCCTTCCCTCTGTTCAATTAAATCGTCCATGTCCTTTGAGGCACATGTCATTCCCTCCATGAAAGGTTCTGTGACCCACTCACCTCATGGTACATCCCTCTCCTGGGACCCATGAATCCCCTGAAATTGCAAGAGTCTCTTGAGGCACTTAGCATAGCTGGTCACACACTCTGACCTCGAGGGAAATCCCAAGGCTTCTCTCCTCCTGTTTAGACAATCTATAAAAAATATCCTTGGACCCTGCCAGATGGTCCGGGGATATTTTGAAGAACAGAGGTACAATTAGGGCACATTGCTGACAGGGCACAGGAAGAAGATGTTTAGCTGGAGGAATAAAAATGAGGTGAATAGTCTATGTTAAAAAGATTTAAAAGGATTTTCTTCTCTTGTGTGTGGCGTAGGCTATAAGTAAAATTTATCAGGTCAAGATCAGCATTTGGTTTAACCTTGATCTACCTCTAGTCTAAGTCTAAATTTACAGGGATACAGAGAGCCCTTGAAGCTGGGCATGATTCAGACTAGCAGCAGGGTTGGAGTCTCCAGAGAAACTAGGTCCATAGGTAATAAAGAATTCCTTACACCTGCAGGGTTCTGTACATGGCATCTATCTAGGATAGAGGCTGGAAGCTGAAGGGAGATTCAGGGAGTCCTGGGTTCTGCTTCTGGCCAAATCCCATCCTATTAAAAATCATACACCACCTTGTAGAGTTAGTTGTCTATTTTAAACTCTTTCTAGTTTTACTAATAGATTGGAAACCCCTTGAAGAGAATTATCTCCCTAGCAACCATTTATCATGCCTTCCACATAATAAATGTAAAGTGCTCAATGGTTTAAATTAGAAATGACTTCTTAGTGAAAAAAAAAATCACATGGAGAAAAAGAAATATCCTAACCAAAATATCCTACCCAACAAGTAAAACAGGCAATTTAATACAGCTATGCACAGTAGAACTCGCTAGAATAATTGCTTCCCCAGACTGCAGGCTCCAAGGGGAAAGATTCACCTTTGTGCCCGCCACAGAGGAGATCAACAAATAACTATACTTAACTAATTAACTACAAGTAACTCAAAAGTTGTATTTCAACACCCCCCATATTAGTTTTCTATTGCTACTGCAACAAATTACCACAAACTTAGTGGCTTAAAATGACACAGAATTATTGTCCTATAGTTCTGTAAGTCTAAAGTCTAACTGGACTAAAATCTAGGTGTCAGGAGGGCTAGGTGTCTAGGTGTAGGGCTAAGTTCATTCTGAAGGCTGGAGGGGAGAATCTGGTTCCTGGCCTTTCTCAACTCCTAAAGGTGGCCTGTATTCGTTGGCTCATAGCCCCTCCCTCCATCTTCAAAGCCAGCAGGGTAGCATCTTCAAATCTCTCTCTCTGTGACTCAGACACTTTTGCCTCCCTCTTAATAAGGACAATTGTGATTACAGGCAACCACAGTAATCCAATAAAGCTTCCCATCTCAAGACCCTTAACTTAATCTCATCTGCAAACTCCCTTTTGCCATGTTAGGTAACATATTTGCAGATTTCAGGAATTAGGATGTGGACATTTGGGGGCCATTGTTCTACCTACCACCACTCCCCCACCACAAACACACACACACACACACACACACACACACAAATGACTATGTGGCAATGTCAGACATTTGTGAAGCTCCCCAGTGCTGATAGAGGATTTTTAGAATTTTTCACATTGCTCCCATCAGAGAGAAAAAAACAGAGCAAAGGAAAGATGCCACTACCCCCACCTTCCAGGGGAGAGCGGGTACATGTCTTCTCCTCTGTGGCCAGCCTCTCCCTTGACTTCTTACACTGCAGCTGCAACTACAAAGTTCATCGCCAACTGAAATGTATTAATCAAATAATTTTTATATGTGATAGGTGGTTATGGGAACCTCTTTTATAAAGAAAACGAAGTTAAAACCAGAGGATCACTTAAAATTGGGGTGTACCCACGTTTATTTTGTCAAGCTCCAGCATCTGTAATCCCAGATATTTGGGAGGCTGAGGCAGGAGGATTGCTTGAGCCCAGGAGTTTGAGGCTGCAGTGAGCTATGATCATGCCACTGCACTCCAGCCTGGGCCACAGAGTGACACTCTGTCTCTAAAAAAGAAAAAGAATATTTTATCAAGCTCAGCATCCTGAATCCCACTCAGAAGGCTACTGCCCCCATGATTCCTTAGGGCTTTAGCCTCATAAGTGAAGCAATGTGGGAGCCTTCCCTAGAAAAATCAAATTTCTATGATTTGGTTTTTGAACAAAATAAGTAGCAGAGGAGAAGAAAGAAAAACAGAGAAGACCAGAGGAGAAGAGGAAATGAGAGGGAAAGGAAAGGGAGGAGAGGAGGAAAAAGAGAAATGGTAGATAAAAATTTTCAGGGCATGCTTCCTTAGGAAGCAAAAACTCAGGCAACGCTTGCATCCGGTTTTCCTGAGGAGTGCAACACACTGGAATCTGGAGTAGAGGAAAGGACAGTAGAGTGGCAAAACATGGCAAACAGAAGGGTATCCTCTCCCAGCTGGGCACATCTTCAAAATCAAGTATATCGTGCCTATCACATGGACAGCCTCCAGATGCTACACGGAAACTAGAACCACATGGGGAGGGAAGGAGAGCAGTTGATCTGTAGGCTTGTTCTTGTCTCCCCTTCTCATCAGTCCAAGTTCATATAAGTTGTGTTACCTGGTCGCCCTGGGAAGCCATTGGGAAACCAGACATCACTCCCTGAACACAGTCTTTATCTCAGTTCTAAAGGAGTAGGAAGGCCAGAGCCCTGTGAGCCTGGTCTTAGCTAACTCCAAGTTCAAACTCAACTGATCCACCGTCTCTAAGGATGCCTTTGCAGGACAGATCTTGATGGAAGCATGGGACCTCAAACCCCCCTGGTCTGTCTTTAGCTACTACATTCAAGGCCCCAGGAACTTAGTTAAGACAATTCATCCCCAGGGAAACTAGCTGGGCTTCCATCTTGCTTCTTCTTGGCCACAGGACCAAGACTCTATCACTTGAGTGCTGGATATGCTGTGGTTCTACATCCATGAGCACAGTGGAGGTCACAACAGCCACATTGCATAGTCACAGTGAGCTCTGTGATGTGTAGGAAGTGAGCCAGGGGCACAGCTGCCCAGAGAGCCCTTGCCACAGAGGAAGTTATGGTTCAAGACTTATGGGAAAGAAAAGACGTAACATGGGGCACAGAGAGGCACATAAAATTGGACCCGATACCAAACCCAAGCACATAGTAACTTGTACATAACACCAAATTATGCCATGGCGATGAAGTGCTTTGAATTTCGGTGGGAAAAAAATCTCTCAAAGCTGAGGGGACAACGACAGCATCAGAGAAGCAGCAGCTCTCAAGCTAAGCCATGAGGGAGAGCTTGTAATAAGTAATTCCCAAGGATGGAGGTTGCGTAATCACACTGTAATCACATAAGTGCATCTACCGCTCTGTCTGGGAGAGTTAAGGATGTCATTCCCATGCAACTAATAAGGAAGCTGACAATACAGTTTAGTGAAGGTCATTCAAAGTAGCAAAAAGAGCTAAAGATGTGGAAGAGTTGAGGGCTCATTAAGGAAAAAAGAAAAACATATTTTTAAGGGGTAGATAACCCCCAGACCCAGGAGGGTCTTCAGAGCTGGGCTGTCGAGTTGGAACATTATTTGGTGACAATGAGGCAAGCAGGGAAGGGTTATCTACTGAGGAATGACTTGTGTATAGAGTTTCAGAAGATAATCCTGCTGGTGGCATGAAGAACGAAGGCAGAGACCAATGGAAAGATAATCAGACTTCTGTCTTCCATGTAGAAGACAGAGGCCCTGGTGACCCTGAAAACTTGAAAGTCGACAAGATGGCAGGAAGGGTGAAGACAACCCCGGGGCTCTTCCATGAGCATATCACAGGTGGCCCAGTGCAACTGAGGGGAACTACATTCCCTATTTGTCCTTCTGCACTGATTGTGCAAAGCTCTCACCATGAGACCTGGTTCACCCAAAGGCTATAGACGAGTGTGAAACTTTCAACTCGCTGTGACTCTCCCAAAGACAGAGTGCATGAGGGCTCAGGACCAGCCCTGCCTTAATCCTCACATATCCTTTGTAGTTGCAGAATCATATCACTTGGCACTTCCATTTCCAAGCAGTTCTAGAACTTTCCAGGTGCACTTGCTAATTATCACAGACCACCAGGTGCTGGGAGAAGCAGCTACGGTGATCACAGCCATGAGCAGAGCACAGTTGGGCCCAAAACTAGTGGCTGCATGAAAATGAAATGCAGAAGACCTGTTTCTTTGCAATATGTTATTATATTCACCAGATAAACATGAAGCTCATGAATTATCTTTCATCTGGTAAGATTAGCAACTCTTAGGAAATGATTTCCTACCTGGGATGAGAAAAAAATCTAATTTATTATAAATGAAATATGCAACCCTATGTGCAAACACTTATAGGAGATGGGTTTGTATGAGCTTTGTGCTGTTACAGAAAGCTAAATTTCCCTGGAGACTCTGAAAAGGTTATCACACGTGGTTTCTTACTGTCAGCCTATGGGCGAGGCAGGGTCTGTGAGGAATGGTCTCAAGCAACAGCCTCTCTTAGGAACCAGTAAACTGCACTCTCTGGAGTCTGCTCCCCACCTGCCCTCATGCCCTTCTTCCCCTCCTCAGCAATCACAGTTCCAAATCAGTTCCTCTCACTTCCTTCAAGTCTTGCCCCTCACCTCCATTTGAGAATTCAAAGTAGAGTTTAGATCTTTTACAGGTCTGCTGGAGAAATTGGCTCTGAAAACATGACTTAAATTAGAGCTTAAGCAACCAGAGAAAAATATTCAAGACCTAGAGAGAATTTCAGGAGAACATTTATACATATCCTGTTATAGTATAATAGGTGGAATGGTGGTCCCCAAAAATAGGGTCACGTGTGGTGGCTCATGCCAGTAGTCCCAGCATTTTAGGAAGCCAACGTGAGAGGATCATTTGAGCCCAGGAATTCAAGACCAACCTGGGCAACACAGCAAGACCCCATCTCTACAAAAAAAAAAAAAAAACTAGCTGAATGTGATGTTGCATGCTTATAGTACTAGCTACTAGGGAGGCTGAGGCAGGAGGATCTCTTGAGCCCAAAAGTTCGAGCCTACACTGAGCTATGGTCACACCACTGCACTCCAGCTTGGGTGACAGAGGGAAACCGTGTCTCAAAAAAATGAATAAAAATAAAAAAGATACGTTCCCATCCTAATTCCCAAAACCTGTAAATGTTAATTTATTGGGGAGAAGTATGTTTGCAGTTGTGATTAAGAATCTTGAGATAAGATGATCCTGGATAATGAGGTGGGCCCTAAATTCAATGACAAGTGTCCTTATAAACAAAGGGCAAAGGGAAATTTGAGACAGAAGAGGGGAAGACACAGAGAATAGGAGGAAGCAATGTAACCATGGAGGTGGAGATTGGAGAGATGCAACCACACACCCAAGAATGCCGACAGCAACTAGAAGCCAGAGGGGCAATGGATGAAATATCTTCTGGAGTCTCTAGAAGGAGTATAGCCCTGACCCTGACAACACCCCCATTTCAGACTCCTGGCCTCCAGAACTCTGAGAGAATAAGTTTCTGTTTTAAGCTACATAATTTGTGATAATTTGTGACAGAAACCACAGAAAACAAATACACCTGGTTTTAAGCAGACAACTTAAACCATTGTTAATCATTTCTTCTTCCACTGCCTGCCGTGCCATATACACAGGCCTATACACATTAACAACACTACCGCCAATACCATCATCTTCCGAAAAGTTTTACTTGTATGTCGCTCTGCAGATAATAACCCTTCAGTGCCAGCAGAAGACTCAGTATGGGATTCTTGTTGAAATTGGTGGGAAGAGAGGACTGGGGATTAGTGGGAGCTGTCGGGAGCTACCTTGAGACCACAGAGGGACATCAGGCTGAGATCAGAATCAGCACAGAAAAGAGCAGAACTGAAAACAGAGAGGTGTTGCCTTCAACACCCCAATACACCCCTGGAACCCCCGAGCTTTTCAGTTAAGTGAGATAATATGTCCTTGCTTTATTAATTTGAGTTTATTGACCTTTTTTCACTTGCAACTGACTTGATTCAGGACACAAAGCAACGCAGACCCCAAGAACATAAGCAATGCCTGAGGTTTTCTGTGAGAACAGCCTGAAAGCCAGTATCTATTTGAGTGATGACTCTCATCGGTTTTTGGTTTTAAAGTTAGTCCAAGAGAAAGTGAAAGAACAAATCAAAACATGAATTTTATCTGTGGTTCAGTTTTCTATGACATCTCCCCACCCAGTCCTGGCTACTGTGGCTTTGAGTCACCCATCTTTTCTGTTCAAAGTTGGTAATTCAATCTTGCCTTCTATCAGCATCTCTAGCCAATCTTCCAGCCTTCAGGGAAATGGTGCACAAAGTAATAGCTTTGTTGACATGGGAAAAGAGGAGCAGAACGTACCAAACATGACATTAACTAGGTAAAGACATTGCTTCATGTCCTGCTGGAAACAATGGTCAAGTTACATTCCTCTTATCTGGAGCCAGAATCTGTCCAAGCTGTTAGCAAAGATACTCAATGTTTGTGATATGTATGGTACTTTACAGCTTATGAAGTGCTTTCTTTTTACATTTATTTTTATTTTTCAATAAAAATGGGGTCTCACTAAGTTGCCAGAGCTGGTCACGAATTCCTGGGCTCAAGCAATCCTCCCACCTCAGCCTCCCAAAGTGCTGGGATGACAGGCCTGAGCCATCGCTCATAGCCAAAATGCTTTCTTATCTATTTTCTCATTTAATTTTCTCTACCTCCAGCCTTCTAATGGTAGGCAAGGACAGAATGGTACCCTGGCCTGCTGCAGATGAGGAAACTGAGGCTCAGTAAAGTTGAGTGGTTTGTTCTAGGACAAACAGCTAGTGACTCTAAAAACAAGACCCATGCCACCATGATGTAACAGTGAATCTAAGGAATACTTCCTTTGCCTCAATAAGAACAATGAAGCTTTGCATCCCCTCCACTATCTCCCAAGTCACTAAACAAAGGCCTGGGTAGGCTTTTCTTTTTTGACTTGGCTGACTACTGTGGTAGATGAAGAGAGAAATAAGTCTATTGCACGATTCCAGAGCTGAGAAAGCCCTATGTCCCCAACTACCTCCTCTCCACCCCAGCTCCCACTACATCTGAAACTGGAGCAAGAGAGCCTTTTATTCCACCATTAGAGATGGACTGAAAAAAAAAACTGTGTAACATCAAGCAGGAATTCACCATTAACTGTGAAATCACCCCACAATCATCCCTTTCACCTACATTTCCAATGACTTCTCACCAGCCTTCCATTTTACTCTTCCATCACCCCCTGCCCCCAAATGCAAGGCTTCCTAAGAGCAGACTTGAATGTGAGTGAGGACAGGAATGAAAACTGCAGGGCACTGGGCATTGGGAATATCTGTGTGTATAGGGGTGGACAGCCAGGGTAGAAAGAGGTGGGCTGGGAAAAAGGAGGGAATAATCCAGGTACCCTTTACTGCACCAGCTGCCACTTACACGTCATCTTATTTAATGCTGATGACCCAGCTCCTTTATGGAAGGCATTATTTCCTTCCCTGTGTAAATGAAGAAATCAAAGCTCTGGAAAGTAAAATAAGTTGCTCAGTTCAAGAGAAAATGACCAACATGACTATGTATGCATGATTACGTAAGAGAAGACTGTGATGCCCACCTTGCTAGGAGACTGTCTCTCCTTTGGTGGCTTTGAAGAAGCAAGCTGCCATGTTATGAACTGTCTATGGAGTGGGCACGTGTCAGTGGCCCTTGGCTGATAGCAAGAAACTGAAGCCCACAATTCAACAGCCTGCCAGGAACTGAATTCTGCCAATAATCATGCATCCCTGGAAGCAAATCCTTCCCCAGTTGAGCCTTAGATGAGACCATAGTCCTGGTCAACACCTTGATTGCGGTTTTACAGAGGATCCAGCTAAGCCATGCCTGGACTCCTGTCCCATAGAGTTTATGAAATGTGTTATTGTTTTCTTGGCATGATAGAAGAAGCTGAAAAGATACGTATCAGACAATACAGGAAGATAAGCATAGGAAGTGAATTTTCACTAAGGACTACTCAATTCTACAGTATTCCCCTGGCTTTTCGGCTCTTGCTTGCTTTTATAAAATCTGTCCCACTTGTTTCTTTTCTTGCAACAATAATAACAGTCCATGATCATTAATCAATTTCCCTTCATTTTAAGCCAACACAGTTGTGGTAAAACGGTTTTTTGAAGTTGAAGGTGTACAAAGTTTGCAACCGTTTAAAACACCCTTCATGAGACTAAACCAAAATGGCCAAGGCCCCCTTTACCTGTGCATTTTCTAAAAACAAATCATCTTTAGAAGGGCAGCCTGATTAGAGCCTACACATGCCTCTCTCCTCCTGCCACTGCATCATCAGATCGGTTCTATGATGCTTCAATCATAGTTCTCAGACCTGATGGACCATCAGAATCACCTTAAAAGCCTGAGAGAGGCCAGGCGCGGTGACTCATGCCTGTAATCCCAGCACTTCGGGAGGCCAAGGTGGGCAGATCACAAGGTCGGGAGATCGAGACCATCCTAGCTAACATGGTGAAACCTGTCTCTACTAAAAATACAAAAAATTAGCCGGGCGTGGTGGCGGGTGCCTATAGTCCCAGCTACTCAGGAGGCTGAGGCAGGAGAATGGCGTGAACCCGGGAGGCGGAGCTTGCAGTGAGCGGAGATCGCACCACTGAACTCCAGCCTGGGCAACAGAGTGAGACTCTGTCTCAAAAAAAAAAAAAAAAAAAAAGCCTGAGAGAAAAACACAGATTCCAAGTTTAATGAGACTGCTATATAGCAGTGGTTCTCAAAGTGTGGTCTCCTGGAACTTGTGGAAATGCAATTTCCCAGGTCTTACCCCAAAACTCCTAAAACAGACACTCTCGAGGTAGAGCCAGCAATCTGCAATTCTGAGACTCACTCATATTTGAGAACCTCTGTGGTGTGGAATATTCACAGCATAGAAAATATAAGCAATAATAGTAATATGGGAGAAAAGGCAGTCTGTAAAGAAATGTATTCAATCTATTTCAATTTTTTAGGGAAAAAACCTCCTAGAAATCTATAAACAAAATATCAAAAGTGGTTATTTTTGGATGACGGTTTTCATTTTTCGTTGTCATCTTCTATACACATAGCTTTTCTAAAATAGGTATGTATTACTTTCAAAATCAAAACAAGTTAAAAGGAAAATAGAACTGTGAGACTGAAAGGCAATTAATTTAAAGTATATGGCACAAAATTTACCATTTTGAATATTGCATTAAGATATTCAAAATTTTTTTCCCTTTTCATTTCACACAGAAATGCGGAATAATTTTCCTTACCCCTATAATAATAGTGGAAGATAGGGCAAGGGGAAAAATGATGAGTTGCTTTGACTTCATAGAAATGCAAATTTCTCTCGTGAATTCACAGGTTAAAAACTGGAGAATCTGGCTGACATCTATTGTAATTGTGGTCTCTGTGTCTTCAGTGAAATCCTCAAGGTAATTTTTGTCAGTTTCTGCTCCATGTCATTTATCATTACTGACAATCTACTTCAATAGGTAAAATCAAAACTTAAAGGAATAGACCGGCCGGGAGCAGTGGCTCACACCTGTAATCCCAGCACTTTGGGAGGCCAAGGCGGATAGCTCACCTGAGGTCAGGAGTTCGAGACTAGCCTGACCAACATGGTGAAACCTCGTCTCTACTAAAAACACACACACAAAAAAAAGCTGGGGGTGGTGGCATGCCTGTAGTCCCAGCTACTTGGGAGACTGACGCACGAGAATCACTTGAACCCGGGAGACAGTGGTTGCAGTGAGCGGAGATCACACCACTGCACTCCAGCCTGGGCGACACAGTGAGACTCTGTCTCAAAAAAAATAAAAGAAAAAAAGAACAATAGAACATAGGTCTGGCTGCATTTCTCAACTTTAATGTGCTCAGCAATTGCCTAGAAATCTCCCCAAATATCTAGGGATCTCGTTCTAATACAGATTCTGATCTAGCAGGTGTGGGGTGGTAACCAAGATGCTGCATTTCCAACAAGCTCCCAGGAATGCCAAACGCCCATGCTGTTGGCCCTCAGACCGCCCTTTGAATGGAGCCCACCTGAAGGTTTCAAGCCCATCTTGTTGAGTGGTTTTCAGCCTATAACACCAGGTGAATGGTTTGCTCATGTCTTTTGAACGGGCTGCACAGTCCCTGTTCCCTGAAGGAGCGTCGGCAAAACAGCCACCAGTGGAGATCTATTACCTCGGAAGCACCTTCCCCTAACAGTCCCCTCTCAGGCTATCCACTTACATTTTGTGTCCCAAATTGGTTCCTTCCAGTGGGTTGTCTCGCTGACTTCAAGAATGAAGCTGCAGACCCTCGCGGTGAGTGTTACAGTTCTTAAAGATGGTGCATCCGGAGTTTGTTCCTTCAATGTTCAGATGTGTCCCGAGTTTCTTCCTCCCAGTGGGTTCATCATCTCGCTGACTTCAGGAGTGAAGCTGCAGACCCTCACGGTGAGTGTTATAGCTCTTAAAAGTAGTGCTGCCCCAAAGAGTGAGCAGCAGCAAGACTTACTGACAAGAGCGAAAATGCAAAGCTTCCACAAGGTGGAAGGGAACCCGAGTGGGTTGCAGCCGCTGGCTAGGATAGCCAGCTTTTATTCCCTTATTTGGCCCCACCCACATCCTGCTGATTGGTCCATTTTACAGAGCGTTGATTGGTCCATTTTACAGAGCGCTGATCGGTCTGTTTTTACAGAGTGCTGATTGGTGCATTTACAAACCTTTAGCTAGACATAAAGCACTTATTGGTGCGTTTTTACAGAGTGCTGATTGGTGCGTTTACAAACCTTTAGCTAGACACAGAGTGCCCACTGGTGTTTACAATCCTTTAGCTAGACAGAAAAGTTCTCCAAGTCCCCACCCGACCCAGAGGCCCAGCCAGCTTCACCTCTCAATTTTACTTATGGCAGACTTATCTTTCCAACTCGTTTGTAAATATATACTACAAAGGCAGGAAAATGGGCCCACGATAGTGTTTTTCACAAAAAGTAGTTTCTGACATTGGTTAATGAGTCACAGTGAAAAATGGAAAATGCTAATCTTCCAAAAAGCATAGGCCAGGCACGGGGTGGGGGTCATGCCTGTAATCCCAGCACTTTGGGAGGCCAACGTGGGAAGACCACTTGGGCCCAAAAGTTTGAGACCAGCCTGGGCAACACAGCAAGATTCAATCTCTACCAAAATAAAAAAACATAGGCATATGCCTGTAGTCCCAGCTACTCAGGAGGTGAAGGCAGGAGGATCACTTGAGCCTGGGAGTTCAAAGTTGCAGTGAACTATGATCCCTATCTCCAAAAATAAATAAATAAATAAAAGGCATAATTATAAGTTGGCAGAAATAATTATATAATAATTTTTTTTTTTTTTGGAGACAGTCTCTCGCTCTGTTGCCCATGCTGGAGTGCAGTGGCACGATCTCAGCTCACTGCAACCTCTGCCTCCATGGTTCAAGAGATTCTCCTGCCTCACCCTCCAAGTAGCTAGGACTACAGGCACATGCCACCACGCCCAGCTAATTTATTGTATTTTTAGTAGAGACGGGGTTTCACCATGTTAGCCAGGATGGTCTCGATCTCCTGACCTCGTGATCCGCCCGCCTCAGCCTCCCAAAGTGCTGGGATTACAGGTGTGAGCCACTGCGCCCAGCCTGTAATAATTAATATGGTGATATCTGTCTTTACAACAATCCCACCCATGAGGTTGGTGATATTTTTATCCTATTTTTCGAGATGAGAAAATGGAAGGACAAAGAATTTTAAAAGCTTGCCCACTTACTGGTAGAAGTAGCAAAGCCAGGACTTGAACCCAGGAAGTCAGGCCCTCCAAAGTCTTCTATCATTTTATTTACTTGCCTTTTTTCCCCATTCCTGTTCAACTAATGGCTATGATTTGTGTCAAAGGTCTTTTCAGAACCAAAAGAAAAGAAAAGACAATATTGTATTAACTGATATTCTGTCTACTTTTACTGTCAGGTGAGACAGTTGCTTGGAATAGTGAATCAGAACCTGAACGTGGTGCTTCTAAGACAATAAAGACAGGGAGAATCCTAAGCTGGCATTCAAAAAAACATCACAGATCACATCATTCCACATCTCATTGTGTGATCTGGACAGCTGAACCCTCAACAGATTCAGGGACTAGTTCAAGGTCACACACGCAACAGAAAATGTACTTGAAACCAATTTAGTAGGAGGGCCCCTACCAACCTCCTCTTGTTAGTTTGAATAGCCTGCATGAGAAGGAAAAGTAGCAGTAATACCAATTAGAAACAGGAAAGCTCATCTCCCTCCTAACTCCCTAAAGATCTTTCGGGCCCTTTAAAAAAAGGTAGTGTCCAAGACACAAATACCAAGTCCACTGAAGGTCTCACTAACCAAATTGTGTGATGAGGCACTTCTGCAGATGAATGTTTTTTTGGAGCTCTAAATCATCTCATCCTTAAATAATTCTTCCCCCCCACCCCCCCCCCGCCCCCACAAGGTAATTTAGAATAAAGAAGATTGTGTTTGTAACACACCTTTCTTGCCCCCAACACACATGCACCTTGATCCCCTCATTTGTCAGGTACAAAGTTCCTTTTAAAAAATATTTTTTCCAATTGATAAAATTTGCTTTTGCTCATTAACTTTCCCAGTTAAAAGCCCTGGCTAGATACTTTTTAAAGTAACACAGATGGAGATACGGGAAAGCAAAGATCAGAAACATTGGTGAAAGCACTGAAATGTTTCTTTTCTAAAAAGATTCATTAGTGATCAGACAGAAAAAAAGGAAGAAAGGAAGGCGGGAGGGAGGGATAGACAGAGGGAGGGATAGACAGAGGGAGGGAGGAAGGAACAGAGAAAAAGAAAGAAGGAAGGAAGGAAGGGAAAGAGGGAGGGAGAGAGAAAAAAGAAAGAAGGAAAGAAAGAAAATCTAAATTCCTTTTCAGTTGCTTAACAAAAGAACTTCTGGAAAGCTATAGTCTCCATGCAGAAAATGAGTTTTAGCTATCAAATGTCAAAATCTAAATGCTCTCCAGATTTGACAATGGATTTTTCTAAACTCCCACATTGCCCTCTCTGGGGCCAGGACAGGCTAAACTGTGAAAATGAATGGTTGAGGAAAGGAATACTGAACTCTGCCATGTGACTGTTCAACTGTTAATCTACACCCAAAAATGAAAGTCCATTTCCATCCTTAAAAATAGTAAAGGAGAAGGAAAAGTATCTTTTCCATTTGGTCCATTTTCTTGGAAAGTTTGCTATTAAAGGAAACAGTGGCCAGGCGCGGTGGCTCACGCCTGTAATCCCAGCACTTTGGGAGGCCGAGACAGGCGGATCACCTGAGGTCAGGAGTTCGGGACCACCCTGACCAATGTGGCAAACCCCTGTCTCTACTAAAAATACAAAAATTAACCAGCCATGGTGGTGGGTGCCTGTGCTCCCAACTACTCGGGAGGCTGAGGCAGGAGAATGGCTTGAATCCAGGAGGCGGAGGTTCCAGTGAGCCAAGATCGCGCCATTGCACTCCAGACTGGGCGGCAGAGCAAGACTCCGTCTCAAAAAGATAAATAAATAAAATAAAGGCAACAGTTATTTGTCTGGGAAGAGGTGGATAAATGTTCAAAGAATGTGATGAAGAGAAACATCCCCTTCCTGTTATCACATCTGAGCTGACTTATTGAAATAATAACAGGAGAAGGAAATAAAAAAAGGGAAAGGAAAGGAGGAAAGGCCAGAGAGGAGGGAGGAAGGGAGGAAGAGAGAGAGAGAGAGAGAGAGAGAGAGAGAATGAAAATAAGAACGATAATTTTGGGACCCAGCAATATGCTTGAGTTTGCGTTTGACTCTAAAAACATTCACAGTGAAACAGCGGCCTCCTCTGGTCACAGGCAGGAAATTCAAGAACTTATCTTTCTTACCAAAGTCAATTTTAAACTACGAAAATGGATGGATTATTACATTGGAAAAGAACTGTATTCAACATTTATGAAATCTGCCGTTGTGCACTAAAACCGTATAAACTAGAAAACTCAACCCAAAATCAGTGTTCTGAGGGTGATGAGTTCCAGCAAAAATCCTATGAGAAATTAGAGATGGATAGGATCTTGCTCACATTTAATCTATTCTCCCTCACAGTGATCTTCCCTAGTTAAATTAAGTAAAAGTTGAAAATTATCCTCCAGGGTGAAACAATTTTCCCAAAATGGTCACTACTGGTCTGCTTGTACTCCATTCGGAGCCAGATAGACCTAGATTTGAATGCTGGATTTATAGAGCTGCATAACTTTGGACCAGGACTTGCCCTGTTTTTCCATCTGTAAAATAGGCCCCATAGCACCTCTCAGGGCTGCTCTGCAGATGCAGTGAAAGCACACACAAAGCACTAAGCATGTAGGAAAAATTTTGACAACGTCAGGGCCCCTTCCTGTTGCTACCACTGAGTCCAATATAGCTCGTAGCTCACTGAATTGTATGTCTAATGTTTGTGTATTTTTTTTTGTTTTACTCATTTATAAAAGTAAAGATCGTCTTTATAACTTTTATTGTGGTAAAACGTGATATTTGGTAAGATATAATTTGCCATTCTAACCATTTGTAAGTGTACATTTCAGTGGCATCAATTATATTCACAGTATCGTCCAACCATCACCACTATCCATTTCCAAAACTTTTTCATCACTCCAAATAGAAACTTTGTATCCGTTAAGAAATAATTCCTCCTCCCCTCCTCCTCCTCTCATTGCTGGTAACTTCTAATCTACTTTCTATCTCTATGAATTTGCCTGTTTTATATATTTCATGTAACTAGGATTATGCAATATTTGTCCTTTTGTGTCTGGTTTATATCACTTACCATAATATTTTTGAGATTCATTCATGTTGTAGTGCGTCCGGAATTGGTGGCTTCTTCGTCTCACTGACTTCAAGAATGAAGCAGCAGACCCCCGCGGTGAGTGTTACAGTTCTTAAAGATGGTGTGTCTGGAGTTTGTTCCTTCTGGTGGTTTCGTGGTCTCGCTGACTTCAGGAGCGAAGCTGCAGACCTTCACGGTGAGTGTTACAGCTCTTAAAGGCTGCACGTGTGGAGTTGTTCGTTCCTTCCGGTGGGTTCGTGGTCTTGCTGGCCTCAGGAGTGAAGCTGCAGACCTTCGCGGTGAGTATTACAGCTCATAAAAGCGGCGCGGACCCAAAAAGTTAGCTGCAGCAAGAGTTACTACAAACAGCAAAAGAACAAATCCTCCACAGCACGGAAAGCAACCTCAGCGGTTCGGGTGGCCTGCTTTTATTCCCTCATTTGGTCCCACCCACATCCTGCTGATTGGACCATTTTACAGAGAGCTGATTGGTCCGTTCTACAGAGAGCTGTTTGGTCTGTTTTGACAGAGTGCTGATTGGTGTGCTTACAAATCTTTAACTAGACACAGAGTGCTGATTGGTGCATTTACAATCCTTTAGCTAGACACAAAAGTTCCCCAAGTCCCCACCCGATTAGCCAGACACAGAGCAATGATTGGTGCGTTTACAAACCTTTAGCTAGACACAAGTGCTGATTGGGGCATTTACAATCCTTCAGCTAGACGGAAAAGTTCTCCAAGTCCCCACCCCTCCTACAAGCCCAGCCGGCTTCACCTCTCACTGGCACTCCCATGGGACTTTGCGGCACCTAGCCTGGGCACTCCCGCAGCCCAGACGGAGC
Source organism: Pan troglodytes (assembly GCF_028858775.2). NCBI lineage: Eukaryota > Metazoa > Chordata > Mammalia > Primates > Hominidae > Pan > Pan troglodytes. The sequence goes on from NC_072420.2 coordinate 31,797,744, forward strand.
TCGTTCCGGATCAAGCCCAGCGGACACCTGCCGGCCTCGCCAAGCGCAGAGCCCGCCGAGCCGGCGCCCACCTGGAACCGTGCCGGCCTGCGAGCGCCGTGCGCAGCCCCGGCTCCCGCCCGCGCCTCTTCCTCCACACCTCCCCGCCAGCAGAGGGAGCCGGCTCTGGCCTCGGCCAGCCCCAGAGAGGGGACCCCACAGCGCAGCAGCGGGGTGAAGGGCTCTTGGAGCAGGGACAGAGCGGAGGCCAAGGCCGAGGAGGCGCCAAGAGCGAGCGAGGGCTGCTAGCAGTTGCCACCTCTCAGTAGCATGCATCAAAACTTTATTACATGGGGTGCAGTGGTTCACGCCTGTAATCCTAGCACTTTGGAAGGCCGAGGCGGGCGAATCACCTGAGGTCAGGAGTTCAAGACCAGCCTGGCCAGCATGGTGAAACCCCGTCTCTACCAAAAATACAAAAATTAGTCAGGTGTGGTGGGCCACACCTGTAATCCCAGGTACTTGGGAGGCTGAAACAGGAGAATCGCTGAACCTGGGAGGCAGAGGTTGCAGTGAGCTCCAGCCTGGGCGACAGAGCAAGACCCTGTCTCAGAAAAAAAAAAAAAAAAAAAAACTTTATTCCTTTTTCTTGCTGAATAATACTTCCTTACATAGATATACAGTTTGTTTAGCCGTTCATCTGTTGACAGACACTGAGTAATTTCCACCTTTTGGCTATTGTGAATAATAAGCATTGTTGCACAAGTAACTATTCAGGTCCCTGCTTTCGGTTCTTTTGTATGTATACCCAGAGCATACGGTAAATTCTATGTTTCATTTTTTTCATTTTTTTAATAGAGTCTCCCTATCTTGCACAAGCTGGTCTCCAACTCCTGGATTGAAGCAATCCTCTTCTCAGCCTCCCAAGTAGTTTGTATTACAGACGTGAGCTACCACACCCAGCTATGCTTAATGTATTTGTGTGTGTGTGTGTGTGTGTGCGTGTGTGTGTATATGTATATATATATATATATATATTTTTTTTTTTTTTTTGGAACCACCACCATAGTCTATTCCACATCAGGTGTACCATTTTACATTCCGACAAGCAATCCACAAGGGTTCCAATTTCCCCACACCCTTGCCAACAGTTGCTGGAGGGGATTTTTCATTGTGCAAAACTGAAACTCTGTATCCATTAAACAACTTTGTTTTCCTTCCCCCTACCCTTGGCAACCACCTTTTCCTCACTCCAAACACAAACTTCCTACCCATTAAGCAGTAACTCCTCCTTTCCTCTCTCCCAGCTCCTGGTAACTTTCAATCTACTTTGTTTCTATGAGTTCGGCTACTTTAGATACCTCTTGTCAGTGGAATCATACAGTGTTTGTCTTTTTATGACTGGCTGGCTTCACTTAGCATAATTTCCTCAAGGTTCCTCCAAGTTGTCATATGTAACAGGGTTTTTTTTCTTTTTAAAAGCTGAATAATATTCATTTGTATGTACATTGCATTTACTTTATCCATTCTTCCATCAATGGACATTTGGGTTGCTTCTACCTCTTGGCTACTGTGAATAATTCTGCAATGAACATTGGTTTGAAACTATCTCTCCAAGATCCTGCTTTCAATTCTTTTGGCTATATACCCAGAAGTGAAGTTGCTAGGTTATATGATAAATCTGTTTTTAATTTTTTGAGGAATCTCCATATTGTTCTCCATGGCAGCCTGTACCATTTTACCTTCCCACCAACAGCACACAAGGGTTCCAGTTTCCCCACATCCTCTCCAACACTTGTTATTTTGTGTTTTTTGATAGTGGCCATACTAATATGGGTATGAGGTGACATTTCATTGTAGTTTTGATTTGCACTTCTCTAATGATTAGTGATGCTGAGCATCTTTTCATATGCTTGGTGGCCATTTGGACACCATTCCTGGAGAAATTTATATTCAAGTACCTTGCCCATTTTTTAGTTTTTTGTTGTTGAGTTGTGGTAGCTCTTTATATATTCTGGGTATTAATCCCTTGTCAGATATATGATTTGCAAATATTTTCTCCCGTTCTGTAGCTTAGCTTTTCACTCTGCTCACTCTTTCCTTTGATGTGCACAAGTTTTTAAGTTTGATGTAGTCCCATCTGTTTGTTTTTGCTTTTGTTGCCAAGCTTTTTGTGTCATGTATAAGAACTTATTGCCAAATCCAAGATGATGAAGATTTATCTCTGTTTTCTCCTAAGAGTGTTATGGTTTTAGCTCCTATATTTAGGCCATTGATTTATTTTGAGTGAATTTTTTTTCTTTCTGCTTTTGGGCTTTAAATAAAACAAAATTTTATTGAGCTGTAAAATTATTTATATACATATTTTTTGCTTACATTTATATGAGACATCCACTCCAAATGAAATTTCAAATGAAATTTTTGACATTTTATTTCAAAATTATACTTGTGTGGTTTTCTGCATATTTACAAGTAGTAGTTGTTATTTTTTCTCTTATGATTTTATTCTCAAACTATAAATACTGACTTAGATACCCTTAATTCATCATGATCTGTCAAACATTTTCTGATTTTATTTCTCTATATTTTATAGAGGATATGTCTCAGGTTTGGGATAGTATCTTAATACAATAAAGTAACTTAACCCCTGAAAAAGGCAAACATACAGATAAAGTCTTACCAAAAAGCAATAATTTTTTAGTCAATTTGATAAGAAGAATGAACTATAGACACCCTGAATAAAAATTGAGGCATTGTTATTTTTTTACTCATCATTAAGAAATATGGGTTTTAATTAAATATAATTTCTATAATTAACTATTTAAAATTCTTTTTTCTCTTCTATAGTTTTTTATTGATATATAATAATTACACATAATTATAGAGTACATTTGATATTTGGTTAGATTAATACAATGTGTAATCAAATCAGAGTAATTAGAATATCCATCACCTCATTTATCATTTCTTTGTGTTTCTAACACAGAAATGCCAGATCTTCTCTTCTAGCTATTGTGAAAGACACAATAAATTATTATTAACTATTGTCACTTTATTGCTCTACCAAACATTAGAACTTATTCCTTCTATTTAATGTATTTTCTTTATTGGGTAAGGAAATACATCCCCAATCCCCACTACCCTTCTCACCTTCTGGTAACCATCCTTCTATGTTCTACTTCCATAAAATCAACTTTGATTGAGACATATGAATAAGAATATGTGATATATGTGTCTTTCTGTGCCTGACTTATTTCACTTAATGTAAGGTCCTCCAGATTCATCCATGCTGGCACAAATGACAGAATTTCATTCCTTTTTTTGGCTGAACAGAATTCCATTGTGTGTCTGTGCCATATTTTTTAATTCATTTATCCATTGATGGATACTCAGGTTGTTTTCATATCTTGACTACTGGGAATAGTGCTGCAATAAATATAGAAATGCAGATATCTCTTCAACATCCTGACCTTTTTTTTTTTTTTTTTTTTTTGAGACAGGGGCTCGCTCTGTCGCCCATATTAGAGTGCAGTGGTGCAATCTCAGCTCACTACAAACTCTGCCTTCCAGGTTCAGGCGATTCTCCTGCCTCAGCCTCCCCAGTAGCTGGGATTACAGGCCTGCACCACCACTACTGGTTAATTTTTGTATTTTTGGTACAGATGGGGTTTCACCATGTTGGCCAGGCTGGTCTCAAACTCCTGACCTCAAATGATCCACGCACCTCAGCCTCCCAAAGTCCTGGGATTACAGGCGTGAGCCACCGTGCCCGGCCACTGATTTCTTTTCTTTTGGATATATACCCAGTATTGGGATTGCTAGATCCTACAGTAAATCTATTTTGAATTTTTGAAGAACCTCCATACTGTTTTCCATAGTGGCTGTACTAATTTACATTCTCATTAACAGTGTACTGGCATGAATTTGTCATTTCTTGTATTTTTTATAACAGCTATTTTAACTGGGGGAGATAATATCTCATTGCATATAATATCTGATTTGCATTTTCCTGATGACTAGTGATGTTGAACATTTTCCCATATACCTGTTGGCCATTTATATGTCTTCTTTTGTGAAATGACTATTCAGATCATTTGCCCATTCTTTAATCAGATTATTCAGGTTTTTTGCTATTGTTTGAGTTTCTTACATATTTTGGTTATTAATCCTTTGTCAAATGGATGTAAATATTTCCTCCCATTCTGTAGGTTGCCTCTTCACTCTGCTGATTATTTTCTTGCTGTGTAAGAAGTTTTTTAGCTTGACATAATCCTATTTGTTGATTTTTGCTTTCGTTGCCTGTACTTGTGAGGTTGTACTAAAAAAAAAAATCTTCGCCCAGACTAATGTCCTGGAGCATTTCCCAGTGTTTTCTTCTAGAAGTTTCATGGTTTCAGGTCTTACATTTAAGTCTTTAATCCATTTGATTTGATTTTTTAATATGGTGAGAGATAGGGTCCTAGTTTTATTCTTCCACATATGGATAGCCAGTTTTCCCAGCACCGTTTATTGACAAGACAGTTCTTTCCCCAATGTATGTTCTTGGCATCTTTGTCAAAAATGAGTTGGCTATATATGCATAGATTTATTTCTGGGCTCTCTATTCTGTTCCATTTGGTCTACGTGTCTGTTTTTGTGCCAGTACTATGCTATTTTTGGTTACTATAGCTTTGTAGTACATTTTGAAATCTGTTAGTGTGATACCTCCAGCTCTGTTCTTTTCCTTCAAAATTGCTTTGGTTATTCAGGGTCTTTTGTTCCAAGTGAATTTTAGGATTTTTTTTTTCTATTTCTGTGAAGAATGTTGCTATCTTTTGGATATTTGACACCCCCACCCCACCACCAACTCTCACATTGAAATGTAATCCCTGATGTTGGAGGTGGAGACTGGCAGGAGGTGTTTGCATCATGGAGGCAGATTCCTCATGAATGGCTTGTTGCCATCCGCCTGGTAATGAGTTCTTGCTCTATTTACAAAATCTGATTGTTAAAAAAAGGCCGGGAACCTCCTTACCTGCTCCCTTCCTCCCTGTCTTGTCATGTGATCTCACCGGATCCTTTTCAGCTTCTGCCATGAGTAGAAGCAATCTAAGGCCCTTGCCAGAAGCAGATGCTGATGCCATGCTTCTTGTACAGCCTGCAGAACCGTAAGCCAAATAAACGTCTTGTATTTATAAATTACCCAGGTATTCCTTTACAGCAACATAAGCAGACTAAGACAAGTGTCACTGGTATTTTGATAGGGATTGCATTGATTCTGTAGATCATTTTAGGTGGTGATATGATTTGGCTGAGTCCCCACCCAAATCTCATCTTGAATTGTAGCTCACATAATTCCCTCATGTTGTGGGAGGGACCCAGTGGGAGATAACTGAATCATGGGGGCAGTTTCCCCCATACTGTTCTCGTGGTAATTGATAGGTCTCACGAGATTTGATGGTTTTATAAGGGGAAACCCCTTTTGCTTGGCTCTCATTCTCTTCTCCTGTCTGCAGCCATGTGAGAGGTGCCTTTCGCCTTCTGCCTCCTGCCATGATTGTGAGCCCTCTCCAGCCACGTGGAACTGTGAGTCCATTAAACCTCTTTCTTTTGTAAATTGCCCAGCCTTGGGTATGTCTTTATCAACAGTGTGAAAACGGACTAATACAGGTGGTATGGACACATCAATATCAGTTTTTCCAATCCATGAGCATGGGATATCTTTTCACTTTTTGGTGTCCTCTTCAATTTCTTTCATCAGTGTTTTGTAGTTTTCACTATAGAGATCTTTCACTTTGTCGATTAAATTTATTCCTAGGGCTTTGTTTTTGCTTTGGTAGCTAGTATAAATGGGATTGCTTTCCTTTTCAGATTGTTCTCTGTTGACATATATAAATGCTACTGATGGCCAGGCATGGTGGCTCATGCCTGTAATGCAAAAACTTTGCAAGGCCAGGGTGGGAAGATTTCATGAGCTTAGGAGTTCAAGAACAGCCTGGACAACAAAATGAGACTTTATCACTATGAAAATTTTTTTAAAAATTAGCCAGCTGGGACTTTAGTCCCAGCTACTTGGGAGGCTGAGGTAGAAGGATCACTTGAGCCTGGGATGTCTAGGCTTCAGTGAGCCGTGATCCTGCTACTGCACTCCAGCCTGGGTGACTGAGCAAGACCCTGTCTCAAACAAACAAATAAACAACAAATGCCACTGATTTTTGTGTATTGATTTTGTATTTTGCAACTTCACCAAATTTGTTCACTAGTTCTAACAGTTTTTTGGTGGAATCTTTAAGTTTTTCTAAATGTAGAATCATGTCATCTGTAAACAAGAATAATTTGACTTGTTTCTTTCCCATTTGGATGCCCTTTATTTCTTTCTCTTATCTAATTGCTCTGGCTAGGACTTCCAGGATTATATTGAATAAAAGTGGTGAAAGTGGGCAACCTTGTCTTGTTCCAGATCTTAGAGAAAAGGCTTTTGATTTTTCCCCATTCAGTAGGATGCTAGCTATGGGTTTGCCATATATGACTTTTGGCCATATAAAAGTCATATGGCTTTTATTGTTTTGAGATATATTCCTTCTATACTCAGTTTGTCAAAAGTTTTTATCATGAAGAGATGATAAATTTTATTGAATGCTTTTTCAGCATCTATGGTAATTATATGGTTTTTTGTTCTTGACTCTGTTAATGTGATGTATCATGTTTATTGATTTGCATATGTTGAACCATCCTTACATTCCTGGGGTACACATGATCATAATGAATGATCTTTGTAATGTGTTGTTGAATTTAGTTTGCTAGTATTCTGGTGAAGATTTCTACATGTATATTAATGAGGAATATTGGTCTGTCATTTTCTTTTTTTGTTGTCTCCTTATCTAGTTTTAGTATCAGATTAATGCTGAAATCACTTTGAATTAATTTTTATATATGGAGTGAGGTAAGAGTGCAACTACATTCATTTACACGTAAAAATCCAGTTGTCTCAGAACCATTTGTTGAAAAGACTACTCTTCCCCCACTGAAAGAACCTGGCACCTTTATCAAAAATCCATTCACCATAGATGTATGACTGTCAATTCCATTTTGGCCTATATGCCTATCTTTGTAAGTATCACATTGTTTTGATTACTATAACTTTGTATTAAGTTTTGAAATCCAGAAGTGTTAGCTTTCCAATTTTATTCTTTTTTTTTTTACTTTTATTTTAGGTTCAGGGGTACATGTCCAGGTTTGTTACATAGGTATATCGAGTGGCATGGGGGTTTGGTGTACAGATTATTTCAGCACCCACATAATAAGCACAGTACCCAATAGGTAGATTTTTAAATTATTTTTCTTTTTCAATATTGTTTTTGCTATTTAGGGGCACTGTGCAATTACGTATGATTTAACAATTGGCTTTTTCACTTCTGCAAATAAGGCTGCTGGGGAAACTATTTTTCAATAACTAAACTGAAAAGATCTTAACACCTAATGCAACTTTTTTTCAGATACTTATAAGTTTTCTGGAAAACCTAGTGACTGTACATGAAGAATCAAGTTAATCAGAGAGCAGATACTACCCGTGACAAAATGTCTAAGTAATGAGACTATTCCTGCTCAGGAAATAAAAGCGAAAAAAAAAAAAAAAACCTGTCTCATTTACATGTTCAATCAATCCAATCAATCACCAGTGTTTATATTTCTATTAAACTTCCGTAAAAGCCCAAAGCAGATTTTCATTTTTACTTTTTAAAATTCTAGTATCTTTGCTAAAAACAATGCCTATGAAATAATGACTTTGGGAAGGATGTCACCCAAGCCGATACAACCAAATAAGTTTTGATCCCAAAAGTGGTCCCATGGGGAAGAAAGTATATTCCCAAAGAGGATGATTTTACCCAAAAATTCTCTGTGGCAACTGCTGTTCTCAGAATAGGCTTAACACATGCATACATACATACATCCACACATCTACACACACGCATTCTAATTCCAATCCGGTCACATCTTGGTTTGGAGTGAAATTTTTTACAAGCATATTAGCTACTTGTTTATTGTTTCCTACATCAGCTCTGTTGTCTTATATATGAGACTCTGTTTCCAATCAGCTTGTTTCTGCACAGGCCTTCAGAGCGCCCAGCACAACCCCAAGCTCCTGTGGCAGCCTCACCAGCTCATCTGTTCTACCTGCAGCCTTAGCTTGTTCTGCACCAAGGCAACAGTTTTTGTGAATCAGAGTTTGAAAGCCTGAGAAATGGCCGTGCGTGTTGGCTGATGCCTGTAATCCCCGCACTTTGGGAGGCCGAAGTGGGCGGATCACGAGGTCAGGAGATCGAGACCATCCTGGCTAACACGGTGAAACCCTGTCTCTACTAAAAATACAAAAAAAGTTAGCTAGGCATGGTGGTGGGCGCCTGTAATCCCAGCTACTGGGGAGGCTGAGGCAGGAGAATGGCGTGAACCCGGGAAGCGGAGCTTGCAGTGAGCCGAGATCGCGCCACTGCACACCAGCCCGGGCGACAGAGCGAGACTCCCTCTCAAAAAATAAAAGCAAGCCTGAAAAATCCAGCCCCACTGTGTGTTATCTCTACGTCACCCCGGGTGAGTTAGCCAGGGTCCTCTAGAGGGACAGAACTAATAGGACAGATGTATATACACAGGGGAGTTTAATAAGGAATATTGACTCACATCACCACAAGGTGAGGTCCCAGAACAGGCCATCTGCAAGCTGAGGAGCAAGGAAGCCAGTCCAAGTCCCAAAGCTGAAGAACTTGGAGTCTGATGTTTGAGGGCAGGAAGCATCCAGCACGGGAGAAAGGTGGAGGCCAGAAGAGTAAGCTAGTCTAGTCTTTCCATGTCCTTCTGCCATTTTTTATTCTGGCCGAGCTAGCCCCTGATTAGATGGTGCCCACCTAGATTGAGGGTGGGTCTGCCTCTCCCAGTTCACTGACGCAAATGTTAATCTTTTCTGGGAACACCCTCACAGACACACCCAGGAATAAGACTTTGCATCCTTCAATCCAATCAAGTTGCCACTCAGTATTAACCATCACACTGGGTCATAACCCAAAATGTAGTTCCCCGCAATCATCTGACACCTTCTCTCTCCTTGTGTTCCTTCTGCTCTGTGCCCTTTGCTTCTCTTCCTCCCAAATCATCCCCTTGTGCCCTCCAGGATGTTCAAACCCTGATGAAAGGCCAGCTCCATCCTCAGGCTTCATCACGTCACTCACTTCCATATTGCAGCTTCCTGGGTTTGCACCCAATTGAGTAAAGCCCAGCACACACATCTACATTCCAGTTGCAAGGGGTGTGTGGGAGGGCTGGGAAAGGAAGCTGACCAGATTTTACCTTTAGAAAGCAGGACAATGCTCCCGAGGTGAGACGCTATCTATGCAAGGAGGGTGTTCAACATTTGGACAGCCACGGCTGGAAGATGTCCACTACCCAGGTTTTCATAGTCATAGGCAAGGGGAAGTTGTGTCAGTGGAGGATTCAAGATAATTTTTTTTATTATTTTTATTTTTTTGAGACAGGATCTTGCTGTCACCCAGGCTGGAGTGCAGTGGTGAGATCTCAGCTCACTGCAATCTCCACCTCCCGGATTCAAGCCATTCTCCTGCCTCGGCCTCTCGAGTAGCTGGGATTATAGGCGCCCACCATCACGCCTAGCTAATTTTTGTATTTTAGTAGAAATGGGGTTTTGCCGTGTTGGCCAGGCTGGTCTCGAACTCCTGACCTCAAGTGATCCGCCCTCCTCAGTCTCCCAAATTGCTGGGATTACAGGCGTGAGCTACTGCACCCGGCCTAAATTTTACAGGAAGCAGGACTCAGTGATGGATTGGATGTGGACTACAGAGAGAGATGACTAGTTTTCCAGCCTGAGCAACCTGAGAGAAGGTGAGGCCATTTACTGAGATGATGGAAGAAGATAAAGTGAAGGTGGAAATGATAAGTTCAGTTTGGGACATATTGGCCTTGAGGGGCTTTGTAAATTTTCAGGTTCTGAGGCTCCAGTGGTGGCAGCAGCAATCACCCGTGGCCTTGTGTGTGGCACCCAGCATCTGTGCTAATTCCATCCATCACCAGCTGATTCTCATTTCTCAAGCCTTTGTTCAGGCTATCGAACTCCAGGGATCTGGGTTACCCTCTCCTATTCCTAAACACTGTCCCCAGCCAAACCCCACTTAACCTAATTACTAGGCATGTGAGCCTGGGCAAACCGCTTCACTGCTCTAGGCCTCGGTTCCTCATCTGTAAAATGAGAGGGTTACAAAATATGACGTCCAAGGGTCCTTCTACGTCCATTCTGGTTCTAAATAAAATGCGGCACTTTGCTGATCCACCGCGAGAGGGCACCAGAGAAACGTCCTCGCACAGGACCGCGCTGAAAGTGCCCCGAGCCAGCCAGGCACGGTACCAGGTGGGATGCTGTGAGGGAGGTGGAAATAAGGTGGAACGCCATCCTTCCGCATCCTTCCTACTCGGGCAAACCCTTAGATCTGGGAAAAACGTTCGATAAGCAGCAACCGCAGCCAACATTCTATTTATCCCCTTTATTTCTTTATCAAGACAAAAATCATTGTCCGGCTCTTCACTGCCAGAACCTGTTCGTTAAATGCACGAATTTTCAAGGTAAATTAGATCCAACTGGCACATTACAATCACTTGGATGCTCTTAAATACACCGATGCTCCGCTCCCAACCCAGAGCAGTGTGAGGGGCCACAGCCCTCCCTTTAGCTAAAAGATGAACTTGGGACAGATTCCTGCTTGGGACGGGTTCCTGCTCATCTCCCACTCCTGGACCCCAGAAACTCACAGCCTGGTTGCTAAGTCAGATTTAACTCCTTTGTGGACATTGCCAAAAAAGCTTGAGACGATCCTACAGGTCTCCAGCAGGGAGCACGGGGGTACACGTCTTACCCTCAAAGCTGGTTCGGCAAAAAGCCCTTGATGCGTGGCGAGCTTGCTCTGTTATCCTTACTACGAGAAGCAGAGTGGCATCTTGCTCCTTGGATTTCTAGCATACAGTCCTGTTATGATAGCTAATCGATAAACTGTCTAGCTTGGAAATGCACGGTCTTCCAGTCTTTCCCTCTGTGTGCGGTCTAATCCCGGTCATGAACACGAAACACAAAAGCTGCTGTTTGTGGTGTGAGCCACACCTTCCTCCCTCACCTCTAAGATGGTGAGAAAAGATAAGCATATCCGCCCAATTCATCTGACAGGGTTTGGGAGGACCAGATACATGTATATGTACATGTTCTGAAGTGTATAATACAAATGCAATCTCCAGGTGGAATTATTTTAAAGGTGTGATTAATTTTACTGTTGATAATATAATTATACAAGGGTGCATTATTTTCAAGGTAATGTTCACATCACAGTGTTTTATTTACAATAGCTAAAATGTAAATGATCTAAATGTCCAACATTATCAAATATCAAGTTGAGACCCTCCCTTTGTTAGCAAGTATTTGAGGACCTATAGCGTGTTAGTCTGTTTTTGCATTGCTATAAAGGAATATCTTGGCCAGGCTCAGTGGCCCACACCTGTAATCCCAGCATTTTGGGAGGCCAAGGTGGGCGGATCACGAGGTCAGGAGTTCAAGACCAGCCTGGCCAATATGGTGAAACCCTGTCTCTACTAAAAATACAAAAATTAGCTGGGCATGTGGCGCATACCTATAGTCCTAGCTACTCGGCAGGCTGAGGCAGAAGAATCGCTTGAACCCAGAAGGCAGAGGTTGCAGTGAGCCGAGATCATGCTACTGCACTCCAGCCTGGGTGACAGAGTGAGACTCTGTCTCAAAAAACAAAAACAAAAAAGAAAAAGAAAAGGAATACCTGAGGCTGGTAATTTATAATAAAAGAGGTTTAATTGGCTCATGGTTCTGCAGGCTGTACAAGCATGGCTCCAGCGTCTGCCTCTGGTGAGGCCTCAGGAAGCTTCTAATCATGGCAGGTGGCGAAGGGAGAGAAGGTGATGTCACATGGCAAGATCCAGGGTTGCCGGGAGGTTCCAGACTTTTATACAACCAGGTCTCACGTGAACTCACCAAGCAAGAACTCACTTATCACCTGGGGATGGTGCTAAACCATTCACGAGAGACCTGCCCCCATGATCAAATCACCCCCACCAGGCCTCACCTCCAATATTGAGAATCACATTTCAACATGAGATTTGGAGGGGGCACACGTCCAAACTCTATCATTTGGTGTGTCATCCCAAAGGGAATCTTTGTAACCATTAAAAAGTATGTTATAGGAAGATGCTTAATGATAAGGGGAACTACTCATGATGGATAATAAATGAAGGCAGATAGTACAATAAGGTACAATATGATTCTATTTAAATATGCATTTATATATGTGTATAAGTTAGACACATGTATACATATGAAAATATAGGAGCAATACCCAAATGTTAGCAATGGTTATGTAGAGGCAAACCGGATCTGCCATATATGGGTGGCTTCTTGTGTCATTTACAGACAGAAGAACAGCTAATATGACAACTAAGTGGGTTTCCCTCCATTTAAATTTATTACTAATTAAATTGTGACCAGGTACAATGGCTCATGCCTGTAATCCCAGTACTTTGGGAGGCCAAGGCAGGAGGACTGCTTGAGGCCAGGAGTTTGAGACCAGCCTGGGCAATACAGTGAGATAGTTTCACTACAAAGAATCTTTTTAAAATCAGCCAGGCATGGTGGCATTTGCCTAGCTACCTGGGGTGGTGGGGCAGTGAGGGGAGTGGGGTTGGGGAGAAGTGGAAGGCTGAGGCAGGAGGATCATTTGAGCCCAGGAGTTTGAGGTTACAGTGAGCTATGATCACTCCACTGCACTCCAGCCTGGGTGACAGAGTGAGACTCTCTTTAAAAAAAAAAAAAAGTGTGTGTCTGTGTATAAATGTGTGTGTATATGTATATATAAGCTATAAAAATTTGAACTTACATTAATTTTGGAATTTAAAAAACAAAAGAATAATTCAAGCAAATGTACTTCAAAGAATGAAGGACTTTTCAGTTTTACAGCTCTGAAAATCCTCATGTTGCATCTTGCTTTTCCATTCCTATTTCAAATACTGAACTCCTTTCTAGCTCAAAAAAACAATTATTTTCCCTGTACCCATCTTAGACTCTCTGGCTGGTTCTCTAGCCCTGTAACTTAGACTAACAAAAGACAAGTTAACAAAAGAAAATATACAGATTTATTAGATATTGGTTTTATGCGACACGAGATCCTTCATTAGGAAATAAAGACCTAAAGAAATAGTTAATTCTAAGTATTTTTTATATATACTAGGTTTGATGAAGAGTAGAACCTGGGGTTTGGGGTTTATATGGGTACAGGATAGCGGGATGTGGCAGGCCAAATGGCAACATCTGGGTGTGAAAACAGGAATGTCCCCATTTAGGGCTGCAGGTTTCCAGGCCTGGGGGTGGGGCCTTTGCCAGGGAACTGCCCTCTTCTACCCAGTATTTCCCTGTCTCCTGTCTGTGTATCAGCTTGTTCAGAAGCCCATCACCTTCTCAGGAAGTTCTTGGAGGAGGAAGATAAAACAGCTCTCAGGGAACAGGAATGCTAATGACAGGTGTATATCAGGGGCAGCTCATACACTTGTATCTGCCAGATTATAAGCACCTTTAAGCAGAAATCATGCTTATCCATATTATGCCCCCCACCTCTTATGTATAATAGGTGCTCAATAAATGTTACATGGATACATTTCTCAAATCACCAAGGTAAATTAGATCTAAATATTTTCAATCCGATTACAAGACAGAGAAGGAAAAAAGGACTAAGTTTCTTGTTAGTCATTGATATTGACCTATAGCTCACTGTTCTACTGGCACATTAGAATCACCTGGAGGAAGCTTTTAAATACAGTGGACTCTGGAACAACATAGGAGTTAGGGACAACCCCCCATGCAGTCAAAAATTCATGTGTAACTCTTGACTTTCCAAAGACTTAACCATTCATAGCCTATTGTTGACCAAAAGACTTACCAATAACATCAAGTCAATTAACACATATTTTGTATGTTATATGTAGTATACACTGTATTCTTACAACAGAATAAGCTGAAGAGAAGAAAATGTTATTAGGAAAATAATAAAGAAAGAAAATATATTTACTATTCATTAAGTGGAAGTGAATTACCATAAAAGTCTTCATCCTTGTCATCTTCATGTTGAGTAGGCTGAGAAGGAGGAGGAAGAGGAGGGGTTAGTCTTGCTGTCTCAGGGGTGACAGAGGCAGAAGAAGATCCACGAATATGTGGATTCACACAGTTCAAACTTGTGTTGTTCAAGGGCTAAGGTATGCTGATGCTCTGATCTCACCCCCAGAGATTGTGATTTTCTTAGCATGAGGAGGGAGGGTCTTGGCATCAGTGTATTTTCAAAGCTATTCAGGCTTGAGCATATACAACTGATGTGTATGATTTCCTAATTTTACTGTCCCTCAATACCACCAGAAGAAAACATCAGCTACCTGGAAGCCAAATGGAGGCCATGTCATATTCTGAGCATCTGTCTACATGCACATTAAGCTATCATGTGCTTGCCTTAGACAAAAGGTTGCACCTCTTCTGCCATTGCAGGAAACCCCAAGTGAAAAGGTCCTAATGAGCACAACAGGGAAAGAGCAAGGGTGGGACCTTCCAGTTACCGAGTCCCTCACTATCTATGCATCACTGCCCGCTCCTTGCTCCTAAAGACCTAGGAGTTCCTCCCACTGCCCCTCCTCTTCACCACTGCCACATCCCAAGTGTGGCTATCAGTTATTAGTAGTACATATCTATGGAACTTTATTACTCTTCACTCTATTGCTGTCCCAGAAAATATCTATGGAAACTTATTTACTCTTCACTTTATTACTGTCCCAGGAAACAAGCATAAACAAGTACCTGTGTATACGTGTGTGCAATTGAAATTTCTATGAGGAAACAGGAACTAAAAATAATAACGAACACAGGAAGTAAAAATAGTATCATGAAATCTCAATGTTAAGCCCTTGCCTATGTTTGATTTTGACATTTTCGTAGATTCTGACCTTTCTTGTAGGCATTTCTGAACCCATTTGCAATTATCTGGGTAATTCCCTCCAGTTCTTATCATGGAGAGCTACCCTTATCTACATCATAAACAGGTAAAATTCTTCAAATTTTACCCAGTTTCCAGGACTAATGAAAACTCTAGCTCCTTTTAGAACTGGGTTCTTAATTGTTGGTCTCCATCGAAAAGAGAACAGTGAAGAAAGTTCTTCAGAATCTGTTCCCTTACAGTTTCCTGTGTGGCTCTGGATTTATCTCTTGACTTTACAGAGATTGCTCTTCCTCTTCTCAGAAGTCTCTGTGTCACCAGAAATCCCTCTCCCAGTGTCTCCATTTGGTCACTGTCTTAGTCTGTTTTGTGCAGCTATAACAGAATACCCGAGACTGGGTAATTTATAATGAGCAGAAGCTGAGTGCCTCATGGTTCTGGAGGCTGGTGAAGAGAGCAAAGATCACAGGGTGGCCATCAAGCAGACCATCTGGAGGCAAAATCCCATATCTAAGAAATTCAGAAGTCATTACATTTCTCTATTATCTAAAGCTACATCTGGCACCAGACCTCTTTCCCAAGAATTTGTAAGTAACTAGAATTTCTATACATCTCCAGAATGCATGCATGTCGAAACACACTGTGCGACCTTTGCTGACATCAAAGCACCAAAATGTCTACAAATGTAATTATTTATAATGACCTGTGTGACTAATATGGTCCAAATTACCCTTAAGCTCCCGCTGTAAGGTCCATAAATATCACTAAGGGAAATCCACTGCAGTGCACTCAGTCCTGTCTTACTGAGGCACCCCACTGCACTCCGCTGCAGCATTCTTTCTATCAAATAATACTTTCCTCTTCAAACCTATACTGCTGTTGGTATATTCTTTTACCCCCGTGTATTAGTCTGTTCTTATACTGTTAATAAAGACATACAGGAGACTGGGTAATTTATAAAAGGAAGAGGTTTAACTGACTCACAGTTCCACATGGCTGGGGAGGCCTCACAATCATGACACAAGGTGAATGAGGAGCAAAGTCACATCTTACTTGGCGGCAGGCAAGAGAGAGCATGTGCAAGGGAACTACGCTTTGTAAAACCATCAGAACTTGTGAGACTTATTTTCTATCATGAGGACAGCATGGGAAAAATGCACCCCCAAGATTCAATTATCTCCCAGAAGGTTCCTCCTATGACACATGGGCATTATTACAATTCAAGGTGAGATTTGGGTGGGGAGACAGAGCCAAACCATATCACCCCACAAGCCAACCACTCTCATTGCTGGGGCTCTGACACCTCACCCAGAGGCTGGAAAGTCCAAGATTGAGGGGCTAGCATCTGGCCAAGGCTTTCTTGCTGCATCATGCCATGGTGCGGAAAAAAGAGAGGGTGAGAGAAAGACAGAGAGAAAGAGGGAGAAAGAGTAAGAGATTGTGAGGATCCATGGCTGTTAGCTGCCTAAACATTCACTGAGAAATCACTGGCATGAGGCAGATTGAGGAATGGAAAAAGAGCATACAAATTTATGTAACATGTACACATAGGAGCCTTCAGAATGAAGACCCAAATTTCCAGTGAGTTACAGAAATTTATGTACCATTTTTATGTTACAGAAAGAATGGGGGCTTGGATTCTTGTAAAACAGGTTATGGGAGAGGGGAGAAGAGGAATTCTATTGAGCGGCAATAAGTGATTGCTAGGGAGGATGATTGGGTGGAGAACAGAGATGAAATTGTAAATAGTTTTCTTTGGAATTTAAATGGACTTGGAAACAGCCATTATACTTATAAAAGTTCTGCTCTGGTGTGGTCACATCTTAATTTTCTTTTCTGCAACAGATAATGAGACAACAGGAAGAGAAAGAAAGAGTCATTATTCTCCTTGGTAGCTCTGTGTATTAGTCTGATTCGTCTGTTCTCAGGCTGCTAATAAAAGACATATCCAAGACTGGGTAATTTATAAAGGAAAGAGGTTTAATGGATTCACGGTTCCACATGGCTGGAGAGACCTCCCAATCACGGCAGAAGCGAAGGAAGAGAGCAGAGGCACGTCTAACATGGTGGCAGGCAAGAGGGCATGTGCAGGGGAACTGCCCTTTATAAACCATCAGATCTCATGAGACTTATTCACTATTGCAAGAACAGCATGGGAAAACCTGCACCCATGATTCAATTACCTCCCACAACACATGGGGATTATGGGAGCTATAATTCAAGATGAGATTTGGGTGGGGACACAGCCAACCTATATCAGTTTGTATCTTAGGCAGATAAAGGAACTTCAGTTTGTTTGGGAGAGATCTTGGGGATAGGTGGTCAGAGACCTTGATGCTTCTTCATTTCAGCATGGCAGAAATGCCATATTGTGAGGTATTGCTTTCTGAGCCCCAACAAGTTCAAACTTGTAAACTCCAACTAAGCCCCACCTCCAGAGTCTGTTGCATTGGGGATTAATTTTCCAACACATACTTTTTGGGGAACACATTCAAGTCATAGCAGTCACTAAGATTGTCTTAGTGTGTTGGTGAGTTCAGCCACACGTGAAGCATCTTTACCCATCTGCTGTGGTTTGAATGTGCCCCCTTCTCAAATTCATGTTGAAACTTATATTAGTCCATTTTCATACTGCTATGAAGAAATACCTGAGACTGGGTAATTTATAAAGAAAAAGAGGTTTCATGAACTCACAGTTCCACATGGCTGGAGAGGTCTCACAATCGTGGTGGAAGGCTAAGGAAGAATAGAGGCACATCTTACACGGTGACAGGCAAGAGGGCATGTGCAGGGGAACTGCCCTATATAAAACCATCAGATCTCATGAGATTTATTCACTATTATCAGAACAGCACAGGAAAAACCCACCCTCCTGATACAATTACCTCCCACCAGGTCTCTCCCAAAACATGTAGGGATTATGGGAGCTACAATTCAAGATGAGATTTGGGTGGGGACACAGGCAAACCATATCATTCCACTCCTGGCCCTTCCCAAATCTCATGTCCTCACATTTCAAAACCAATTGTGCCTTCCCAGCAGTCGTCCAAAGTCTTAACTCATTACAGCATTAACTCGAAAGTCCACATTCCAAAGTCTCATCTGAGACAAGGCAAGTCCCTTCACTTATGAGCCTGTAAAATCAAAAGCAAGTTAGTTACTTCCTAGATACAATGAAGGTACAGGCAATGGGTAAATATACCTGCTCCAAATGGGAGAAACTGCCCAAAACAAAGGGGTTACAGGCCCCATGAAGTCCAAAATCCAATAGGTCAGTCATTAAACCTTAAAGTTCCAAAATGATCCCCTTTGACTCCATTTCTCACATCCAGGTCATGCTAATGCAAGAGGTGGGCTCCCATGGCCTTGGACAGCTCCACCCCTGTGGCTTTGCAGGGTATAGCCCACCTCCCAGCTGCTTTCAAGGCCTGGCATTAAGTGTCTGCAGTTTTTCCAGGTACACGGTGCAAGCTGTCAGTTGATCTACCATTCTGGGGTCTGGAGGATGGTGGCCCCCTTTTCACAGTTTCACTAGGCAGTGCCCCAGTGGGGACTCTGTGTGGGGGCTCCCACCCCACATTTCTCTTCCACACTGCCCTAGCAGAGGTTCTCCATGAGGGCCCTGCCCCTGCCAGAAACTTCTGCCTGGACATCCAGGTATTTCCATACATCCTCTGAAATCTAGGCAGAAGTTCCCAAACCTCAATTCTTGACTTCTGTGCACCCGTAGGCTCAACACCACGTGGAAGCTGCCAAGGCTTGGGGTTTGCACCCTCTGAAGCCACAGTCTGAGCTGTTCCTTGGCCCCTTTTAGCTATGGCTAGACCAGCTAGGACAAAACAGGGCACCAAGTCCCTAGGCTGCACTCAGCAGGGGAGCCCTGGACCTGGCCCAGAAAACCATTTTTCCCTCCTAGGCCTCAGGCCTGTGATGGGTGGTACTGCTGTGAAGGTCTCTGACATGCTCTGGAGATATTTTCCCCATTGTTTTTTGGTGATTAACATTCGGCTCCTTGTTACTTACGCAAATTTCTGCAACAGGCTTGAATTTCTCCCTAGAAAATGCATTTTTCTTTTCTGTTGCCTCATTAGGCTGCAAATTTTCCAAATGTTTATGCTCTGCTTCCTCTTGAATGCTTTGCCACTTAGTAATTTCTTCCGCCAGATATCCTAAATCATCTCTCTCTAGTTCAAAGTTCCACAGATCTCTAGGGCTGTAGCAAAATGCTGCCAGTCTCTTTGCTAAAGTATAACAAGAGTCACCTTTGCTCCAGTTCTCAACAAGTTCCACATCTCCATCTGAAACCACCTCAGCCTAGACTTTATGGTGCATATCACTGTCAGCATTTTGGTCAAAGCCATTCAACAAGTTTCTAGGAAGTTCCAAACTTTCCCACATCTTTCTGTCTTCTGAGCCCTCCAAATCCCTAAGAAGTTCCAAACTTTCCCACATTTTTCTATTTTCTGAGCCCTCCAAACTGTTCCAACCTCTGCTTGTTACCCATTTCCTTTCTTACTCTTCCCCTCTGTATTGAGACTCCATCTCAAAAAAACAAAACAAAACAAAAAAACAGTGTGTATCACTTCTCCTTTTGCTCTCTTCCTCCTGCTCCAGCTGGCTTCCCCTTTGCCTTCCACCATGATTGTCCATGCTTCCTGTACAGCCTGTGAAACCGTGAGCCAATTAAGCCTCTTTTCTTTATAAATTACCCAATCTCACGTAGTTCTTTATAGCAATGTGAGAATGGACTAATACAATTAATAAAACATTTCAGAGTCATTTCAGAATCTAACCAATGACTTGGACTTTTCCAGCTTGAGATGCCAGCTTTCCTCTTGCCTCCCCAAGACAATTTTATTTTTGCCATGTCAAAATTTCTTAAACATAGTATCTACCAAGGTACAATAGGAACATTTCCTTGTAGAAAGCATGACCATTTCTTAACTTATAAAAACAAGCTCCATGGCAGAGAGGGATCCCCTCTGAGGCCCCACCACATGGCAGTGGCAGCCTGGGATCCCACTCCCGGGATTAGTGATATTGCTGGAGTCTGTAGATCTGAAACATAAGAATTATCCTGGACCAGCTGTCTTCATAAGAGAGCTGTTAATAAATAAAAATAAGACCAACTTTTCTGGGCTATTACAGAAAAATGAGCAAAAGAAAATAACAACTGAAGGGTAGCAAATATGACACCTCAAAATATGACACTTTGGCATAAGGAACCTTTCTTTTCTTTTTTATTTTATTTTATTTTATTTTGAGACCAAATCTTGCTCTGTTGCCCAGGCTGGAGTGCAGTGGCACAATCTCGCCTCACTGCAACCTCCGCCTCCCAGGTTCAAGCGATTCTCCTGCCTTAGCCTCCTAAGTAGCTGGGATTACAGGCATGCACCATCACGTCTGGCTAATTTTTGTATTTTTAGTAGAGACGGGGTTTTCCCATGTTGGTCAGGCTGGTCTCGAACTCCTGACCTCGTGATCTGCCTGCCTCGGCCTCCCAAAATGCTGAGATTACAGGCGTGAGCCGCTGTGCCCGGCCGGCATAAGGATTCTTCTGAGATGAAGGCAATTGAGAAGAAGCAGATAGGAGAAAAGCTCTCTGCCCTTCCCCTATTTGCCTAAAAGCAAAACAGATTTACATCAGGGTCCCTCCTCGCGTCTCTACCAAAGAGACGACTTTACAGCCTTATCAACCTGAAGATGGCACCAGAGGAATCCACATGACAAACTAGCCTTTATCCACCCTTAGTTTCCTTTCTGTTTATTTGCCTTCCCACAATTTGCCACCCCTAAAGACTGAAGGTCCTTTTCCTTGTCTTGTCACTTCTCTAAAGATGTACTGCTCTTTGTTAAAGGTACTATATACAGCAAAGTTCTCAGCCACCTCTTTGACAGTTACTCTTTCTCTGAGTTTTCTCCCATGTGTATATGAAATATACTTGTTAATCAGCTTCTGTTGGCTTTTAATAATCTGTCTTTTGTTACACAGATCCCAGTTAAAAACTAAGAAGGATAGAAAGAAAAATTATTTTCCTCTCACAGGCAATTACAAGTTTTAAAACTCAAATATAATTTTTTAAGAGAATTTCAAGATCAACTGCTTAAGAAAGAGCAGTATCAATAAAACTCTGGTAGAATTCTCAAGTGTGTTCCTTATAAAAATTGAGTGAATAATATAATTTTAAGTAAAACAAATTGTGTATGCCCTGAACAAGATTAAGAAAAATTTACAAAAAAATGAAACAGTTGATGGAATTTCATGTGTATTTGTACTATAGATTTTTTTCTGGTGTGCAGAGTTATAGGAGAAATCTGAAATTCAACCAGAAAAAAATATTTTAGTAAATTTTTCCTATCTTAGCTAAGATATAGATTATGGGTTTTAATTCTTTTTTAATTCCCAAACTGGGGTACTTCAGACTCAGCTATCGGAACATGAATTATTGAGTAATACAGCAGTGACACAGGGCTCACCCACAAATTGCTAGTTTGATTACAGCTTCCATATTTGCTTTAAAAATCAGGCCGGGCCCAGTGGCTCACCCCTGTAATCCCAGCACTTTGGGAGGCCGAGGCAGGCAGATCACGAGGTCAGGAGTTCGAGACCATCCTGGCCAACATAGTGAAACCCCGTCCCTACTAAAAATACAAAAATTAGCCAGGCATGGTGGCATCACCTGTAGTCCCAGCTACTTGGGAGGCTGAGGCAGGAGAATCGCTTGAACCTGGGAAGCGGAGGTTGCGGTGAGCCGAGACAGTGCCACTGCACTCCAGCCTGGGCAACAGAGTGAGACTCCGTCTCAAAACAAAAAAAAAACAAAAAAAAAAAAAACCGGTACAAAAATTGAACACACTTTCAAGGTAGCTTTTCCATTATTTAAAATTCAATATGAAAATGTTTATTTTTATTCTAATCACTTAGATCACTTTTAAGTCTAGATTAACTTTTATATATTTAACAGGGCGGTGAATAACTTTACAAGTGGATACAAAACTGTAATTAGAATAAAGGCATTTTCCAGCTTGTTCTCTACAAATGCCAATTTTCACTTGATTTGTCAAAACCAGAGCTAGAAGCTTCCAAAGCGAACTTGGCACCATCTCATCATCTCAGAACACTGAGAACATTGAGGCCCTGCGGCTTTGTCGATGTGGGCTGCGGGAGGGAGAGGGAGACACAGCAGGTGGTGACCACTAATTGGTCACAATGATAAAGTAGGTATTATTATCCCCACTGCAGAGGTGCAGAAAGAGACACAGAAGCATTGGTGTTTTGCCCAGGTTCACACAGCTGGTCAACAGAAATGTCAAGGTTCAAGCACACAGGGGTCCCACCCCAAAGCCCATGCACTTCCTCTCCATTCAGACGCCCTGTTCTCAATACAGAGGGGAAGAGTGAGAAAGCCTGGACTGCCCTCGACAATAACTCTGACTTCTCTGTAAAAATTTCCAATTTCTTCTCAGAAACTCCCTAAGATAATTTTGAAAATATATTCCTTCTGACAGCTAAATGTCATAATAAATGTTTTTATTACCAATTTAAGTAGTTTCAAAGGATGCTATGTCTGGCTATGGTAGATTACTGCAGTAATGGTCCCTAAGGAGTCACACTTCCCTGGATCCATGACCCTGGAGAGTTCCTTCCCAACTGGACACACGGCTTGCTTTTGCCAAGGGTTATGAAAAGGTGAATCAGAAAGAAGCCTGAAAATCACTTGTGTTCTGGGGCTTGCTCCTGCTACTCTTTGGAACCTGCAGTCACCATGTAAGGAAGCCTATGCTAGTCTACTGGTGGAAGAGAGACCACGTGAAGCTCTCCTGGCTGAGGTTCCGAGACCAAGCAGCCTTCCAACTGACACATACGTGAGGCCACAGGGTGTGAGAACATGCAGCCCCAGCTGAGCTGAACTGCCAGCTGACCACGGAGCTCCACCAACCCAGCCAAGTCCAGAACTACCCAGCTAAACCCCCAGATTCATGAACAGCATAACTGCTTGTTGTATTAAGCCACTAAGCCTTAGGGTGCTTTTGTTACCTAGCAATTGATACACTAACATATTATAAAATTTGATATTTTCAAATAAAACTATTATGTCAGTTTTAATGTATCCAGTGTATTCAAAATCCCAAATCAATTTGATGCTCATCATCCATTCAAAGGATACATTTAAAAACTCAAAAATTTCACATCATTCCTTTTTTCTTTTAGCCCCATTTTCTAATATCCTATTATATCCTATTACCCTATCAAACTTCTCTAGAACAAAGATCTAGATAAATGTCTATGTTAAAAGTTTTCGCATTTCCTATGACCATAAAGCTCCAACTATTTTTTTAAAAAATCACTTATGGATTGTGTTACCACTGCAATTATTATTGGTAGACGATTGACCAATATAAAAATATATCAGCTAGGCACAGTGGCTCATGCCTGTGATCCCAGCACTTTGGGAGGCTAAGGTGGGAAAACTGCTTGAAGCCAGGAGTTCCAGACCAGCTTGGGCAACATATGGAGATCCTGTCTCTACAAAAAATGTAAAAATTAGCCCCAGGGGTCATGGCATGTGTCTGTAGTCTCAGGTGTTCAGGAGGCTGAGGTGGGAGGATCGCCTGAATCCGGTTTGAGGCTGCAGTGAGCTATGATTGCGCTCTTGCACTCCAGCCTGGGTGACAGAGCAAGGCCCTGTCCCCCTCCACCGCCAAAAAAAAAAGTGTATGTATATATATATATATATTTTAGTAAAAGGTACCAAGGTTTATTTCAAGTGAATGACACTCCATCCCTACCTTGACTTTCTATCCATTCCCCAAACTAAACAACTCTGTTCCTGGAGCCATTACCACTTTCCCATCTGCTGGAGTTTATATATATATACACAGAGAGAGAGAGAGAGAGTTTATATATGGGTATATATATATATATATATATATATAGAGAGAGAGAGAGAGAGAGAGATACATAAAAATATCAAATATAAAGAGTAAAATTTCACTGGAAATAATCTCTTAAATGAAATGGATATTTTTATTTTTCAATTAGTTCATGTATACAGTCAGTGGATCTTATTTTTAGCTAGACAGAGTTCTGCATCAATTCTATTTCTACTTTTCATTTTTGTAGATGCAAGCACAGAAAAGCCTTGCTTGAAGACTACTGGGAGTGAAAGAAGTTTAATTACGGCAGTTTTATGTGTCACTCAATTCTCTGACCTCTTGAATTATCTGCACCATATCAGAGATATCATCTATAATTAATGATTTATCACCTGACGACTTGATTAGGTCCTTCTTCAAACTGATTAGGAGCAAATAATTAGAAACCACCTGGCTTACCGAAGGATTAGCTCCCTGGTCGGTGGTGTCATTTACTTTCCGAACACACCACTTCTCTGTGACCATTTGTTTGGTATCCCAGAGGTTCTTCCTCTAAGTACAATCCAGGACAGCTGAGAGGAGTCTCTCTCTTTTTTTAATAAAATGGGAGCAAGATGACTGTCAAAAGGGAGGGAGGGAAGAGAATGTGCAGTTTATCACAAGCACATTCCCAAGCAGATCAGTTTTAGGAAAGGGCATTTGACATTGAGTATCTAGATAAGGATTCCCCTTAAACCATCTGCACCCTTGAACCCTTGGAAAGTCACATTTTGGTTCAAGGATCATTGCTCTATTGGGTCTGATGCACCTTACTCCAGCTGGTGGTGAGAAACTCCCTGAGACTTGAAAGGTTAATACGAGACCTGCCAGTCATTGTCTGTTTCCCTAGTTTTCCACAAAAACGCATCTTTTATGCAAGGGCTCTTAGTAAAAGGTATCAAGATTTGTTTCAAGTGAATGACACTCCGTCCCTACCTTGACTTTCTGTCCATTCCCCAAACTAAACAACTCTATTCCTGGAGCAATTACCACTTTCCCATCTCCTGGAGTTTAGGAGTGAATTGTAAGATTACGGTCACTTGAGACCTAGTCCTGTGACATCACTGGTCCAACTATTGAGTCTATTCAAACCTTAAAAAAAAAAAAAGTCAATAAATCCTTATTCCTCAAAATGGCCAGGTCTGTCATATAAAACTGATTTCATCAATATCGTAAAAAACTCAACCTTCATTTAAATCTGGAGGCAAGACATCAGACAGCATGTATGAGGTAAGGGAATATTTAAAATCTCTGAAACTTTGAAGGGGAGTTCATGGATGCTCAACTCCTGTCACCAGAAACACCCAATACCCTGAAGACTAACAGTAAAACTGAGTGTGCCTGTAATCCCAGCACTCTGGGAGGTTGAGGCAGGTGGATCACGAGGTCAGGAGATCGAGACCATCCTGGCCAACATGGTGAAACCCTGTCTCTACAAAAAAATTAGCCAGGCGTCGTGGCACATGCCTGTAGTCCCAGCTACTCGGGAGGCTGAGGCAGGGGAATCGTTTGAACCTGGGTGGCGGCGGTTGCAGTGAGCCGAGATCGCCCCATTGCACTCCAGCCTGGCGACAGAGCGAGACCCCATCTCAAAACAAAACAAAAAACTGAGTGTGAACAGAGAAAGGAGGACAGGAGTGGGAGAAATCCCAGCTCACCAAGCATATCCGGCCCAAATAATCGAAATACAAACTCAGGTGGAAAAGCCATTTCTGTGACAAAGTGGACACACTAGACAGGAAGTAGGATCTTGACATCTCACCAGAAGCCAAACAGGAATACAGCATCTTAGAATTTAGAAATGGCAATCAAGATCTTTAAAATGTATATAAATGTTCCCAAAGCTACCTCTTCAGTATTCCCTCAGGAAGCAACTGGACCAGTGCACAGAAATATCCAATATGGGTGTTCATCATGTTTTCTTAATAACAAAATAAAACCCCTGGAATCCTTCATGCCCATCAGCAGGGAATTGGTTATGTAAATTACGGTGAACTATGACTATTATGATGGATGTGGCCATGACTTACAGTGACGCAGACCTTTTTAGAATGTCAAGAAAATGTCTACAACTTGTATTATTAAGAGTAAAAATCAGGTTAACAAAACTGTATGTTAATAAAATATAAACTCACTTTTAAGTGTGTGTGTGCACACATGCACACCCCATGCATATATTCAACAAACCAATCAAGGACAATCAAATGTTACCATCTTGATTGAAAGTGAGGGGCCTATAATTAACCAACCATTAATGTCTAAAATACAAGGTAATGGCACCACGCGGAACACACAAGCACAGAGTACAGCAGAAGAGAACACAGGACATCCTGTAACCAAATCATTCTTGGGAACAGCCCAGGAAGCCCCAGGTGGTGTTCAAGACAAGAAACTAAGTATCGAAGTTAAAAACGATGAAGCTGGTGCCCAGAAAGCTGAAAGTAATCCCACTAGGGCCTCATGGGCTAAAAACATCTAACTTCGGCTTGACCTGGGTATGAAGTATGTTGAAGAACATGGAAAAAAAAATTCTGAAGGATTATGTGATTCCTGAATTTTTAAAAAAATATTAGGGACCCTGGATTTGGGTTTTTCAAAAAAGCGTCACACCTCCCCAACCTGAGGGTAGTTGACTGTACAGAAAGTGCAAGGTGTGCACATATAGTCTAAATCCCTTGTCATTTTTAATCCCAAGGGACTGCCTGTAATCACAGCACTTTGGGAGGCCAAGGCGGGTGGCTCACCTGAGGTCAGATGTTCGAGACCAGGCTGGCCAACATGGTGAAACCCTGTCTCTACCAAAATACACAAAAATTAGCTGGGCATGTGATCCTAGCTACTTGGGATGCTGAGGCAGGGACAACTGCTTGAACCTGGGAGGCGGAGGTTGCAGTGAGCCGAGATCACACCACTGCACTCCAACCTGGGCGACAGAGTGAGAAGAAAGAGAGAGAGAGAGAGACAGACAGAGAGAGAGAGAGAGAAATAAATCCCAAGTGGCAACAGCAGAAGATCTACTGCACACAAGTTAGAAGCCGTCAGCCCAGTTTGACAGCAGTGACATGAAGATGTGCGTGACTCACATCTCACTCAGGAACACAGTCGAGGTGGTGGACTCAGTGACAGCAGAAATTGACTTACAAAAACAGTAGAATGTATGGGCTAAAGGTTGCTTCAAGACGTAGAAAGAATAGACCAGAATAAACTCCATTGTCGACGAATGAGGTTTTTCTATGGAATGCATTCTATTGGTACATGGTGGAGGTGGAGAGGCATATGACAGGCAGAAGAATGGAAACAAGGTGATCCCAGGAACACGACCTGGGAGGGTTTCTACCCCTGCACTGTTCAGCAGAAGACAGTATCTTGCCAACAGCATCCATACTCCATGTGTTTCCAGAAGCCTTACACATTCATGATTTGTGTTCTGAATACTCCTTTTTCCTTCTACCAACAATGACTTCCTTTAGAGAAGCCTAGGGGGATTGTGACACTGCCTTTTTTTTTTTTTGAGATGGAGTTTTACTCTGTTGCCCAGGCTGGAGTGCAGTGCGGCACGGCAATCTCAGTTCACTGCAGCCCCACCTCCCGGGTTCAAGTGATTCTTCTGCCTCAGCCTCCCAAGTTGCTGGGATTACAGATGTGTGCCACCACGCCTGGCTAATTTTTGTATTTTTAGTAAAGGTGGGATTTCACCACGTTGGCAAGGCTGATCTCGAACTCCTGACCTCAAGTGATCCACCCACCTCGGCCCCCCAAAGTGCTGGGATTACAGGTGCGAGCCACAGCACCGGCCATGACATTGCAATTTTGATCTCACACATTCTCTACGTAAGTGGCTGAATATTTTGAGTATTTCTTTCTCTCCTTGTATTTGCATGACTTCCCCCCAACCTGCTCAACACCTCCCTTCTAAGGCAACTGTCACAGGGATTCCCTATCCCAGAATAGGTTTGCATCAAAAAGCAGAACTGCCTATAAAACTTGGGTATCAACAAAAAATTTGCAAAAAGACACAAGGTAAGGGCTCCCCACTGCAACCCAGCTTCTCTGTCCTCATCCCCATAACCACACACACACAGAAAAGGCAATAGCCAGCAGGGCACGATGGCTCATGCCTGTAATCCCAGCACTTCGGGAGGCTGAGGTGGGTGGATCACGAGGTCAGGCACTCGAGACCAGCCTGACCAACATAGTGAAACCTCGTTTCTACTAAAAATACAAAAAAATTAGCCAGGCGTGGTGGCGGGCGACCATAATCCCATCTACTCGGGAGGCTGAGGCAGGAGAATCCCTTGAACCTGGGAGGCGGAGGTTGCAGTGAGCCGAGATCACGCCACTGCACTCCACCCTGGGTGACAGTGTGAGACTCCCTCTCAAAAAAAAAAAAAAAGGCAATAGCCCCTGGCTGGGGATACAGTCAGGAGAGCTCTGTGGAAGGGGAGGGACCAGAACTTGGGTGAGGCATCCTGGCAACGTCCCAGAGAGGAGACAGAACACCGGGGACCAGGCTGCAGAAGAATCCTGGGTGAGCAAAAGGATACACTAGAGAGCCCACCATCACGCGTGAAGGAGCTCGTGGAAGGATGAGGACACTGGTCACTGCTACAGTTATCTTTGCAGAAGGAAGCACCCCGCCCCCAAACCTCAAGAACAGAAAGGGAGAGGAAAACTGAGGATGTTTTCTGCCAGCCTGGTGGGAGGGAGATGAGCCTGAAAATAAATGAAAACTAGTGGGGAAAGGCATGATTGTTCCTCTATAGTTGACTTTGAGCACTCATTTCCTCTGCACACACAGGCTCAGCTATTGGTGAGGAAAGCAGCCCAAACTGCTAAATCTCATTTACACCAGAGTGCAAACTGCTGGAATAACTTCATGGAGCAGGTGTTAAAGCTGGCTTCAGTCATCCCCCAAGACAGATGCACTGGCTACAGAGAGACATCTTGTGTCTTAAAGATGTACATATTGTTGCTGTAATGCCTGAATATATTTAAAATAAAGAGGAATGTGCTCCAAATCACTGCTCAACATCAGAATGTTTGGAGGCTACCAAACGAATGTGACTCAAACATGAACATGGATGAGTCATCAGAGGATCCTGTTAAGATGGAAGTTCTGGTTTAGTGCCTCTGGGTGGGGCCCAAGTTTCTGCATTTTTCTTTTCTGAGACAGGGTCTCTGTTTCCCAGGCGGGAGTGCAACAGTATGATCACAGTTCACTGCAAGCCTCAAATTCCTGAGCTCACCTCCCACCTCAGCCTCCTGAGTAGCTGGGACTAAAGGTGTGAACCACCACGACTAGCTAAGTATTTTATTTTTCGTAGAGATGGGGTCTCACTATGTTGCCCAGGCTGGTCTCGAACTTCTAGCCTCAAGTGCTCCTCCTGCCTCCCAGTTTTCTGCACTTCCAACAAGCTCCCAGTGACACCGACGCTGCTGGTGTCAGGACCTCCACTGTGAGGAGCAAGTAGCTACACCACAGGGCTCCCCATGCACCAGGGAGAGGCTCTTCTAGTGACAGGAGACAATCTTTTCACTGAGGGCAGGGATGGATGGGGTAACATTGATGGGTAAGGTTTGTAAGGGACTCGAGAGGCTCAGATCTGGGGACTCTGACAGGAAGAGAAAGGCAGCCCAAGACTGTATTTACCTTGTTTGGTGATTCTGTGAAAGACTCAGGCAGCAGACCCCCGGTGATAAAATGTGGAGTGATTCAAGAGCTCAGTCAGGCCAGTCGGAGCTCTGCACTTCACCCCAATATTTTCATAGGAACCCCCCCAGCCTGCTCCCATCGGGATAGGCAGGAGACTGGAAAAGAAACAGTGCCCAGTAGGGGCAACGTTAGGTCAAGATGCCACGCAACTGTAATGCACCTTTTGTTGTTGTTAAAACTTCAAGCGCTACAACAGCGTTCTCCTGATGATCACGAGTTATTTCAATAAATGGCATTCCCAGGAATCTTCTCCCACGGCCGCTCTCCTGCCAACAATTCATACTCATCCTCCCATCCAAAAAGGCATAGAACCGCCCAGACACTTTTCATTATTTTTATTGTTTGACAAGCATTTACAACGTTCCATTCATAGACCTAAAAACATAAAAATAGACCTTCTTTCAGCTTATAAAAGAAATATATAAGAACTTTTGACATAGACACGTCATGACCTTATGTACAAGAGACAATGGCACCCTCTCCAAGCACCAGACTTCCGAGTGTTTTCAGATGGATGTGTTGCACTGGAGCCAGTAAATGCGACGATTAGAAGCCTCTGCTTCCGTTTTCCATCTGGACGCGATCGAACCGGAGATGATATGGAAAAATGCAGTGATACAAAGGGTATAGAAACCATTCTAAAGCTTTTTCAGAAAACCAGAAGATATAGCAAAAATTTAATAGAATAAAACTTTCAAAAGATCAAGCTCGAAGCCCTGGAAACCCGAAAGGCAGGGGGAATACAGGGTGGGAACGCAGGAAAAGCAGGCAGAGGCACAAGAGCATGATGTACTGAACTCTCTATTGTCTGGAAATATAAAGTCATAACTGATTTTTATAAAATATAACTCCTAAAGCTACTATAAAATTCAGGTCTTTAAAGTACCTACTGATGTGTCAAACACCAAATAGATATTTTCCCCAAAAAGAAAGTTTTCATAGTATTTTAAACCCTTCTTAGGAAGTGGACATTGTGACATGGGAAAAGAAAAAGCTATAAACCTTTTTTTAAAAAAAAAAAAAAATTGAAAGTGCTATAACTTGTTTTTCTTCTTAGTATTTGGATATCTGTTTAGACTGTTAACGTTTTGAGCATGTTTACCCTGTTTCGTTGGCATGAAGAAAGTGTTAAACACAAGAGAAGTTTTTAAAGAGGTTGTTCTGTTTAAAGGTTTGGTTATGGACTGTCAGGGAAGGGGAAGGTAATCTATGGATGAAGATGCAATTTTGATGGAAAAACCAATGATCACCATGGCAACCCCATGAGAAGGAGGCTCCCCTCCCTGCCATGTGCAACAGACACACACACCGCCCACCTGGGTGTCATGTTTAATCCAACCAAACTCCCATCTCAAATATAGATTCAAACATTAAAAAAAAATCCGCTTTTTGGAAGAAAAGTATATCCTTAGCATGAGCTTGTTGGCCTTTCATATATAAATATAAAACCACCACGCCTCACTCTCTCTGTAAAAGGTTATATCCTCATTTTTTAGGCTCAGGGATACACTAACACTGTAAAATTCTCATCTATTTGTGCCCCTGTATCTCAGGTAAAATACAAAAAATAGTGTTTCTTTTCTTTCTCTCAAGCGATAAATTTGGATCTCTTTTCAAAGAGTTTGGCATCTCTATAATTCTATGCAAAACTAGAGCTTCCGAACATGGACACAGAGTAAGACCAGCCATAGACCAAAACAGGAAGGAAAAAAAAAGAGGCTCATTGAAACATGAATCGCCACCCTCTCCTCACACATTCTTAAAATACACAGAGATTCTCAGACATGGAAGAGGGAAGGGTACAGTCAGAACACTGCAAGCTGTACACATTTCATTTTGTGTGTGAAAGAGGTTTCCCCAACTAGGAGACTGATTTCAGATAGAAGGATCGTGTGTGTGCTACTATCCCTTAAATTAATCTGTTGTACATCCGTTAACTCCTGGGGGTGATTTGCTTTCCAGTGCTATAGAATCTTTTTTCTTTTAATTGTTCAGGCCCTGATTTATTGAGAATAAATAAAAGCCCTTAGTAATATACAGAAGATAGGACTCAAGCTTATTTGGGATTCTGAGGAATTCTTTCTGATGTTGTTGAAAATGACAAAGTTGGGTGGCTACATGGCTTCAGAACCAAGTCAGCTGCCAAAACCGTGTGTGCAAGAGCGCGACCTAAGGGGACATTCTTGTCGACGGTACAGGAGGGTGGGCAGAGTTAGGGCAGGAAGTATCTACACACATTCTCTACGGGGCAGGTGACGCAGTCAGATCTCAGTGTTCAGTTTCCTGGAGGGGGCAAAGTCTTCGCGCCTAACCCAAATGACTTCCTCGCTTGCGCTCTCCAGGCCTCCATTGATCCCCGACAGGGCAGCTTGCTTCTTGAGCTGTGCCATGCGGGACGCGTGACTATCCAGGGTTTTCCGGCCTCTTTCCCGCTGACTGATGGAGGTGGCCTGAAGCCGCTCCTGCAGGTCTCTGTCCACTGAGGCGCCCTTCACGGACTCACAGAACTCATCATCGTCACTGAGGATGTCTGTCTCCTTGATGTCATCTTGCTCCTCATACTGAGCAAGATCAAACTGCTCCTCTACCCATCGGTCAGTGTCCCCACCACCGGGGGGCTGCTGGGACTCTTTCTCCAGGCTGCTTGCGGAGACGGCATCAGAATCAATGGTAAACCTGTTTCGAGCCAGCCGCCGCCTCCTCCTCCCAAGAGACTTGCTTGGGGCAGACACTGCACACACACACAAAAATATAAAAATAAAACCCCCACATGCTTTACGTGAGATGAAAATCCAGAAAGCAAAGGACAGGAGAAAATAAAAACCAAAACGTATGCATTGAATGCCTTGATGTCTTTTGGGGCTTAAAGTCTACATATCACCAATCTGTCATGGAGCATTTACCTTGTCGAGGTATCTGGACTTAGAGGATGTTCTAGCAACTGATGCAAGGGCAAGGGGGAACCGGGGCACACAGGAGAGGTTGTAGGTTATGGGCAAAGGGGCACTCAACTCCCTCTGAAATAATCTACTATTCTAGCCTGTGCACCTAAGAGATGGGTAACACAGACAGCAGCTGCTCTCAAGTAGACAGACCACTGATTTGGGGATTAGTTAGTGAGTTAGTGTCCTCAATCCTGGCCATGTCCCATGGCCCAGTGCTATGAAGATCCCCAGGGCTGTCCCAGGGTTGTTTAGCTGGAATAGGTCTTTAGTAAGGGTGGGGGTGCATCTATGGTTTTGCTGTCTTTATAGAATATGCATCAAGGAGGCAGAAGCACCGGTCTAAGTTACTTGTTTTCTGGGACCTGGAACATAACATTTCTTGGGATCTGCAGTTAGATTAAGGGCACCACGTCCCTCTTAGAGAGCCTATGAAAAAGAGTGGCTCTCAAAGACATGGGATCTTCAGTTATTTCCCTGTCTTCTTTCTGACAAAGTCCCACATGAGCTAGGAAGCTAAGCAAATGTGTGCCTTAGTCTCCCCCAATTACAGTCTGTGTATCACTCATTCTTCTCCAAAGCAATTAACATATCAGTGCCTCATTGGAATGAGAAATAAAAAACCGATGACATCCAAGCAGTTTGATCAACAAAGTGCTGTATAAAGTGACTACCAGTTAAGAAAAATTCATTCTTTCACCTACTGCCCTCTAGGAAGCCAGAATTAAAAACAAGCAAACAAAAGACACCATCCGATCAAGCCAACAATCCCACCACACACATAAACGAGACTGCTCACAGGGAAGGCTTCTGCTTCTCCCTCGAGAGTGAAGCGGTTGTTGCATTAGACACGAAAAGGTGAAATGCAACACGGGCTTTCCAGTGGAGGAGAAGAGTCTCAACGCCAACTGGGAGCTGCTTTCCTGAAACCTAAGCCCCAGAACCATCCAATTGCTTCAGTGCTGCTAGAAGATGCCTCGTGTCTCAATTACTGCCAAATGCAGCCTTGACTTCGAACCCAGCAGGCACAAGGTTAGAGTGGTCAACGAGGGGCTGAATTGGCTCTCATGGCAGCCATCCTCTGCTTCAGACCCCTGCGTGTCCATCACTATTCCTGAGTGTTCCGCCATCTAAAACTGTGGAACAAATGGACACTACTGTTGGTTGAGGATGGGAATAAAAGCCACTTCCAGGCAAAATGGAAAAAGGGAATAGAAAACAGGAAAAAAAAACAAACAAACTCCGACTTCTATTGAGAAGAGACAAAAATTCTTGTTCACTTTTATCTCAGCACCAGCAAAATACAGCATCCCTCTCTCCAATCACCACATTAGAACTACCCCAACTCAAAGCTACTGGAAATATTTGTTAATGATTTGCATGCTGAAGTATCTAGGAGTAAAGTGTGTTAATGTCTACATCTTTGAAATATGTCAAAAATAAGATGAGGTGATGGATGACAGATGGATTCTAACAGATGAGTGATAATGAGAATATAGAAAAACATTATAGAATATAGATGGTAGGTATGAATTCTTTCAGCTCTTCTATAAGTTTAAACATTTTCATAAGAAAATAGAACAAAGAAAAAAATTTTTAATTGGGTTATTGGCAAACGTATAGTACTTTAGGCTGAATATGGAAACAGAGTATTTGGCTTTACTATCCTAGCCAAACAGAACAGAGGGAGAAATAAACTACCTGAGTATTCAAGACAAAGCAAAATGAAGCATGAGTATCTGTTCCTAGTATGCTTAAGAACCCGGCTACCATTACTGGGTTCTTCCCAGTCTTTCAGGGATGCAATCTTTGACTATTTCCAGTGGTCACTGTTAAGACTGACCAGCTATGCTGTGCTGATCTACTCAGGCACCATTTTAAAATCCTCTGACATGAAGATTCTGAGGATAGTGAGATGCCTCCAAACAAAGTGATACAGACTTTCTTCAGCCAAAAATGAGCCATCGGGCAGAAAGATCTTTCAATCAGCTAAATCCAACAGGCTATATGACATCAAGGCTTTCTCTTGGTAATCATGATGACGGACGATAGTGTTAAATTGTGGGCTGGTTTTGTTTTCTTTCCAAATGGATCTCAGCAGGAAAACTTCTGAGTGACAGACTAACCATGCTTAGTTTCAAAGTAAATGCAGCTCTGAATTTAAGTTCATTGATTAACAACTGAAACAGGTTGAGTTCCCTGAGGTTGAGACACATACTCCCAAACCTTTTTAAACATTTCCCTAGCAAACAAGAGGGGCAGATAAGACAAATCCATGATAAAAATCTCTAAAGTGAGTTATAAAGGACCAATAAACTATTCTTCCATGGCGACCCCATGAGAAACTGCGCATATGGACGTATGAAAGACTCTTAGGATACCTCAGAAAACTTAGCAAAGTGCTGGGTGTTCACTGCACTAAGTTTTCAATAAACATTTATCAATTGATTGGAGAAGAGGTTTACAGTAACTAGTCCCCTAAATTAGTTAAATTTAAGGTGCTTAAAGAATGTAATATCCCATGTCAAGCCAGGTAGGTTTTGTCTATGAAAACCTTCAAAGCATTCACACTTCTGTCCATCCCTCTTCAATAGCTAGGATGGTAATGGGTACAAAGGCCAGAAACTTTTCTGGCAAGTGCAAAGACGGCCTCTTTTAATGAAATCCTCCCTGCAAAATTCTGGGCTGCCTCTTAAGAAAGGTTTGATAAAAATGTTAGCATCTTGATGTCATTAAGTCCCTAAGTATTAAAACAGCCTTCTTCCTAGATACATTTTGCTACCATTGACAGGTGGTAGTATTTATTTTATTTCTCTATTGCTCCACTGTAATGGATTAAGTCCTACAAGAATATTTATGCTGGGACCATTTAAACTCTAGATTCTTGTTTCCAAGAATAGCTCGAGGCTTCCCCAAATTAACATGGAGACTAAAAATAAAGTTGCAGGCACAAGGTCAGGATAAAAACTGGAAGTGTCATGTGGGCTACCAAACCTAGAATCCTTACTACTGAGAGCAGGCACTGCTGTGCTGCCAGGCCGTGAAGCCACCATGTTCTCAGAAGAGAGGGCTGTGACCTTGCTGAAATGTGACACACGGCTTTCTGCTAGACAAAGCTGGCTGTCATGCAAAGCAGCGACTCTCATTCTGCAAGCAGGCTGAGACAGCCTCTCCAGAAAGAGGATGTGTCTGCAACCCGACTTGGCAAATGAGGGAGGAGCTCACCAGCCAAAAGGAGAAGGGAGGCAAAGGGAAGGCTTGAGGGAGGACAAGAGGAATGCAGATACAGGGCGGATCCCCAGGAGCCACTGGGAAGGAGGCAAGGGCAAGGAACCTCACACCAGGGAAAAACTGTCCTCCCACATCAGCCCCCACCAGGCCACACCTCACCCCCACTGAACAAGGAGGTCAAGCTCACTGGAGTTCTACTGCGGAGTGGGAGTGACGGGAATCTTGAACGTCCGAATCCCCACAGTACCTGCCCTGCTCATGGCCGGCCTGGCCCCCTTCAGTGCACACAATCTTTTGCCTCCAAAAGGGACATATTGCTGGGATGAGGGAAGGCTCTCGGTTTTGAGGAGCTGTCTTCTGTGCTTATCGCGCAGGATTGAATGCACAGCCTTTAGGAAATCCTTTCGGCTCTCTGGGGAGCTAGGAAAAGAAGATTTACAGATGTTAGAGAATCAGGGCTTAACACATGGGGAACTTCTAAGGTTATCAGGTGCAACCAAATAAATATCCCTTAGGGCCAAAGGCTAAAGACTGAGGCCTTGACTCCAATTTCTATGCTGAGCGGTGATTTCATGCAGTGATAAAGAGCACATAACTCCTTTCCCTTCATGCTTTGTGATCTATCTCCTGGCGCTGATGTGGGGCAGAGTAGCCCATTAACGAACAGATCTATGGACAGTGGGAGTTTGTACCAAGAAGCTGCCAAATTCTGCTCCTGGCACTCAAGCAGAGTTTTTCATTATAAAATGTTTCTGAGGGCAAATGAACCACAAGATTCTTGCGGCTCTGCAGAGCACCCAAAGGCCGACGTCTCAACGTCCTAATGTCCTCTAGAGCTGAGCTCCCTCCTGGTAAATATCAATGGTTCCCATGACACATTTCAACATGTATATATTAAGGCTGTAAAGAACTATAAAATCTTCCCAAGTCCTAATTCTCATGGTTAAAAAAAAAAAAAAAAAGTGCTTCCTAGGAAGAGTTATTTTTCTTGTTATATTCCCAATATTTTTACCCAGGTAAGTTTCACCTGGTATTCCTTATTAATAACAAATATGGCATCCGTGTAGGC
The DNA here is from genome assembly GCF_028858775.2 of Pan troglodytes. Lineage (NCBI taxonomy): Eukaryota > Metazoa > Chordata > Mammalia > Primates > Hominidae > Pan > Pan troglodytes. Next base: position 31,834,614 of record NC_072420.2, read on the forward strand.
AGGGCTACTAAACCCCATGGACCTTACCAACAAAATCACAAACAGATGAGCCAAAATAGAAGGTAAAGGTGGTGCTCAAACCCCACGAGGTTATACAAACAACATTTCACTTGTAGTCCTGACAGCTTCCCGGGGATCTGCCTTTTGTTGACCTCTGTCACCCAACACAGAGAGATCTGATGTAGCAACACAAAACGTGGGTTTTGAAGTTAAACCCACCATTCATTTTCTTTTTCTTTCTTTTTTTGACACAGAGTCTCGCTCTGTCGCCCAGGCTGGAGTGCAGTGGTATGATCTTGGCTCATTGCAACCTCCACCTCCCAGGTTCAAGTGATTGTCCTGCCTCAGCCTCCCCACTAGCTGGGATTAAAGGCGCCTGCCACCAGGCATGGCTAACTTTTGTATTTTTAGTGGAGACGGGGCTTTGCCATGTTGGCCAGGCTGGCCTCAAACTCCTGACCTCAAGTGATCCGCCTGCCTTGGCCTCCCAAAGTGCTGGGATTACAGGCATGAGCCACCATGCCCAGCACCAGTGTTCATTCTCTATAAGGCCTTAGGCAAAGTACCATCTCTAAGCCTTGCTTCCCCATTTGTAAACTGGAGTAAGAACTGTATTAGGTTGGTGCAAAAAATAATTGCAGTTTTTGCCATTAAAAGTAATGGCATTTTTAATTACTTTTAATGGTAAAAACTGCAGTTTCTTTTTGTACCAACCTAATATCTTGGTCTGACTAAATGAAATAATGAATGTAAGGTGTTTAGCATAGTTCATGCTTGGTAAAGGTACCTTCTTACCATACTAACATTATAAAATATTGCTAATAATCATAATATTGATTCTATTGTCTTTTGTAGATAATCCATAGTATATTAGTACTCACTGTGTGAGGTACTGGGTAATTACTGAGTAAATCACTGAGTATCTACGATTAAATTAAAGTTGGCCAGACGTGGTGGCTCACGCCTGTAATCCAAGCACTGTGGCAGGCCGAGGCAGGCGGACCACGATGTCAGGAGATCGAGACCATCCTGGCTAACACGGTGAAACCCCGTCTCTATAAAAATACAAAAAATTAGCTGGGCATGGTGGCACATGCCTGTAGTCCCAGCCACTCGGGAGGCTGAGGCAGCAGAATGGCATGAACCCAGGAGGCAGAGGTTGCAGTGAGCCGAGATCATGTCACTGCACTCCAGCCTGGGCGACAGAGCAAGACTCTGTTTCAATAAATAAATAAATATATATATATATAAATAAAAGCATGATTCAATACGGGCACATTTAAAGCCAAATATATGAAACGCCATCTGTTGGAGTCGTCTATCTTATATTTTTAGAAAAATAAAAGAATAGGTTTCATATGGGAGAAGACCTCAAATTCTCATGGGGGAGGGAGAGAATAGAAGGAAGGGCAAAAGAGGGTGGCAGGGTAGAAGAAAAACAACAAGAAATAAGTAGAAGCCCACATCATGAGCCCAGCTTCCCCTCAAGACGTGCAGGTGAACAACACAGGCTGACCTCCGTATGTGCTCCAAATGATTAGGAATCCCGATAACACCTTCACAAGCTGTCAGCTCCTCCCAGCTGACTCTCCATTTACCGCATCTCAGCGATGTTACAGTACAAACAACGTACCAAACACCAGAACACAACGTAAGACACCAAACCGTTCCAATCTGCAGAAATGTCAACATGGCCTCGACTTTACAGGCCCAGGCTCACCTGCAGCACAAGTGGAAGACCCTCTCCGGCCTCCCTTCAGACTCGGATTTTACATGGACAATTTCACACACGGCATTTGCCTCTGCATCTAAAGAAATTAAAACAACAATGAATCAGGGTATGTTTCAAGTGGATTTATTTACATGTTTGCAAAAGCATTTTTCAGCTGTGATAGAGGATTAATAATGCAGAACACTGTATAAGATCAAAGATATTTTCCTACTATTTCACAATCTAAAGAGATGAAGCAACTGAAAGCTTAATGGATGCAAAGAAGAGAACACTTGGAAAATTTCCAGTTGGTAAAATCTTCTAGATGGTCTAAAAGGTCAGTCAATCATACGGACTGAATTTTTTTTTTTTTTTTTTGAGATGGAGTCTCATTCTGTCATCCAGGCCGGAGTGCGGTGGTGTGATCTCAGCTCACTGCAACCTCTGCCTCCCGGGTTCAAGTGATTCTCCTGCCTCAGCTTCCTGAGTAGCAGGGATTACAGATGTGCACCCCACGCCCGGCTAATTTTTGTATTCTTGGTAGAGACAGGGTTTCACCATGTTGGTTAGGCTGGTCTCGAACTCCTGATCTCATGATCCACCCGCCTCGGCCTCCCAAAGTGCTGGGATTACAAGCGTGAGCCACTGCGCCCGGCCTGAACTCACTCTTCCAGCCATGCAGTCTGGTTAACTGAACTGTGCATTTCAATTAAATGATTAGTTGTTTTGGCAACAGTTGGACTCAGTGGAGCCAAAGCCTCCTATGCAGATTTCATCCAGCCAGGGATACGACAGGTAAGCCTTTGCTGTCTGTTAAGGGAGGCTTCCCCCAGGTGGCTGGGCCTAAAGCCCTGGAGACCTAATGGGGTTTCTCATCCCCAGCCTACCCCTGGAGTCTGCTTTGAGCACAGCAGAAAATGGTATATCAAGAAGGTAAGGGACAATTTTAAAATAATTTTGAAGCTCTGTAGTGCCTATAATAGCACAGTACTTTAAGTCATGAATAAAGTGTTTGTGAAAGGAACAATTCACTGCAGACATTCAGGCCATACATTGTGAAGTCTCACTTTTATCCAGTGGTTCAGAACCCTGGTCACAAACCCTCACTGTGGTTGCATGATTTAACCCTAACCAGAATCTATCTGCAAAAAATTGTACAAACTTTCCAAACTAAAATAAAAACCTAGAAATTCCACGTTCTGATTCTCAAATCCACTAGAGTGGATTTCATAATGAAAGACATCTTGACTAGCTTTTATAACTCAACTAAAATAAGCTTTTATCTTGATGGTTTTAAACTTGACTTGAATGAAAAATAGAGAGTGAGAATGGAATGTCGTATTACAAAGATGGCTTTGTCTTCAAAATTTGAAGCTTTTATGTGTTTACTCCTCAACGCAGGCGAAATTCCTGGCTTAGAAGCTGTCAGTCTGCTACAGAAATAAACTTTCCCATTTGTAAACCTGGCATGAGGAAACAAAGGAACTAGATAATTCATAACCTATGATTCTAAGTAAGACTTTAGTATTTAAGTGCTCAAACCTCAAAATGCTATGTATTGCTGCCCTAGACTCACAACTTACAGGTGCCTGCAAATTCATGTATAAATCAATTTTGCAAATCACATCATAAGTAAAAGGGCATCCGGCAAATCTCTACTGGAAGCTTAGAGAGAAACCTTCTAAAACAAATAATCATTCCAAATATATTTGCCCTACATGGTTTTTGCATTTGAGTTTTCCTACTGTAAGGCAGAAAAACTGTGAAGGAAGAGATGCCTCATTTAATTTGGAAGAGTAACTCAAAGTGTGCGAAATATGGCAAGAGGGTTCTCCTCATGACGTTGGACTAGGGTGGGTTGGTTTTCTGAGGATCAGATCCAGTTTTACTGCTTATGACAAGTGGAAACAAGGAGAGGCTAAAAAACAGAAATTGGATAGTAGGAACTTAATGTTCATCTTAGATGCCAAAAGCATAAAATAGAAATTCACTTGATCATGCACCTGCAGGTCTCTACCGCCAAGGCTTTTCTTTACCAAAGCTGCACCTGCTGTCCAAGTGGGACAGGGAACAGATGTGGCTAAAGAGTTTCCATTTGACTCTCCAGAGATGCTCATTCCAGGATGTGCCTGGGAGAGCCACACAGTCCATTCCTCCTCTTGAGAACTTGGCTTCAAATTAGGCCCAGGATGGGGAGCTTCTGGGTCACAGAAATATCACTTTTCTTAGTCAGCACCCTGCTACTCATGTGTTTCAAGCATCGTCTAATTATATTATCAAGTATACTTATAGCTACCCAACAACTCACTTCACTGCTATGTGGATCACAGAAAAACAATCAACATTTCAGGTTGGGCATGGCAGCTCACGTCTGTAATCCCAGCACTTTGGGAGGCCAAGGCGGGAGGCTTGCTTGAGCCCAGGAGTTCAAGCCTAGCCTGGGCAAAATAGCAAAACCCTATTTCTACAAAATATTTAAAAAATTAGCTGGGTGTGCTGGCACATGCCTGTAGTCCCAGGTACTTGGAAAGGATAGCTTGAGCCTAGAAATTTGAGGCTACAGTGAGCTATGATAGCACCACTGCTCTCCAGCCTGAGCAATGGAATGAGACCCCATCTTTAAAAAAAATTAAAATAAATGTAAAAAAGAATCAACATTTTAAAAGCCTTCACACTAATAGCAAAGATAAAGATTTGTAATACTTTAGGGAAAAAACATGTGTAGTCGATGCTTTTTAGTGCTTTTGGTGGTATTTTTGGATCTCTCAGTTGAAAGGCAAGTGAGTAGTTTACGTGGGCTTTGTTTGCTCAGTCTCAAGGATTCTTTCAAGAAGCACAGGCTCACTGTACTCAGATGGTAGTCACTATAGTATTAATCTATAGAATAGAATAACTAGAATCTTTTCCAGGAATTTTGAAGACATTACACATCCATTCACTCAGTTCATTCATTCATTTGGTTCATTCATTCATTCATTCAATATTTAATCAATGGCTGGGTAAATAAGAGGCAATAGAGAGACCGAGAGACAAGAGAGTTAAGCATAGGAAAAAAAAAAAAAAAGACGGTAGAAGAGTTAGACCAGGAGTGTGGATTCAAACAAATAATTCCTACACACATCAGAAATATGTGTGTGAAATACCCAGCACAGGTGAGAGTTTACCTGCACTCGCCAAAGCTCGAACCTGCAGCGCTTCCGTGGGGATCATGTGTCGAAATCTGAAGGGGTCCCAGTCCTCATAAATGGAAAGCCTGTGCGATCCTACCTGCAGAGGAGAAGGAACCAGCTACATAAGAAGAATCTAACCTGCCCCGGACCAGTTCCCTGCATTTTCTAAACCAGCGACAGACTCTCACGCAGTAACTCCAGGCGTGCCCAAAGGATCTTCACCCCCATGAGCTCCTGTCCATCCAGCAGGAAGTGAGAGGCTGCGTGATAAATACGTTGAGGGGAGGGTGTGCAAAGAAGTTTGCTAAGCAAATGCGGTGAAGAGAGACACACAGAGAAGAGGAGAAAAGGGATCCCAAAAGAAGAACAGGGGCAACAGAGAAGGGGAAGAGTAGCGTTAGGAAGGTTCTGGGCCATGGCAGACCCAATCACCAATTGAGTCCAGTTGGTTCCAATTCACAAAAATGAGACCAATTCATGTTTGTGCTCTAAACATAAGCCTGCCTGAAAAGATGGCAGAATGGGTGATCTCAAGCATCCTTAGCAACGCTTAAGAAAGAAAAAAGATCATAAAAAGGCTCATACTGACAAAATGGTAGAATTATGCAGACATAACTGATAAGCAGATAGAGAAATAGTTTCAAACCACGGGGTGACATAAGATGTCTTACAAGTTTCTTCTTCTGTTTGGAACCATCTTTATACACAAGGACCACAGCAGTTTTGAAGACTGGAAAAAATAAAATAAAGACAGTTATGGTATGTCATGTGTAGGGTTTTCCCCTTGACATCACCAACTTGTGGTAATAAACACTACAGTTATGAAGAGGACGTTGCGATCCCAGTTAACTGACTCCCACCCACCTTCCATTCATTCATCACATCTGTGAAAATCAAAAGCCTATTGAGACACAAGTTTCCAGGTTCAAAATAAACATAGAAAGCCTACATAAATGGAATTAACCTATGGCCCAAAAAACTTTTGCGTAAAATATGTTAGGTATGATACCATTTCAAGGTTAAAACTTCAGCTGATACATATTCAACAAAAATGTACTAATTCAGTAGATGGAGGAATAATATAAACGTCTTTCACAATAACAATGCAATTGCTGAAGATGATTTACATTTATGTAAATTAAGGTAATAGTGCACATAGACAGTGATAATTTAGGAAATATAACTCATCTTTTGACCTAAAGAAACAAAAATGAGTTTATGAAATGGAATTCAACTGTATGTCTTCCAGAATGACTGAATCAGAGTAAGCTCTCTAGGAGTGGTAAACATGTAGTTTCATTCTTATATTCTTTCGGGGGTGGGGAGATACAATGGAGTTATGCATAATCTTCCAGAGAATTCGTTAAGCAATGCCAAGCACATTTAACCTGCAGTGATTCTGATTCTTCCTAGAAGGGTAAGTAGAGTTGGCACCCAGAAGGAATAGAAGGGTGACTGACTCCTGCCTGTCCTTTGTTCTCTGTGTCAGCGTCTCTGCTATGGTCCAAATGTTTGTGTTTCCCCAAAATTCATACCTTGAAACTAGTCACCCTTGTGATGGTTTCAGGAGGTGGGCCTTTGAGAAGTGATCAGGCCCTGAGGACTCTGTCCTCATGAATGGGATGAGTGTCCTTATAAAAGAGACTTGAGAGAGATGCCTTGACCCTTTCGCCATATGAAGCCACAGCTAGGAAGTAGGAGAAAGCAGGATCTTGGACTTCCAGCCTCCACAACTGTGAGAAATAAATCTCTGTTGTTTGGAAGCTGGCCACTTTATGGTATTTTGTTATAGCAGCCCAAATGGACTAAGATAGTCTCCATTATCCCTTCATACTGACCCCAAGGAATAGCCCAGTCACACAGCAGCTGAAGGAGGCACAGCCTTGTACACCAGACACAGAATTACAAAAGGAACAAACATTCAGAGAATTCTTAGGGATGGGCCACCAGGCTCACAGGCCCTTTGGAGGCCAACCGGAAGTATCTGGTTCAATTTCTATCCTACGTAGGGCAGGTCGGTCTTGTCTCCTCTTTGTGTAAGATCACGCTAATCTCCACTGCAGGGAAATAAGCCCTGAGATGCAAAGAAACTGACTCCAGCCACTCGGTCTAGACTGCCCATAGCCCTTCACACCTCACAGCATCTGACCCCTCAAGGTTCCCAGAGCACAGACTGGCAGGTTCCCCTCAAAGGTTCACACTGACCCGAGGAGGCCACACCAGCTCTTCACAGCAGCTGAGCACAAGCAACCTGAGAAGGCCTTTTATTCCCACTATGAAGCCTTCAGAAATCACAGAGGCTGGGACAGCTAGGTCCTCTTAGACATGAAAGAGCTCTACCCCAATGACTCTAATCTCAGAAGCGTCACCATGCCACTGGGACCACAGCTCAATGCTATGATTCCCTCGATTTCCCTTAATCTTAACCATTGTGGATCACAGCAAGAGGGCCAGAGAGTGAGCTTCAGCCTGGCACCGGGACCTCAGCCTCTCCCTTAAACTTTCCCTAATCCTCGGAGCTAGTGTCACTCAACTGACTCCACAGTGTTGCCTGATCCCTTCAGACATGGCCTTGATGATCTCCAAAACTCATGCTACCTTTGCCAGCCTAAAGCATCCGCTGTGTGCCCCAAAAGGTGAATGTCAAATACCCTTCAAGGCAGAAGCCTATTTCTATTTTTGTTTGTTTCTGTTTAAGGCAACGATCACCAACATTTGGTACACATGAGCCATCCTGTGAAACATCAAGGCGCTTCGTTGGCAGCAAGTCAACTTCGGTTTCAGAAGAAAGCTGCACTATTTCCTGAGGTTAGAGGTTTAAACCAAAACAAGATGACAACCACATTTTAACCCCAAATCTGCCGACTGAGGGTAACCATGATCCTTCCTTCACAGCACCTCTTCCTTATTTCAACTCCTTGCTCAGCCTTTCTGCTAGTTCTGCCTTGCTATTTACACCCAAACCATCAAACTTGTCTCTTTAACGACTGGGAATCCACAGAAGCTCATCATGACTACAGCCTTTGTTCATAATCCCAATTTTAATCCTTCCCCTTCTCTTTCCTATTACTCTGGAGAGGATTCTGAATAATGATAAACACGTCTTGTATCTCAGAGCCTTCAGTTTTTCTCTTATGAACTACAGCCCCTATTGAGTTTGCTGACAGTGTGATGCCCTGAAGCTGGAGTATGCAGTCTCCATTTACACCAGGGACAGGTGCTGTGGGCCCGCCTTCCTGGAGGCAGCACCCACACCGACTTCTCATAAACAGCCCAGGAGGCAGGGAACAGAGTAATGCAGAGTCCACTATCGGAGCCTGTGCAGAAAGTGGCACCTAAATCCCCAACCTCAAAACCAGCATTTTCCTGAATCACTTACACCATGGGTTGGCAAACAAGGGCCCTCAGGCCAGACCCAGGCCTGCTGCCGCCTGTGTGGTGCAGCTGCTGATCCAGCCATCTCATTCATTTACACGTTATCTATGGCTGCTTCTGGCTCCAATGGCAAAGCATGTGGCCTCTTGGCCCAAAGCCTAAAATGTACTACGTAGCCTTTAACAGAAAAGAGGGTCGGGCGCGGTGGCTCACACCTGTAATCCCAGCACTTTGGGAGGCCGAGGCGGGCAGATCACAAGGTCAAGAGATTGAGACCATCCTGGCCAACATGGTGAAACTCCGTCTCTACTAAAAACACAAAAATTAGCTGGGCATGGTGGTGCGTGCCTGTAGTCCCAGCTACTCGGGAGGCTGAGACAGGACAATCGCTTGAACCTGGGAGGCAGAGGTTGCAGTGAGCCGAGAAGGCACCATTGCACTCCAGCCTGGCAACAGAGCGAGACTCCGTCCCCCCAAAAAAACCAAAAAAAAAACAAAACAAAACAGAAAAGAGTTTGCCAGCCTATTTTCTCCTACTTAAATTATTTTCTTATTCTAAATCTCTTGATTTCTAACTACAGTGAATCTGTAAAACTGAGGGCAAAGCCATGAAAAATCTAAATGTTGACCTCTATGACTGCTAGTCTGTAGTCCCACATCACTGTGTGGGTCATTTACATCAATATCCTGCATCCCATGAATGACCCATTAAGCAGCATCCAGGAGATCCCAGACTCCTCCAAGAAGAAATCACTATAGAAGAAACACAAGTGGTGATGTTGAAAAGAAAGCAAATACTACTTTCCCCCTCCCCCAAAACACCTACCCCATCAAAAACTAACAACTTGTTAAAATACCCCCAATATTCCTTTGAATGGCCTATTTAGTCACATGCTTTCTCTGCACTTACATTTGTTTTGTTTTGTTTTTTTGAGACAGTCTTGCTCTGTCACCCAGGCTGGAGTCCAGCGGAACGATCTCAGCTCACTACAACCTCTGCCTCCTGGGTTCAAGCGATTCTCCTGCCTTAGCCTCCCAAGTAGCTGGGATTACAGGCACCTGCCACCACATCCAGCTAATTTTTGTATTTTTAGTAAGGACGGGGTTTCACCATATTAGCCAGGCTAGTCTTGAACTCCTGACCTCAAGTGATCCGTCCACCTTGGCCTCCCAAAGTGCTGGGATTACAAGTGTGAGCCACCACACCCCTGGCCTCCTTTGTTATTTTTAATGAAATGACATCAACAGCTACAGGGGCTCTTTGGAAATTTTGGGAGTATCAGTAACTTTTCAATGAAGGCTAAGTTATTGAAATACAAAGTCCAATGGATCTTTGCATTAAATACTTTGATTTTAAAATCACTAGGGCATTCCATTTGGGGATACTTTGTTCACATCATGGAGGAGAAAAAAAGTTTAGTTAAGAAGAAGAAAGCAACCTCCGTTCCCAGCAAGCCCACAAAAATAATATAAGGCAAGAGAATAAGCCAGATTTCCATTATATTATGTTCCTACCCATGAGTCTTTTAGCAAGAGGCTAGGACAAAACGCAACCTAAAACAAAAGCATGGAGTGTTGATAGTTTTATATTCATGAACAACACAGCAATATGCCAATAAGCATTTACATTGCAACAACAAGCTATGTTTCCTAAATTATATGCTAACCCATGTTTTTTCTCTCTCTCAAAAAGCATATTACAATACAATCACATGAGATCTCTAATTGCAGCAACTGCATCCATCTAAACTGGTTTATTAAAAAATAAGTCATTCGCAAACATCTCTAATTTCACTAGTATTGAGTGGCAATGCGATTGGGATGCACCTCACAGCTGATCCAGGCACTCCAGAGTTGCCACAACAGCTTAGCTGAGAACCAGCATCCTAAATCCTGGTCTTAAGACCAAACAGCAACAAAGTCAGGAAGCAAATAAAAGATCTAGGACTGGGGGGGTCTCAGAAACAGAGGCCATTTTGTCTTGATTTTTCACTTTATTTTTCCTTGGTTTATAATTAACCCATTATTTTGAAAAGACACGCAGAGCAGCAGCCAAAAAAAAAAAAAAAAATTCTTTTCCTGCCTCTGTGTTTATGTCTGGGATAGACTTGGGCACAGCCATTTCCGCCCACCCATGTGGCTGAGTGACCACATAGGGCAATTTAACTCGAAGGTTTCATTTAGTGTTTGTGAGATGTTGGTGGCTACGGCAGGAAGACCGATTCAAGTAACTGCAATTAACTTTATTTTTAATCAATTGGGTCTTGAAAAAGAAATGTTCTTGTTTTGAAAAATAAGCTAGACTTTCCCCCTCCATAAAATGCTTTTCTGATACACACCGAATGCTGCCAACTCTGGTTCCTTTTTCCACTTGCCTAGCGAGGCCGGCGGGTTCAGCCAGATCACGGTGGTGTGCAAAAGCAGGTCTCCCATGCTCAGATCTGCAACCTGAAAGCCAGAGACGTGACAAAGCTTACTGGGTGGTGTTATCAATACTCAGATTTTCATGATGTTTGAAAATTCAGCATGCTGATATTAATTTTACTTCAAGATAATACTGCTCCTAAAAACATTTGCTTAAATATGTGAGATAATGCTGAGTTAAACTGCTGGATTTAGCCATTCCACAATGTAACATATCAAAACATCATGTTGTACACCATAAATATATAAAATTTTTACTTGTCAATTTCATGTTTTTGAGAAAAGAAATCGCACCAAAATGACAGACTACATTTTTAAAAAATATTTTCGATTTGTGACTGTCTCAATAAACACCACCTCCCATCAAAACAGGCTGAAGATACAATATCCAGTTAACCTTCCCAATGGGAAATAATAGTATCATTACATTCTAGCCAAGTTTGAGCTAGGAACAATACAATGAAATTTTAACGAAAAAAAAAAATCCTTTAATTCATATGAAATCTCCTAATTGAAAAATAAATCCTCTCCATTCCCAAGGAAACACATGGAATACAGGGGAGAGAAACGGCTCATTTTTTTTTCCCCATTTATTCCATGCTTGTCTACTAGAATTTCAGAAAAGGGTGGCAAATAGGTACAAACTGGGGCTCTGAAATTCACATGCAGTTAGTCTGTCAAAACTGATCTACAAAACTGGAGATGTTTTGTGTTCAGAGACAGTTTCCCAAGGAGATGCTAATGGCCGTCCATGACAAAGATCCACCCCCAGATAACTGCAGACATTTCCACCAGTGAGTATCCACTTTTGGGAAGTGTAAGCAAATTATTTCTTCTTCCAATCCATTTCAAAGACGACTTTATTTCACTTTAGATGAGGGAGAGAGAAGCCAATAAAGAGTTTGAAAATTCCTCTATTGGCACAGGCAGCGTGAATGCTGGAATCCCAAGGGACCATGAGGTTTAGTCGCTCACCCCCAGCGGTCACATGCTAAACTGTCTCAGACAGACAAGTGCTGGTTGCAGAGCCATCTAGACACGATGATCCAGAGAGTCTGATGCAAGTTCAATGTCTATGCCTCACAACAGTCCCGTCTGCTTTTCTCACTGGAGTCACTGACCTCCTTCCAAATCTAGCTGGGTTTCCTATACAGCAGCAACCTGGCAACCCTCCACTGAACGCAGTGCAGTTGGGATTGCCCTTCTCGAGCCACCAAAACAGGCTACCGTGCTGAGATGTGGCTCCATCAGTACAGGATACAGAGGTATTGTTGCCTCCCTTGATTGAAATTATTATAATCATCACTGTCATTATTACTGAGCTATAGTACCATTAGTACAACCAAGGGTTAAAATAATTTTTAAGCAGCCACATTATTTTGTCTATAGATATTAAGTAACTCATCAACCAAACTCCCAGGATATGATCAGCCAAGGTAATGACATAGTCTCCACTACCTATCCCCCGAAGACCCACATAGAAGAGGAGGAGTTATATACAAAAGACAAATTCCCAGAGGTCACAGCCCCTGGGAGTACGTCTTTAAAAGTGATTAAAGGCCAACATGGTAGACTGTCCAAACTCTACTTCCTCCAACAGAATTACATTATCTGCACCTTCTGCCATGTGATTTTCCAGCACCTCCCACTAGACTAGGCAGGGTACACACATCGCTGCCCAGATGACTTTGGGTGTAGGCATGTGACTTAGAGCCCACCTTCCAGCCATGGGAAGGACTTGCCCAAGACAGCCATTGCTGCTTCAGCCTGGATCCTGGAAGGAAGAGACAACGAGCACACCAGAACCTTCAGAACTGGAGCTAACCAAGAGAAACCAAACCTTGGTTGACCTACAAAGCCACATACGAGATAAATATCTGTTGTAGAGAACCACTGAGATTTCCAGTTATTTGTTACACAACTGAAAATGGGCTGATGCTGTTCCTGTGCACAGGGTTTTTCTCTGGACAAGCTTCCCAGGGCAAGTGGACTAGGGGATCAGGGTGCTCCCTCTGGCCACAGCCTCTCTCTGGGGCTTCCACTGGTTCCCTTCTGAATCCTCCTCCCAACCCCAAGAGAGAGTTCTGCTGGGAGGCCTCCACCTTACTAAGGACTGGGATGCCCGACTGAGTCAGCATTTTTAAGGACTTCTTTTAAGGGGAAATGCCCTCTTGCATTCTTCTTCCTCCTAGTTAAGCAAAAGGGATTTCTTAGCCTAACTCCCCAGAGTTTTACATGGGGGTAGGAGGTTGAAGGCCCAGTTTCATCAAAAAGCTGTTTCTTTGCCAGCTTTGTTCTCTGTGAACCTATTTGCCTTCAGAGATATCTTAAGGAATGTTGGTTGAAGACACAATTCAGGTACCTTGTGTTCCTAGAATGTTACCATTTCACAATAAACCTGCTGTTACCAGCAGATACTGATAAATGTTCCTATTCCTCTTTACAAACTTCATCAATCCATTCTAAGCTGTTACTTCACATTGCCACTAAGAGGGAACCACAAGGATCAGGAATTCAGGAATTACTTTTGTGAAAATCTGAATATAATTTGGGTACCTCCACAATCACCCGCCTGAGTCTCCATAATTCTTCCAATATACTGCTGAGAGCAGTGGAACAGAATTGTCATTGATCTTGGCATAGACCATCCTATTTCCCAAGACTCATTCTCCCTAGGGTTTTGTTCTTATGGCATTGAGGCTGCTGCATCCTTTCCAGTTTAAAGGCCATTCTCCTCAATGGAAGAAAAAGAGATGAAATGGGGCTTAAGACTTGAGTAAAACCAACTGCCTTTGAGTAATTGATTCCCACTGGGGGTCTATTTCCTGCTCGTTTATCTTATCCTTCCACAACAATATCTTCTCTTGCTCTCTTTGGCATCTTTTCCAAGCCAGAAATTCTCTGGGCTTTGCACCTCCTGGTAAAAGTAGGATTTTCCTCCTCTTCAGTCCTGGTACTCAGCCAGTGTCCCTCCTTCCATCTTTTGCACATTTCTTTTTACAATCTCAGCCCACAAAAAATACTTTGTATAGCACTATATCACTTTGTTCCTCACTGGAAAGATTTCTTACATATCAGAATTTCATTTTAAAGGACTTCCAGGTTCACTGAAGCCATATTCCCTTTTATAGTCTCTGACTTCTGATCATATTCCTCTTTTTTCCCTAAATTCTTTGCAACCCAGTATCCATTTCGCCTTCTAATCTTTAGCATCATGGTCATTTGCTCCTAAGGTCATTACAATCTAATAATTAATTTGGCATATTAAGAAAATGTAATATGACGTAATGAAAATGTTCATTTCCATGGCCCCGTAAAATGCACTTCTGTCAGAATGAAATAAACCAAAGGATGGGAGGGCTTCTTATAATGAAAAAAAGTTTACGGTATTATTCATATTAGTCAATAACAAAAAGCATTAAAATTCTGTGATCAACATAAAATCAAGGTATAAAATTACCTTCAAGAGATAACTAAACATATACATAGATATTAAGTTAAAACAATCAAAATCAACACCAAAATATGGTAAGTTCTATGTCTTGAAACCATAGTTTTCTTCTTGCCTTTTTCTGTATTTTGCCCTCTTCTTTAATAAGCATAATTTTTTCTTCTTATAAAGTTTTATAAGAAAGTGAGAGCTAAGTCCAGGGTGGCAACCTTCATCTTTTCTATACTCTGATAGATTAAATTATCTGCCAAGTAGTCTCAGAACATTCTCATGCTCTGCTTGTAATGTTATGTAAAAACAAAATTGTGTTGCAGTTGAAAACTACATATCCTCTACAGCAGACCTTCCTGGGCTATCAGATCCTGACTGTACACTGTCTTTGAGAGCCTGTGCGATTCTTTGTAAGGTGTAGGTAACAGACAGATGTGTAAATTCTGTCCAGTCTGATACTGGCCTAGCTGATTTCCTCCAGCTGTGGAAAAACCAGTTTGTCTCATTTACAATTCACCTCAACATTTCTTCACTCCATATGTAAACTTCTGTGATTGTGATTTTTCCAATGAACCTTTACAACACCTGCCTGGGTCCTTCACATCTTATGAGTAAAGTAAGTTATGAGAGGTCATAATTTTACCTCTTTCAGAAAATTATCCTTTAACAGCCTGAAAACTTGTTTTGTTTCATTAAGGACAAAAAAATGAGCCTGGATAATGGCCTTTAGTATCTCTGGAGATAAGGTGCTTTCTCTAGCCTACACTAAACAACCAAACTTTGCCCCACCCACACTGCTTTTAACCCTGCTGCTAGTCACAGCAAGAGTGTTTTTCCTCTAGGTTCCTTCCCACATTTTCTCTTTTTTAAGGTGGAAAGAAAAACTGAGTCTAATCTCTAGTTGAATTTGAGCATACAGAGGCATTGATGAATGTTACTATATATCATATCCCTATGATTCCTCTAAGTATTATCGGCATTTTGTAATTGAAAAATAATAATTGTATGTATTCAGGGGTACACAGTGATGCTTTGATATATGTACTGTATAACCCATCAGATCAGAGCAATTAACTTATCCATCATCTCAAACATCTACCACTCCTCTGTGTTGGCAACATACTTTTATTCAGGTAAGTGCTTGTTAATGACTCAGGCACAACTTTTAGCTCACCTTAAGTCTTTCTCAGGTGCATCTGTTCCTGCCACTGCTCTTCTAAGTAGGTTTTTGGGTAGATTTAACTGATTCAGAGTCATTTGAAATTTTAATTCCTTTGACAACTATGTTTTGGGCACCCACTATGTGCCTGGTGTCATTCTAATCTCTGGAGGTAGAGCCTTGGACTTCCATGACACTTCTAGAAACAGCCCAGATGGTGGTAATGGAAGTTCACTTTCACACTTAACACAGAATAAAGCCAGAGATCCCCAGGGTGAGGAGCTGAACATCAGGAAAACATTTCCTACAGGAAGAAATAGTCTAGCTGAGGAAGAAAATTCACATTGCAGCCTTGGATAAAGCACAGATGTTCCACTAAGAAAAACAACAGCATCCTAACTATTTTACTTACAAGTAACACCTTTTAAAAAAATAAATAAATAAATAAAAGCAAACTCAGACTCGGCTTTCCTGACAGATGTCCTGAGAAGATGGGGACCCTCACCTCTTTTTTCTCACCAGTCTGTTCAGCAATCAGCTGGTCAAACACAGCCCCAAACTCTTCATGGATTTTCTGCATCTCATTGATGTGACTGGCAACCTTGTTCATGGTCTTGATGGCCACTGGAAGAAAACAGGTCGTGAAATGGGAGGCTATTTAGAGACCCTCATGGAGACTCAGGCCTGCCGGGGGTCCCGGGCTGAGGCCTACCGTCCAGGTGGTAGTGCTCCTCGCTCTCCACATCGGTCAGGGCGAACAGCTCCCTGAGCAGAAGTGGGTACTTGAGGATCCTCTGGATGGGCTTGATGAGGTACGACTCCAGCGTGGATGAGTGCTGCTGCTTCGGGTTCTGGGCATCCAAGAACGCCTTGAAAGCCGTGTCTGTCTTGGCTGGCAGGGTTTAAACACAGGTCATGGGGGTGGAACACCCACGTGACTCCCTTCCCACAATTTCCCTCCCTTCCTCAGTGACTCCAAGGTGCCTTTTTGCAGGACTGAGCAGAGAGTGGGTGGCAGGAAGAGGGACAGGTAGGGGAGGGGGCAGTCAGGGAGACCACAGGCAGTCAGATCTATGTATTTATGTGTTGGGGGTGGGGTGGGGAGAAGCCTGATGAGTTAAAGGATGACAGAGTGTAGACTGCAGACACCCGGATTTCCAGCGGCTGCTCTTTATCCTCCTCCTATTACACATGTTTTTTTATCCTGATGTTTTGACACCTGGGGCCTTACTGTCCATGGGGAGACTGCCCCGCCCACGCTGGCCAGTTCCTGGAGATAGTAAAAGACTTGCCAGGAAATGTGCCTTTTATAGAGTCCCCACACACTGCCACCTCCTGTCTGAGGCTCTTACACCCTGGGCCACCATTCCCCTGTCCTAATCATCTCAGGGTGGGGAGCACACATCTCAGCTTCAAGTGCACCACAGAGCCCGGCCTCCCCAGTTCCTTCCCTCAGAAACCCCAAGAAAGGCTCTTGGCCACATTTTCCCATCGCTCCCTCTGCCTCCTGACTGACACTGCATGTCCTCATCTGGCCCGCATGGCATGGGGTGCCCCTGCCTCTTGGGAACTGTGAGTGACAAACTAGTAATCATCCATCCCCTGAGCAGTTGGCCCTGTCATCCCAAAATAATGATAAACCTACATTCTGAACACTCCTTACCCTGGTTTTCCTAATCTTTCAAGCATTTCACTGCTGGAAAAACCTCTTTTGAAAAAGGCAAGCATGCCGTGCACAGTGGCTCATGAATGTAATCCTAGCAGTTTGGGAGGCAGAGGCGAGCGGATCACTTGAGGTCAGGAGTTTGAAACCAGCCTGGCCAACCTGCTAAAATCTCATCTCTACTAAAAATACAAAAAAAAAAAAAAAAAAAAAAAAAAGCCAGGCTGGTGGCAGGCGCCCATAATCCCAGCTACTCAGGAGGTGGAGGCAGGAGAATCACTTGAACCCGGGAGGCGGAGGTTGCAGTGAGCCGAGATCGTGCCACTGCACTCCAGCCTGAGTGACAGAGGGAGACTCCATCTCAAAAAAAAAAAGAAGAAAAAGAAAAAGAAAAAAAAAAAAAGGCAAGCAGATGCAGAAGCAGCAGCATCTCGCAGTGCCAGTGAAGCAGAGCGAGGCAGGATCTCCCACAGTGATCTGCTCAAAGTTAACTCGGTGGCACCACCTGTGGGCATCTGTGGGCTCTGATCTGATGCAGCTCAGGCAGCACTTTCCTCACCAGCCTTGCCTCCTTCCTCAGTGTCCCAGCTGGTTTGGGAAGCAGCCCTGGGGAGTTGTGGGACCCCAAACAGAGGTACCTGGCAGGGGATGATAGGAAGCCGTGGCTAATGTCTTCCAGGTGCAAAGGAATGTCAGGGGAGGGCAAAATATGGGAAGAGGAAGGGACAGTGTATCCAAGCAACGTAACAGTGGACACATGCTGCCTCTGGGCTGGTGAGCACCTGGGGGTGATGGGGGCTGTGGCACGTCCAGCGTGGGCACTCTGGACGTTTCCAGTGTGGAAACTCCACACACCCCTCCCCCATACCTCGCCCAGTCACCTCTCCATTTGGCTATTCCTGAGCAGCATCCTTTATGATAAACCAGTAAATGAACACAATCAACATTGGAAAAAGCACATTCTTCACATTCATCTGGATGACTTTCCCCCATTGGAAATTCATTTCCAATGAATATTCATCTGGATGACTTTCCCCCACTGGAAATTTAACATGGCACTCCAGTGACTCGATACTTTTCATAACAGCACCTGGAATGTCACAGGAACTCAAAAATCTCTTCAATAAATAAATATCCTCTCCCCGCAAAAAACAGTGGGAGTGTATATATAATTTATATATATATACACACACACACACGTATATTTTATTAGAAAGTTTAAAATATAGAAATTTAAAAGTTTAATGATATATATATTTTATTAGAAAGCTTAAAATACAAAAATTTAAAAGTTTAGTGATATTTACAGATTTTATTAGAAAGTTTAAAATATATAAACATTAAACTTTTAAAATGTCTAATAAAAATGTCTTTCCATCCCCAGTGGTTAGGGGTATGAGCTAAGACTAAAGATGCTATAAAAGGGTATCAGAACATGATTCTTCTGTCTTTATTTTTTTTTTCTGAGACGGAGTCTCGATCTGTTGCCCAGGCTAGAGTGCGATGGCACACTGTGGATCACTGCAACCTCTACCTCCCGAATTCAAGCAATCGTCCTGCCTCAGCCTCCCCGAGTAGCTGGGACTACAGGCATGCACCATCAGGTCTGGCTAATTTTTTTTTTTTTTCGTATTTTTAGTAGAGACGGAGTTTCACCATGTTGGTCAGGTTGGTCTCGAACTCCTGACCTCAAACGATCTGCCCACCTCGGCCTCCCAAAGGGCTGGGATTATAGGTGTGAGCCACCGCACCCGGCCCTGTCTTTAATTTTAAAACACAGCAATCATGGGGGAAGACCTCATAAGACCACAATCTTGTTATCCCTTTTAAGCCCCATTAAGAGAACAGACTCCCTGGGTTGGCATCATTTCTTGTCTTTCCAAAGCACAAATTCCTGAAGAGAAAGGACACTGGGAAGAGTGGACGACTGGCCCCATGTGACAGGAGAGCTGGGCCGGGCTGGGGGCCAGCAAATGGGGAAGTGATGGATTTTGTGGGGCATCCCAAGTCTAGGGCCACATCTAGAAGGGACCTAGGAACTCTTCCCCCAACAAAATATTCTCGTCCAAAAATATGGCTGTGGGTATTTCACCCATCGACTGAATTCCATATCAGAGCAAAAGACTGCACAGTTCACAGCGCTTGGTGCAGTCCAGGAGTGTCACTCTTCCAGGCCAGCTGTGAGTCCGCGATGAACATGAACACGCACTTTGTTGTTCTCAGAGTTATCCTGACCCTCTGGGCTCATTAGACAATTAGAAAATATGGGTCGGCTGGGCACGGTGGATCACACCTGTAATCCGAGCACTCCGGGAAGCCAAGGCAGGCAGATCACCTGAGGTCAGGAGTTCAAGACCAGCCTGGCCAACATGGTGAGACCCCCGTCTCTACTAAAAATACAAAAATTAGCTGGGCATGGTGGCGTGCACCTGTAATCCCAGCTACTCAGGGGGCTGAGGCAGGATAATCACTTGAACCTGGGAGGCAGAGGTTGCAGTGAGCCGGGATCACACCACTGCACTCAAGCCTGGGTGACAGAGTGAGACTCCATCTCAGGAAAAAAAAAAAAAAAAAAAGAAAAGAAAAATATGGGTCATTCCCACTGTTTTAAGGGATAGTTTTGAAAGATAATATAATATTTTTCTTATTGAATTAAGAAAAAATCCATGGGGGCAGAATTTAATCTAATTGAGTGATTAAAAATAACACAAATTGCTCAAGGGCCGAGATGGGTATATAATTTCACTGTGGAGCAAAGCACTCTAAAATTGTTACTTTAACAATCTCATAACGATTAGCATTCAATAAAGGTTTTAAAAGAGACACACTGCACACAGAGCCATATGCCCAACACAGCACACGGGAAAGGTCAGGCAGCATGACAAGGAGAATCCCAGGTCCCCTTTTCATTTGAGGTTCCACCAGAACTCTGTTGCACAGACCACCACTACCGTTAAGACTGTTTTTATCTGGGGCAGGCTCTTTGTTACCCAGAGATCTGTATTGTGCTAATACTTCCTATAATAGGTTTTAAATTAAGTCAAGCTAGTTCTCTTTGGCAGCAAACATAAACACAACACGAGAACATTATTTACATATCCGGGGACCTGATCAGCAGCTGTTTACTTGGCAGCTACAGTGAAGTGTTAAGGAACAGCAAGCTGATTTCCAGAGATTCTTTAAAATCAAACTTTCTGTTGGTGCAACTGTTTGCCAAGAAAATGTTTCCTTAATCCTTTTACCATCAAAAACCACCATATGCTGAACTATGGCGACATAACCACTTTCTGGAGACTCTCAGAATGTTCCACCGTCTTCTCAGAGCACTTAAGGAAAAGCAGCTTGCCCATATAAAAATTCTACTTTGTCCTGCACAAAAATAACTACAAATGCAGCAATTTTCAAGGATAACTGAGACAACTTTAGAAGTGCTTTTGGGAGCTGTTATCGCACTCCCAGGAACAAAAGTAGGTGAAGGAAAGATAAAATTCCACAAAAAGGTATACGGTAAGTCCTCACTTAATGTAGTCAGTAAGTTCTTGGAAACTGCAACTTTATGCAAAATGACATACAATGAAACCAATTTTTTTCCTCATCAACATTATAACGAAATGATGTTGAACAAAATGACGTTAGTTGGGAACCTGCTGTACATCGTGTCACTTAAAAGTCACAGTTTCCAAGAACCTATCGACAACGTGAAGTGAGGACTTAGTTATGAAGTGTGGTAGGTTATAATCAAAATTAAAGAAAAACAGAAATAAAGCAGGGAATTTCTAAACCCCCTACGTTTTTACATAACTGCAAAATGACCCATCAATTCTGGCCCCAAATAGCAAGGTAAAACTTTCATTACAAGAAAATTGACAAAACCATTAATTCAAGATATTGGCCAGGTAATCCTAGCACTGTAGGAGGCTGAGGTGGGCGGATCACATGAGGTCAGGAATTCAAGACCAGCCTGGCCAACATGGTGAAACCCCATCTCTACCAAAAAATACAAAAATTAGCCAGGTGTGGTGGCAGGGGCCTGTAGTCCCAGCTACTCAGGAGGCTGAGGCAGGAGAATCGCTTGACCTGGGAGGTGGAGGTTCCAGCCCAAGTGACAGAGCAAGGCTCTGTGTCAAAAAAAAAAAAAAAAAAAAAAAAACAAGGCAGGGAGCAGTGGCTCACGCCTGTAATCCCAGCACTTTGGGAGGTCGAGGCGGGTGGATCACCTGAGGTCAGAAGTTCGAGACCAGCCTGGCCAACGTGGTGAAACCCCATCTCTGCTAAAAATACAAAAATTAGCCAGGTGTGGTGGTGCACGCCTGTAATCCCAGCTACTCGGGAGGCTGAGGCAGGAGAATCACTTGAACCTGGGAGGCAGAGGTCGCAGTGAGCCGAGATTGTGCCACTGCACTCCAGCCTGGGCAACAGAGTGAGACTCTGTCTCGAAAAAAAAAAAAATGAAAAAAAATGAATGCATTACATTGCTCAGCACCCATATCAGTGGCTTGCTGGAACATCTGGCAATCAATGACTCTTAGATTTCTGCCCAAAAGCCCCCAACCACTGTCAGCCACACAACTGACAAGCAACACACCCCCACCTCCACATCCTCAGAGGCCTTACCTTTCACCAGGACCTTGGGAACTTTTGTGTGGCTGGCGCAGAAGGCACTGTAGAGCTTGAAGCGGTCAGCGTAATACAGGAATGATCCCCCCAGAGAGAACAGCACTTTCTGGATTTGACGAGAAAAGGCACAGTTGGTTGTTTCCTTCCTCCACTGGAAATATCAGCAGGTTATGGCAGGGAGCTCACATCTGCCTGGCCCACCCCACAAATCAACATCTTCCGTGCCTGTCAGAGCCTTTCTTTGCTATCAAATGCCCTCAAATTGCCCATTACAAAGTATGTGCTTGTACAAGTTTGTGTAAAAGGTGTTGGACTTTTTGTCTTCTTAGTATTTATAGGGTAGATGTCCCTGGTTTTCCAGGTCTGTGTCTTTTAATAACCTATCCGGGCTGTTTGAATGTTGATGAGAAAGTATATACTTTGGAAAAGTCAGAAATCTCAATTCTCCCATTAGCTCCTGTTGGCAAACTAAATAAAGGCAGGAAATGCTCATACCTCCCGCCCCCGAAGCAGAAAACATGTTCCTCTGATCACTATCTTCATGCCTTCCAAAACCACCCTCTCCTCTAGCAGCTAAGAACATAAGCAATATTAAAGGAAGAAACACGCTCAACTATGGAAGTCAGGTATCATCTCCCCAGCCTCTCTGCCCTGTCCCAGTAGGATCACAACTGGGTAGAGGCCTTCTCATTAAGATTTTACTATGCCTGAGAAGATACTTTGTATCCCACACATTATATATAGAGAGATGTTATATATAAATATATAATATATAGATATATATAAATATATATTCCATAAAATATATATTTATATAATATATAAAATATATAATATATAAAAATATATAATATATAATTAATATATTATATATAATTAATATATATTATATTTAAAAATATATATATATATGGCCTCAGAAAAACACCTTCTGTGAGTTTCACACTGAAAGAGTCTTGTTTAGAGAGGGACCTTATTTAGCTTATTGAGGCTTAGAATTAAAAGGCAGGGTTCAAGCGAAGAAATAAGGTTTTGAATTTGAGTAACAAACTAGGTTGCCCAAAGTGCAATTTATCTAATGAACAATGCAGAGGATTCTGAGTCTGTCCATGACCAAAAAAAAAAAAAAAAAAAAGGTTTATTTTAAACCATACATAATTGGTAATTAGATGCCTCACTACTCTTCTTACGTGTTCTCCTTTTCCTCCTTTACTTTCCAAGCCCTCCGCAAATCTCCACCCTGGCTTGGAGGGTGTCAGCAGGAGTACCCTGGGTACTGCCATCGGACTCTGTGAGGGAGTTATCCTTGGAGCCTGATATGGTTTGGCTGTGTCCTCACTCAAATCTCACCTTGAATTGTAGCTCCCATAATCCCCATATGTTGTGAGAGGTAACTGAATAATGGAGGCAGGTTTTTCCTGTGCTGTTCTCATGATAGCGAATAAGTCTCAGGAGATCTGATGGCTTTTATAAAGGGCGGTTCCCCTGCACACGCTCTCTTGCCTGCCGCCATGTAAGATGTGACTTTGCTCCTCCTGAGGCCTCCCCAGCCATGAGGGACTGTGAATCCATTAAACCTCTTTTTCTTTACAAATTACCCAGTCTCAGGTATTTCTTCATAGCAATGTGAAAATGAACTAATACAGAGTCACACCCAAGAATTAAGCAAAAAAAGTTGTGGAAGAAAATGTGCTAAATGTAACCCCTCCCTTTAGCCATCCTAAAGCCATTCATTTATTTAACTTAATATTTACTGTTTATTTACCCTACCGTAACCACAGATGAAACACTAAGGTATTCATTTATTCCTCCCGCCTTAAAAATTGATTCTCAGGGAACACAGTGCACACAAATATGAGGGTTTATACACAAAGACTCCACTTCCCCAATGTTTCTGTTCTGTAGGACTTCAGAACGCTTCTCATAGGCTGATGTACATTGCAAATTTCCAAATGAAAATTTTATCAAAACTTATTTGACATCAGAACTAATTATTTCCTTCTGATACTACCTTGAGACTAGTGCTCTATGCAACACAGTTTGAAGATTTTAACAAGTTTTTTCTTTTTTTTTTTTTTTGTCAAATATACAATGAGGATTTTAAAAAGAGCAGCAATTGTGAAAATCAGCAGCAACAGGTTTGGGAGCAAAACTGTCTGGAAACCAACTCAGAGAGCCTGGAGAGAATCCTGCAGGCAGGCACACTGGTGTTCATGAGCCATCTCGCCTTACAGATGGAATGGAGACAATCAGATTGTGCCATAAACAGCAAAGTGAAGGTATATGAAGAGGGTCCCACTTATGTGTAATTGAGAAGAGTGATGGTTGAGTATGGAAGTACCGGTTTGGTATCCTTGATCCAAAATGCTTGGGACCAGAAGTATTTCAGATTTCATATTTTTTCATATTTGGGAATATCTGCATTATATTTACTGGTTGAGCATCAAAAATCGAAAATCCAGAATGCTCCAATGGCCATTTCCTTAGAGCATCATGTTGGCACTCAAAAAGTTTCCAATTTTAGAGCAGTTCGGATTTCAGATTTTCAGATTTGAGATGCTCCACCTGTCACTAAAAGAAGCAATGTACCAGCCTCTCCCTAGAATAACACTGCTCTCAGTACACTCAAGGCTATATCAAAGTTCTGATACCCAAAGTCTCCTTTTTGTGAATCTTTTTAGTGATTAACTGGACCCAAACTCAAAGAACCAGCCCCACAGCAAAAGACTTGTAAATGAATATAATGAATGTTAGCTACTTTAGGTTAAAACGTAGTATTTTAAAGTATGTCTATAACCATATTTTAACCAACCCTGGCCTCCAGAATATATCCATTTTTATTAAGCAGCTTTTTTGTTTATCTAACTACCAGGCCACATTATGTGTTCTACTGTGCAAATTATTAATTTATTAATTTAGAAAACAGGTATCACTACAATGAACCTAACTTATTTCAAATGAAGAGCATAACCACCAACAAGCAATTTTTGAACACAAAAATGAACTATATGGAGTATTTAGGGTGAAAGATATATTATTGTGCCTACAACTTTCTCTTAAATGATTTTGGAAGAAAATATTTTATATGTACACATAGACACACCATACATGCATAATGTACACACATGCACATATAGATACATATACACATAGGAGACAGGGAGGGAAAGAAAGAATAAAGCAAATGTAGCCCAATGCTACCATTTGGGGAATCTAGATGAAGGGTATTCAGGAATTCTTTGCACTATTCTTGTAACTTTTCTGTAAGTCTGAAATTATACCCAAACAAAAATGAACACCTATAATATATACATATATATTCACATACTTATGTGTGTTTGTGTGTAATTCTTAGTAGCTCCTGTTGCAGAGAGGCAAAGTAAAGAGACAACACATACACAAAAAAACATATATTGAGGTAGAATATCGAGGTGAGGCAGTCTTTACCCCGGCTCCAAAACTTGTACCCTAACATTACACAGCTAGATTCCTGCAAGTGTTAGAAGGCAGGCAAAGCGTATGGGGGCCTATACACATATGAACAGCTCATTCTTAACACAAATGCAAATGAAATTGAGTGGAAAAAGGATCAAACGACAGCCATTGCAACAAACAGGATTAGAAAAATTGGATATTCATACACACACAAATTAACTTTGATTCCTACATTAAACCATAACAAATTTAAGTTCAAATAGATCAGAAGTCTAAATGTAAAACTATAAAATTTCTAAGAGAAAACTACAAAACTTCTAAGAGAAAATACAGGAAAAAATCTTTAGGCAAAGATTTCATAGATAAGACACCAAAAGTGTGATTCAAAAAGGGAAAATTTGAAAAAAAGGAATTCATCAAAATTAAAAACTTCTGCTCTGTGAAGGGCACTGTCAAGAAAATGAAAAGACGGGCCTCAAATACAGAAAAAAAATTTACAAATCATGTATCTGATAAAGGACTTATAAAGGATATACAAAGAACTCTCAAAACTCAATATTAGTAAACAAATAACCCAGTAAAATAAATGAGCAAATTATCTGAACAAACACTTCACCAAGGTGGATATACTGAGGGCAAAAAACAAGCACACAACAGAAGATGCTCATCATCGTAAGTCATTAGGGAAATTAAAATTAGAACCATAATGAGGTGCTACTACACACCTGTTAGAATAGCTAAAAAGAGAAAGTGACTGTGACCTCAGCAGAACAATGAGGAGGAACTGCTGGAGGGAGCTGCAATGGTATAACCACTTTGTAAAACAGTTGAGCAGTTTCTTAAAAAGTTAAACATACCCTTACCATATGACCCAACCATTCCCTTCCTGGGTACTTAAGAGAAATGAGAGCATATATCCATACTAAAACTTGTACACATATGTTCACAGCAGCTTTATTTGTAATTACCAAAAACTGGAAACAACCCAAATGCCCAAGAAAGGTGAATGGGTAACAAAGTGTGGTCTATCCACTCAACGGAAGACAATGCAGCAATGAAAAGGGATGAGCTCTTGATACACACAGCAATATGGACGGATCTCAGTACAACTACACTGAGTGGAAGCAGCCCCAGAAAAACGGGTACTTGGTATGGGATTCCACCAATATAAAATTCCAGAATGCAAACATATTTATCATAACAGGGAGCAGAGCATGGAGCAGGGGTAGAGTGGGAGGGCAGTAAGAGGCAGAAGAGAAAAACCACAAAAGGGCAGGACAAGACTTTCAGGAGAAATGATTATGTGCATTGTCCTGATTGTGACGATGGTTTCATAGGGGTGTGTGTGTGTGAATTCATCAAATTCCACACTAAGTATATGCGGCATATTCTACTGCACAATTATACCCCAATTAATCTGTTAAAGCACATGAGGGTGACACGTAAGCCAACACGTGAAGCAATGTGCTTTGTTAATTGGAGGTGCAACACAGGAAATCTGCAATAAAAGAAAGCCGAGCAGGGGAGAGGAAATAAGCATCCTTGCTAAGGCACTAGTCATAAATCCTCATTAGGCTGCAAGGACACCGTGTGCTGGAAGATTGTCTTTCCCCTGGATAATGATAAGCATTTCCATTAAGCAAAGTTTCCCAGAACAGGATAAATTAATTTGTTTACTGGGTAACCAGAAGTGCCTTTTTTTTTTTTTTTTTTTAAGACGGAGTCTCGTTCTTGTCCCCCAGACTGGAGAGCAGTGCCGCAATCTCGGCTCACTGCAACCTCTGCATCTCGGGTTCAAGCGATTCTCCTGCCTCCGCGTCCTGAGTAGCTGGAATTACAGGTGCCCGCCACCATGCCCAGCTAATTTTTATACTTTTTGTAGAGATGGGATTTTGCCATGTTGGCCAGGCTGGTCTCAAACTCCTGACCTCAGATGATCTGCCCGCCTTGGCCTCCCAAAGTGCTGGGATTACAGGCGTGAGCCACCATGCCCAGCCAGGAGTGCCTATTCTAATTCACTGATAGCTAAAGCATTAAAGGCCCCCACATAAACCAAACAAAAGGTCAAGGTTGGTACTTCTTCTCACGTAAAAGCCAGCAGCTGCACCAGTTTAATGCAAATTGATGGCATTGGTCTTCCCTTAGCCAGACCAGCAAGACACACTCCATTCCCCTCCCTCTCAGACACCCTTAGGAACGGACCCCACTGTGGCCCTCCAATGAAGACATCAACACGATCAGGGGATTCAACTTGAGCCACACTATAGCCCTGACGCTGGAGGCAGCTTTGCACTATTTACCTTAAATTGATCAACCTTCTCAAGCTTTTCCAAATCAGGTACCAGTCTCACTCCATCTTCTAGAGTTTTA
The DNA here is from genome assembly GCF_028858775.2 of Pan troglodytes. Classification (NCBI taxonomy): domain Eukaryota; kingdom Metazoa; phylum Chordata; class Mammalia; order Primates; family Hominidae; genus Pan; species Pan troglodytes. Next base: position 31,861,980 of record NC_072420.2, read on the forward strand.
AGGAATTCTACTTGAAACTCTACCATTTCCGTTAAATTTCCAAAAAGCACGTCAAGCTAGAAATAAAACAGAATTTAATGCACCTCATATCTCATTAGTCTTCCTAAAAGTTATTTATATCTGATTACAAGGTTTTTCTATCAATTCTTATCAATTAAGAGAATAATCCCACTACCAGAGAGCGGGGCAGTTTTTTACTCTTCATGAGCACACCAAAGCTTAGCAGGCAATAATTTCAGCTAGTTACAATTAAATAAATTTAAGATGTTTTCAGTGTTACGCGTGTCCCCATTTTTCCTTTTTACCAACAAGTCAAACCACGGTATGATGGTCACAAAGTTGAAACCATTTCCAGCATACCTCATCCTGGGTGAGAAAAGTTTCTTTTTGAAGAGGCTTTAGGTATCTCTCCATAAGACAGTTTAAATCCTAAGAATTGAAAAGAGAACTCATTAGCTTATGTGTTTTCTTTTATTTTTATTTTTTATATACCCCAGAACTTAAAGTATAAAGCATATGTTAATGTCTATAAAAGGATCTAGAAGAGAACAAATAGACCCTGTCCCGAAGGCTAACGTTAGAGACTTTAGGTCATTAAGGTCCATTTCATGCAGGAGTAAGCCAACCTTTTCTGTCAATATTTTAGGCTTCGAGGACTAAAATACGGTCTCCATTGCAACTTCTTCAACTGTAGCACCCAAGCAGGCATAGACAATACGTCAAGGAATGAGCGTGGCTGTGTTCTCATCAAACTTTATTTGCGAAAACAGGCAGCGAGCTGGATTTGACCTGAGAGCCGTCGTTTGCTAACCCCTGATTTAAAAGACTAAGATATAGATACTTAAACAGATCACCCTGCTTTCGCATAGGAAATGTGACCAGGTGTCAGAACAAGTGATAACACAAAGACAACAGATCTGACACTCTTCTGGCTAGATTCTAATTAGATTATGAAGATCATACCCTCAACTTTAAAAAAAATTAAATTTAGCTTTCTTATTAGGTCAACAACACATACATATATATATAAATGAATTGCTGTGAAAATCGCTAGGCTTCCTTAAAAATCACAAGGCTGGGCGTGGTAGCTCTCACGCCTATAATCCCAGTACTTTGGGAGGCCAAGGTGGGAGGATCTCTTGAGCCCATGAGTTCGAAACCAGCATGGGCAACATGGTGAAACCCCCTCTCTACAAAAAAAAAAAACAGAAAACGGGGCTGGGCATGGTGGCATGCACCTGTGGTCCCAGCTACTCAGGAGGCTGAGGAGGGAGGATTACTTGAGCCCAGGAAGTAAAGGCTGCAGTGAGCTATGATCACACCACTGTACTCCAGCCTGGCCAACAGAGTGAGACTATCTTAAAAAAAAAAAAAGAAGAAAAAACAAAAAAACAACTCAAAACAAGCTTTTAACATTCAGAGTATAGGCAAAATTCCAGGAGAAACCAAGACACTCTTCATGAACACAGTTTAAATCAGCTGTTAATGAAAACCAGCAGAGACACACCAACTTCACTCCTTTACGAGGCAGAGGGAGGGCAGGGGGAGAAAAAAGAAACATACCTTCACGTAGGTGCGCTCCGTCTCCAGGAGCTCGCAGATCACCTTGCGCAGCTTATCTGCATCCGAGAGTTGTCTCATGGTCGCCAGCTGAGGCCCCGTGGAGTCCTGAGGAGATGGGCTCTGGTCAGAGGGGTTCATCTCATGCAAACTGCGGCAAAATGCGGCCACCTGTTCTGTACTCTTCGGAGCACAGGGGGAAGGGAAGGCAGAGGTCATTATCCCTTATTAGACGCACCTGACACCTGGACCGCCTAGAGGTGTTCTCCCTGGTTAATGAACTGTCACATATGAATGTCGTCTTGTGTTTCCACAAATTGCTCCACATTTAGGAGAGCTTCTTGAATGCTCAAAACAACCAGGATAACAATTGCTAACATACACTAATCGCTTACCACACGCCTAGTGCCGGTCTAATGCATTTCATCTGCCCACACGGTAAGGACAACGGAAGCCCAGAGGGGTTAAGTAACTCATCCAAGATGATGCAGTACGTAAGTGGCAGAGCCGGGATTTGAACCAGGCAATCTGGTTTCAAACCCTATGGATCTTAACCACTCCCCAAGCAAGAAGTTGATAAATCAGGAGACATAAAAGTTAGCTGCATTTCATCCAAGGTACAAGCCTCATTAATTATCAGACTCCCAGTTCAGTAAACTATCTACTTTGCAATGTTGCAAAGATGATTTTACAAGCTAAGGTTCTTCCTGTTAAAAATGGACACTGAGTCAACTTTCTAGATTAAGAAAGATACCCATACTTAAATAAAAGTTTCTCCCTCTCCAGCTTCTCCAAAGGCAAAAAGATACCACTCCCCTTTAAGAATAATGAAATTAGCCCTAAAATAGGCCTCAATGGGAGATCCCAGTCTCCACAGCTACCAGGGATGAATCAGGTGTAGACCATAAAGGTTGCACACGTTTTGTCATCCATTTGAAACGTAGGATTCCAGGATTCTAAAATTCCAACTCTTCCAGTTACACAAACAGTTCTCCAAAGCAAGGGCTGCTGTAAAAACACATGAGACCAGTAGTTCTCCAACTTGGCTGCTTATGAGAATCACCTGGGGATCTTTTCAACCTCCCGATGCCCATGCACACCAGAGATCAATTTCATCAGAATCTTTGGGGTGGGATATGCAGATATCAATATGTTTTAAAGCTCTCCGTGTAATTGCTCTAGAGGCTATGTAGTAGCACAAAATTTAATTCACTAATATTTGTTCCAAAGCACCACTCCAATGAATGTTTGATGGAAATTTTCTTTTTTTTTTTTTTTTTTTTTTTTTGAGACGGAGTCTCGCTCTGTCACCCAGGCTGGAGTGCAGTGGTGCGATCTCAGCTCACAGCAAGCTCCACCTTCCGGGTTCACGCCATTCTCCTGCCTCAGCCTCCCGAGCAGCTGGGACTACAGGCGCCCGCCACCACGCCTGGCTAATTTTTTGTATTTTTAGGAGAGACGGGGTTTCAACATGTTGGCCAGGATGGTCTCAATCTGACCTTGTGATCCGCCCGCCTTGGCCTCCCAAAGTGCTGGGATTACAGGCGTGAGCCACCGCGCCCGGCCCCGGAAACTTTCTTGAAGCTAGTGGCTGTCCTTCTCACACTTCTCTCTCTGCTTCTATTGTCTAATTCAACTCTAGGCACAAAGCATTTCCAGTAAATACCGGTGCAAATAAAGAATAACTTCTTCTATCACCCACCTACCTAGCAAGAACATGAGAATATCCTCCCAAAAACAATCGTTGGTGCACAGAGCTAAAAGTCAAGGCTGGTGTTTTGTGTAGGTCAGAAAAGCTAAAATCAAGTGTATGCCATGGAGGAGTTTTAAACACAGAGGAAGGCAGCCAACACTGAAGAGCCTTTCCCTCATTAGCATATCCAAAAGGGAAGGAAGTCCGGAATAAAGATGAGGCAAGGACAGGGAAAATCAGAACCTAAGAAGGATGCATTAGCTGCAGTGGCATGACAGGACAGAGGAGAGCCAGGACCTACATCCACATAATTATTATTCTAATTCTCTTACAATTACCACAGCTTATTCGTTGCTAGCACTAACCCTGGTCTTATATGCCAGAAGGTGTCAGTCACCTGTCAGTGGCACTATTCAATGTTTTCTGTGGAAATGCATGTTTCTGACACTGAGTAACCCCACAAACAATTTTCCCTTAGGTGACTGACTGGAAAAATTGACCAAAATGGGCTCAGCTATATGGTATGTAAATTATATCTCAACAAGGCTGTTAGAAAAGAAAAACTGTGTTTTTCATCAAAGCTTCTTTCAGTAGAAATAAACTAAACAATTTTATTTAGTTATGCTAGAATTTCACTAACTCAAAATCATCATTAAATATACAGTCAAGTAGGGCTTTGTCTTAAAAATTACAAAGGAACAAATACATCCATTTTAGCAAAAATCTTCATGTGTCTTTTAGATGATCCAGTGATAACTGTAATAGAAAACTCATTATAACACAGTCATAATGAGAAAGAAAGCAAACCCTTGCCAAAATGAAAATCCATGGACAGACAGTGATAACAGCTGACAACTAACTGTGCCCTGTCCCTATCTTATTCCAAACTCTCCTTGGTTGCTTTGATTTGGTACCTGGCAAAGGCACCTAACACAACAAATGTATAATTGGCACCTCACTTTATACCATCCTTTTCTAAAGCTTCCAACAGTAACCACAGCTGTCTGTTTTTCACAGAATTAATAGGAAAGCTACTGCTCATAGCAAATATATTCTTCACTGCAGTCTATTGCAGTGAGTCCTCACTTAACATGGTTTATAGGTTCTTGGAAACTGACTTTAAGCTAAACGGCATAAAGAAACCATTTTTACTGTAGGCTTATTGATACAAACAAGTTAACTTCCTACAGCACATTTCTGGTCACAGAAAAAATCACCACGCTTCTAAATAAAGACCAAAAGACTTCTAATATTAAACACTGAAATAAATGTAAGCCAGATATCCATTTAAGTAAGATAAATAAAAACAAGTGAAGAGAACTATTTACCCAGCTTTCGGTGAACTGGTGAGTGACGGTGGTCATAGCGGTAGTGTGTTAAGTCAAGCAATAAATGTTTGCAAAGCAAAAATTGTTAAGGGGCACCTCCTACCATCATGCAGTTCAAAAACTAGCAAGAACAACTTTGGCAGGATCTCTGAATACTTTTGTACTGCATAGTTTCCTGCTATGCATTTGTATGACTGTATACTTTACAAGTTTTTATTTTATAATGATTTGTATTCATTTATTCACTCATTTTCCAACCCACTTATTCCAGCTCAGGATCATGGGTGACTGGAGCCTATCTTGACAGCTCAGGGTGCAAGGCAGAAACCAACCCTGAATAGAATGCCATTCCATCACAGGGTGTACACACATACACACTCACTCAGGGACCACTGAGACATGCCAATTCATCCCATGTGCGCGTTTTTGGGATGTGAGAGCAAACCCGAGTACCCAGAGAAAACCCATGAAGACCTGGATTTAACATGCAAATTCCACGCAGACAGTGGTCCTGGCTAGAAATCAATTTTTTTCACATAAACGGTATGATGAAATGACGTTGAACAAAACGTTAATCTGAGGAACTGCCACAGAGGCAGAGCACACCTTTTATCATTTAGGCAAACTGTGTGAAATCGGTGATTCACGAAAGGCAAACATGGGGATCTGACACATATCAAAGGCAGGAAATTCCAAAAGACAAAGGAACCTAACACATTCCTTTGTGCTTCCAATTCACACCTCACTACCTCTGGGTTTTCATTCCATCTGTTCTACCATAAATACTTTGAGAATTCCATTTTTAAGAGTGTGAACAGGGTTTCTGACTTGGTCTATGTAAGTTTACCACGCCTGAGGTTTGGCATCCTTAGTTTGAAGCAGGCCTGTGGGGTGAGCTCAGGTTAGTAGGATGCAGGCTAGGGCTTCAGTGCTCTAAATTCAGCTGTCTCCTACCCCAACCTCACCCTCAGACAGCCAGAGATAAGTTCTGGCTTATATTAGGAAACACCTTTAGCATCTCAGGGGACAGCTAAAATTCCCTTGGGTCCTCTTTGGACATTTCACAGCCTTAAGTATCCCTTCCTTATTAGGTATGACCTAAGCCTAGGATAGACTTAGCTGAGTGGTCTCTCAAGTTGAGCAAGGGGCAAAGCAGTTTCCCCACTGGCAACCCTATTCAATGAATCAAGGCACCAACCCTCAGCTGTAGCACAAGGAACTGAGTCCAGATGGATGTAATCTCTTTACTGTCAACTGCACGTTATTTGAATAAAGAATAAAAAGGTACCATATGCGTCATTACAAGTTATAATGCACATACATGTTGTTAAGCGGTGTTATATACAAGCCTCTTAAAATTTGCTTGGAAACAAATTAAAAGGATGTCATCAAGTTTGAAAATTCTGTTTTATTAAAATAACACCCCCTAAAATTTTTTTGGAAGGAATTATGAAATGCAGGTTTTCTTTAGAAATACCTCTAAGCTAGAGATTTTTCCATACTGTGGGGCTCAGCTTTTAAATCCCCCTCCCTCTTTACTGTGGCCAAACTTCTTCACATCAAAATCCATCAGGCCCTTCTCCACGCAGCTTAGCCATGATGTGGAATGCAGGAGGAGTTGGGTTCAAGGCTTTGCCCCGCTCCACCACTGAGTGTTACAGATGGCATCCTAGTCATTCCCACACCAAGCGCTGTAGCCACAAGTGCCAAGAAAGGTCGCCTCAATGGGAGCTTCTCAACATGCTCCCAAAAGCCAAGTATCCTGGATGTGGGACAAGCAGCTTAGGACTCCAGCAAGGGGAAGGCAGACCAGGTTTCTCCAGTGGGGAAAGTAAAAACCTCTCCCCTACTTGAGGACTGTAATCAGTCACCCTGGAAACCAAAAAAGTACTTACAGGCATTTTGAGAGTTTAAAACTGTTAAAAGGTAGCAGAGCTTTTCCACTGTCAGGACTAAGAATTATCCAACCAACATACAGACAAGGAGAGGACAATGGCAAGAGGAAATGGGCCACTTTACTGAGACCAGCGTGATGCTCAATGTTTATAATGCTGCTTTCCTCCTGTGGAAGATGAAAAGAAAGTACAAAAAGAGGGGGTAGACTTTTAAGTACACACTATCAACTCAAGCCACCCAGCTGTTTAAGCTCTTCCTGTTATGCAACCACCAAAGGCAATTTCTAACTCTAGATGAGTTCACAGTTCTAAAACTGTTCTTTGAGTCTGACCGATTTAACACATCCCACAGATTTAAAAGGGGCCAGAGTGGCCTAAAATCTTATAGCCTTTACTTAAGCTTTTTTTGGGGACAATGCGCTCCATAATTTCAGAGACACTATGTACAATGGTAATCCCTACAGTTCTCGATCACCTTTTCAGTTTCCTCTTGAACAAACTTCAAAGAAGAAATATCCAAGAAGGAAGAAGGCTTATTTGAGCAAATCAGGTGTACGCACTGTAGAAGTTTAAGTTTGATTAAATGACACAACATCTAATAGTCGACAGACTGAGCTATTAATAATAAACTATTAAAAGGTTGAATCTGATTTTGCTAAATTATTTCTTGCCATTACCCCACTACACTTCCTCATTGGAGAGTGAATATTTACTGTAGGAATAGACCTGTTCAAATAGGTCAGTTGCTGTCGAACCAGTAACACGTCCCCTGAGCCAACCCTTCTATATCTATCTCCTTCTCAAGGAAGCAGAAATAAAGTCAAAAACACCTCAAGCCTTATAAAAGGAAACAAGTTGAACATCCTATTTCCAGACCTCCCTGCCGATCACTCGGACAGCCCGTTCTGAGGGGGGATGGGAGAGTCTCACCATGCACATAACACAAAACACAATCGAAATCTCAATAACCAAAACAAAGGCAAAAAATGCAACTGACCATTAATTAAACAAAAAAATGCAGATTACATCTTTCTGCCATTTAAGTATAAAAGAGTAGAAAAATGTAAAGATGCTAGGCAAATTCAACTCCATACCAACTCCGAACCTCCCCACGTCCCCCACCAAAAGCCACAATACAGACTTTATGAACAAGGGTATCCAGAGGGTAAAAGGACAGAATACGGGGAAATGGGAAAGGTGTAATCACTGTCATTCGGATTGAAAAACAACTGAGCTAGAAAGTCATAACATAATCAAACCTAGCAAGATAGGATTCAAACAGCAAAGGCGCTCACCAGATGAAATGTTCGATACATAGAGTCACCGGACTTGTCATTGTTTTCAATCCTGGGCTTGCGCTTTATTTTCCACAGTGCAGACATCATCAGGAATGTATTCTCATGGTAATTAATTCTACCACCTGACGTGTTCAGCACGGAGACAGAAGTTTCTTAAAATATTCCCAGAGCACCAAACGCCTCCTAGCTCTGATGAGAGCATCCTCTCATATGGACGTCCCATGCTGGTTTTCCCATGAAAATCTACGGCCACGTCTCAACGCAGCAAGGACAGCGACGGTGAGACCCCGGAGCTGCACTCGCTTCCCACCAGTGCCCTCTGGGAAGCTGTCAAAGGCTAAACTGTGGACCAGAACTCAGGCTTTGATTTCACCTGGCTAAACAACAAAAGTTCCAGAAAGGGAGAGCTGAAACTGGCAAGAAAACAAAGCACAAAATGCCTCCCCGGGATGTAAGCGTCTCTGCCCTGCAGCCTGAGATCAGCTGATTGGCCAGCATCCTGCACTGCTCAGGAATATTAAACCTGCCTGGCTCCGACAACTTTCAAGGCATTCCACACTGAGTCAAGAGCAGGCAACTAAGAAAAGTTGCATGTGTGTGTGTGTGTGTGTGTGTGTGTGTGTAACAGTTGATAATTTCACATTTTTCCACTCATGCTTTGTTATAAAAGCAGACATTTCTGAGACAAAAACAATATGGATGAGAAAGAAAAAGTCATTCCTAATGGAAATGTCCTGAAAATTTTTCTAATACATTTGCTAAATGGAAAACACAATCACAGCTGCCAGGAGGCCTGGAATGCATGACACATGACCGCACTGCCCTGAAGCTAATTAGCATTCATCTCCAGAAACAAGAGTTTTCAATGAGAAGCAGAGAAAAAAGTAGCCAGTGATGATGAGGCTTTTTGAGGTTGTCACCCACAGTCACAGGAGAGAGGAGGCGGCTCAGAAAGAGAAAGGCTGCTAGACTGTCCCTGCAGTGAGACATTCCCCTGCCCCTCCCCAGCGGCTGTGACATTCCAGTACCACCACGCTCAACAACAAGCATACAATTATTTACTTGCTCAACTCTAAAAGGCCACACATAGCAAAAACTGCTATTCAGTACAAGGGCAAAACATACAGAACTCCAACATGCTTTTTCTTTATGCTGACCGATATTATGTAAAACAGTCCATTTAGAAAGAAACCAAGAATATTACACAAAATCAACAGCTCTAACATATTCAGCTGGAATAAAAAGTGATTATTTGTTTCTGTTTATTTAGTTATTTACACATTTACATCTCTACACTCAGCCTCGTGCATTCAGACAAGGCTAAATCATGCTTCCGAGTTTAGACAGCTAACAATTGAAAAATTAATTTTCAGCTTATTCTCAAGAAAAGCTTCACACTTATATAGGAGACACATAAAAAAATATTTAGCCTTGATCAAGAAACTTCAGGTGTTTTCTTGCTCTTACTTTAAATCATAAAAAGAGACACACAGAAACATTAAGCATTAGGAAAAAATTTAAGTGGTTTATGGCTGTATATATAAATGGCCTACAGCACCACTAATAAATTAATTCCTTCTTTTTATGAAGCCCAGTATTTAAAACCAGATGTTAACAATCTGGACACAAGGTAGTTTTAACATAGCCACTAACAAGGCAAGACCTGGAGCCAAACCAGGTTTGCATCCCGGTTTTGTCATCACAGAGCTGTGTGACCTTCAGCAAGTCGCTTAACCTCTCTGTTCCAGTGCCCTCATCTATAAAATAGGGCAAATAATAGTATCTCTCTCAAGAGTGTTGTGAGGCTAAGATGAGCTAATATGGAACAGTGCCTAATATATACAAGACCTTAAATAAGTATTACTTCTCATTTACTATTAATAACACACAGTAGAACCCAGCCACCAAGAACTGCTCATTTAAGCTTTTTGCGTTCAAATACCCTAAGTGAGAAATTTAATTGACCAAAGGTTATTTTAGCTAACTAATTTGAGTTGCGTGACAAAATTTCAAATAGAGAAGATGAAGTCTGAATCAAAGCAAAACCAGGTAGTATTTTGGACACAGAATTACACAGTGCTCCCCACATCCAACCTAGCAGAATGAAATATGAACTTATGGTTTGAATGCAGTCTACTGCATGATCTTTAAAAATATTCAAATCATCACCCAAACTTCTTAATTTTTTTTTTTTTTTTTGAGATGGAGTCCCACTCTGTCTCCCAGGCTGGAGTGCAGTGGCGAGATCTTGACTCACTGCAACCTGTCTCCCAGGTTCAAGCAATTCTCCTGCCTCAGCCTCCCGAGCAGCTTGTCAATAATTTTGAGAAAATTCTGTCCCTTTTTAGAAAGCCCACTAAGAATTTCTACAAGAAAATCTTCGAACAGCACCATCTATTTCTATATTTGACCCTTCATGTTCCAGATAAGTTCAAGAGCCTTGTTCTCTGGAAAAAGAACCACGGAGTCAGAGCGACACATGGGACCAGTCAGCAAAGCCCTGGAGCCTCTTCCGTCCTCTCCACTGCCAGAACCTCATATTATACAGGACTCTGTTTATGACCTCATGACTCACTATATTTAACACGGAAACGATCTCTCTCAAAATCCACAAGGAGATGAGAACACTGACCTATCACAGTAAAGTAAAAATGACCTAATCATTTTGGATCCAATACTTTTTAAGTGTTCAGAAATAAATGTTTTAGATACAGGAAAAATAGCTATTTGCCTAAATCCAGTTAGAAATTGAAAATTAATATTTTTAGTCCTTATAATACTGTAACTTAATAGATACCCTTCAAATTGTCTTACATCAGTATAGAAATATCTGTTTCTCCTGAGGACAACTGACCGACCCCACAAAAGTAAGTGGGTAAAAGAAATGTAAGGGTCACCTAAATAAAAAGGAACTTTAAGCAGTTGGTTTTTTTAATTTGCCTTAAAAGGAAACGTGCATTTCCAATGATCTGCTTTTTAATTAACAACCAACAACATAATGCCTTTCAGTCTATAAATATTAATGTTGCTTTCAAATATTAAATTTTATATTGTGCCCAACTTAAAAAGACACTGAGAATGAAGATCCTACAGTCAGGAAAGAGAAACAACTATGGATAAAAGATACTGAAGAATCAAATATGTGCACACAAGAAAGTCCTACAGAATATACACATACAGGGGGAATCAAAACAGGAAATGTCCAAACGTAGGTTTTCAAAATAATAGTTCATGTTTGAAAAGCATTTTTCCATTATCAATGTGCTTTCTCATAGTTATATTATTTGACCCACCCAAAAATCCAATCTCCAAGCAAAGGTAAGAATCACCCTGATTTTGCAGATGAGAAAACAAAAGTATACAGTTATGTGATTTGCTTAGGTTAAGTGACTAGTAAGTGTCAAGCAAAAAAATGAGAGATCGTAGAGAAATATAAATATCTCAACAACATTATAGAAAAAGATGAATAAGTATGGAAACAAAATCACACGCAATTGCTTTTTTTGGGGGGGCAGTGTCATTTGGATTCAGGTAACACAGAGGTTTTAAGTTGGGTTGTGTTTTGAAGACTGCGGTAAAAGAGGCTACTGACCCATGGAACTCTTTATGAAGTGGAATAGAAGCATGATAAATTATGGGCAACAGGCCGGGTGCAGTGGCTCACGCCTGTAATCCCAGCACTTTGGGAGGCCAAGGCGGGTGGATCACGAGGTCAGGAGATCAAGACCATCCTGGCTAACACGGTGAAACCCCATCTCTACTAAAAATACAAAAAATTAGCAGGGCGTGGTGGCGGGCACCTGTAGTCCTAGCTACTCGGGAGGCTGAGGCAGAAGAATGGCGTGAACCCGGAAGGCGGAGCTTGCAGTGAGCCGAGATCACGCCACTGCCCTCTAGCCTGGGCGACAGAGCGAGACTCCGTCTCAAAAAAAAAAAAAAAAAAAAATTATGGGCAACAATTTCAGTGTCTTGCACCAAAAAGTCAGGAGAACTTTCTTACTATGTTCAACTAAGGGAAAGTGTATTTGGATTAATTTTAAAATATGGTTTCTTTCCCTTTAACATAAAAGTTGCTCACTTTTAACAAGAGCTGAATGCAGGTAATTCAAAAGGAGTTCATTACAGAAACCCTAAGTAGCAAGAAAGCATAGCTGACTCAATCCCACATACTTTGGATGCTGTTTCATCCTACACAAATGAAGATGTAATAGGGAAATGGAATAAAATTATGGCATTAACTGGGAGCTCCAGCAGTGGCAGAAATTTAAGAAAAGGGATTTTATTTCATTACAAGTGATTTCTCCCTTATATTCTCACATACAGGTTTGTTACCAAGGCTATAATTTGGATTTCATTTCCTGCTATTCAGCAACATCTCAGAAGCAAAAACACTTCGTCCATGGAGAGGCCTGGTAACCACATACAGCTGTGTAGGTGACATTGTCAGCTGTGATTCTTCAGTGGTTCAAAGCATGGGATGCGAAAATGAAAATCTCTCACCTTGCTGCTGTGATCAGTCTCATCTGAGGATTCCAAGTCTGGCCCCTCGGTCTCCTCTGGAGCGGTCTCAGCACTGCTGCCCTGCTCGCTGCAGAGGCTGTGCCCTGTCAGATGAAATCAGAAGAAAATGTGGGTCAACATGGACAGTAATTGCTAAAAGCCACCCCTGTGTGAGGGGGACAAGGAATCTCGCTCATGACATGTACATATACTGTAAGACCCTCCAAGTACAAGCTCCATCACCTGGGCTCAATCAAATTAAAATGATAGTTGTTACTGTTACTACTAGTATTATTACTTTATATTTTTCATAATAAATAATAATTGTTGTGGATTGAATGTCTTTGTCTCCCCCCATACAAATTCTTATGTTGAAGACCTACCCCTCAATGTAATAGTAGTTAGAAGAGGGATGTTTGGGAAGTAATTAAGTTTAGATGAGGTCATGAGGGTGGGGTCCCCATGGATGAGATTAGTGTCATAAGAAGAGATAGAAACCAGAGTTCGTTTTCTCTCTACCATGTAAGGACACAGTAAGAAGGCAGCCGTCTGTAAGCCAGGAAAAGAGCCCTCACCAGGAAACTGAATTGGTTAGTACCCAGATGATGGGGCTTCCCAGGCTCTAAAACCATAAGAAATAAATGAGTGTTGTTTAAGCCACTCAGTTTATGGTATTTTGTTACAACAGCCTAAGTTAAGACAATAATAATTTATAATAAAAGAATATATATATTATATACTAAAAAATTAACTGATTTTGTTGATTTTACAATTAGCAAATTGATTAATTAATTCATTAATTACTAAAATAATTAAATAAGCCATACTGAGAACAGTACAACAAAAAAAATGACTGTCCCATATCCATTACCTGAAAAATCCTGCAACGTCTGTTTTTGCCAAGTCTGGCAAACTATAAACATCTTATAATACCTGCTCTTCCCATGATATTCTGTGCAAAAGTGCAAGCAACTTTCTTCCTTTGCTATTTACTGAGTGCCCACCACAGTGGTTCTCTATAGTGGTCCTCTGCATTGAGAAGAGAATATGAGGATCACTTTCCTCTGGGGTGCTTCTCAAACTGACAGAGCATCTGGATCCCCAGGGGAACATGTTAAATGCAGATTCTCATTCAACAGGCATGGGGTTGGGCCTAAGATTGTGTGTTCCTTACTAGCTCCGAATAATACTAATCAAAACTGCAGGTCCATGGACCACACTTGGAATAGAAAGACTCTAGAACATTAAAAACCTTCTCTAATTGAATCTGAGAAGACAGTGGATTAAGTATCACTGTCCTAAAATATGAGGCACTGGATCACGGACTAGAGCACTATCAATATAACCAGACAAGAGAGAAGGAAAGAGAAGAAATGGGAGCAGAAGGAGCCTCTGATGCTTTAGATGAAAGATTCCGTCTGCAAAGTGGCTACCTTGCTCCAATGACACCATTACAGCCGTAAGCTGCCTGGCAACACTTTCTATTCAGGTCCAAGCTGGCCAGGAAAGTTAGGGAGGAAGTGGACCCCTGAGCAAACTTGGCACCAATGCTGCCTCCTACCATCCCTTTCTTCTCTGGAATGAAGCACCAACTAAGTGAGTGTACCCTGAATGGCTTAGAGGTTTCTGTGTGTTTCCCCACCTTTTGGCTCTGGCTCTTGGATGTTCTTGTGTTATTTTTCAGTATTCGATCACTCATTACTTGCTCTTAAGGTGGTAGTGGTCAAAGAAGGAAGCTCAGTTAACTTGGCAGATATCATCTATGCCAACTGCCATTGCCAAAGCAAAAGTGCTTGAATATTTTGCACATGGGCAATGACCTAGGTACAGGTATTGATCCCTGATGTGGAACAGCTGACAAGCTCATCTGGGAACACAATGGCAACAGCACTCAGTGCTCTGATCACAGGAACCACAGCAACCTCAGTGGGACGTCTGGAGCAGCCAGGAGGCACGACTGACAGAGGCCCCCTTCACATTGTGGTCTGCAGAATCACAACCTCCTGGAGTTGAACAACCCATACACTGTGCAGAGAAATGCTGTAACCCTGCCCATCCCATCGCTCACAATGCCTAGGATAGCTGATGCTCATAAAATAGTGGGAAAGCAAATAAAAGGATTTCCTTTTTTTTTTTTTTTTTTTTTTTTTTGAGATGGAGTTTCACTCTTGTCACTCAGGCTGGAGTGCAGTGGTGCAATCTCAGCTCACTTCAACCTCTGAGTCCTGGGTTCATGTGATTCTCCTACCTCAGCCTCCCCAGTAGCTGGGATTACAGGCGTGCACCACCACATCTGGCTAACTTTTGTATTTTTAGTAGAGTCAGGGTTTCACCATGTTGGCGAGGCTGGTTTTGAACTCCTGAATCCGCCCACCTCGGCCTCCCAAAGTGCTGGGATTACAGGCATGAGCCACAGTGCCCGGCTGGATTTTCATTTTTAATAATACTGGTGAGAGCCAGGTTTCCTGAAGAGCAAACAAATAAATCTACAAAACACTTAGAAATGCTAAATAAAGTAAAACAAATGTCCTTTTTAAACAAAGCTGAGCTCTGAAAACTCTCCAAAGCCCAGATGAAGAAGACAAAGTTGATAAAGGAAGTGGGGTAGTGTCCATGCTATGGCAGCCTAAGTATATCCATCAATCCCCAAGCCCTAAAACAGCGTTTCCCACAGGGTGTGAGAACCTGTTGGTGTTAGCAGGGGGACAATTCTTTTGGGACAGAATTGTGCACTTGGTAGGTACACTTGGCACTAGGCTCCCTGGCTCCTGAGCACCTTGATTGCCAATGTGACAATCAAAAATGTACCCACACATTTCCCAACAGCAGCACCACCCAGTTTGAGACCCACTCCCTGGAGCCTTCGGTTTTAACCGTAAGCCCATGATACATGATACAGAAAACAGGGCTTGGGTCAGTACAACTTCAGGAGTTAGAAGTGAATCTCCCACATTCATATGGTTCCCCTGAGGGGCTACACCCCTCAGTCTAAAAAGACATAGACTAAAAGAAAAAAGTGCTCACTGGCAAAAGAAAAAGAGATGGAAAAAGAAATTCTGCCTATACTTTGGGGTAGGAGGGTGGAAAAGGAATACAGCAGGTTTCTTCCCTGAGATTCTTTTTTTTTTTTTTTGGAGACGTAGTTTCACTCTGTCGACCAGGCTGGAGTGCAGTGGTGTGATCTCAGTTCACTGCAACCTCCGCCCCATGGGTTCAAGTGATTCTCCTGCCTCAGCCTCCTGAGTAGCTGGGATTACAGATGCCTGTCACCACGCTGGCTAATTTCTGTATTTTTAGTAGAAATGGGGTTTTGCCATGTTTGCCAGGCTGGTCTTGAACTCTTGACCTCAGGTGATCTGCCCACCTTGGCCCCCCAAAGTGCTGGGATTACAGGCATGAGCCACCAGGCCCGGCCTGTTCCCTGAGATTCTTTTTCTTTTTCTTTTTGAGACGGAGTCTCACTCTGTGGCCCAGGCTGGAGTGCAGTGGCGCAATCTCGGCTCACTGCCAGCTCTACCTCCCGGGTTCACACCATTCTCCTGCCTCAGTCTCCTGAGTAGCTGGTACTACAGGCGCCTGCCACCACGCCCTGCTAATTTTTTGTATTTTTAGTAGAGATAGGGTTTCACCATGTTAGCCAGGATGGTCTCGATCTCCTAAC
The DNA here is from genome assembly GCF_028858775.2 of Pan troglodytes. Lineage (NCBI taxonomy): Eukaryota > Metazoa > Chordata > Mammalia > Primates > Hominidae > Pan > Pan troglodytes. The sequence continues at coordinate 31,877,915 of NC_072420.2, forward strand.
CTCGTGATCCACCTGTCTTGGCCTCCCAAAGTGCTAGGATTACAGGTGTAAGCCACTGTGCCGGACCCCCTGACATTCTAATCATAGGACTGACTTCATGTGTTTGTATTCCAAGGCATCTGGTAGGAGCAAAAACAAATCTACTCTGGAAGAATTCACTCTTAATGATGATATCATATAATACCCAGAGATAGAGCTTGGTCAAAGAAGAACCCATAATCCCATATTATAAAACACAAGAGGCAACACATCACTATGAGCAAGAGGCAACAGACACAATAACTGACAAAATCAGACCCCCAAGGAATGATACCGCAATGATCAGATGTAGAATGTCAAATAAGTATGCTTAAAATATTTTTTTAAAAGAAGAAAGGGGGCTGAACACGGTGGCTCATGCCTGTAATCCCAGAACTTTTGGGAGGCTGAGGCAGGTGGATCATCTGATGTCAGGAGTTCAAGACCAGTCTGGCCAACATGGTGAAATGCCATCTCTACTAAAAATACAAAAATTAGCCGGGGGTGGTGGCACATGCCTGTAATCCCAGCTACTTGGGAGGCTGAGGCAGGAGAATCACTTGAACCTGGAAGGCAGAGGTTGTAGTGAGCCAAGATCGCACCACTGCACTTCAGCCTGGCAGACTGAGACTCCGTCTCAAAAAAAAAAAAAAATAATAATAATAATAATAATACTAAAACAGAAGAAGAAAGAGATAATTTCAAAAAACACCAAGTAAATTAATAGAATTTTTAGAAATAGAAATTATAACCAATGAAATGAACACTCGATAGATGAGATGTAAATTGACGAAATGAGAGAAGACTGGAAAATCTATCCGAAGACACTGACTTACTAGAGCTCCTAAAGAAACCTTCAAATGTTAAAACTATCAATATGGAATTGCATTTTCAGCTAAAATATCATCCACGAAGGAGACTTTAAGACTTTTGAGAAACAAAGAATGAGAAAGTTTATCATGAACAGAATCTCACTGAAAAAGTTCGCTAAAGGATGTACTTTTAGGTGGGGAAAGAAAGAAAAAGATCTGGTATACAAGAGAAAATGATAAACAGCTGATACACACACAGGTAAGTCTTAGTATATATGACAACCCCCCCAACTCCCCAAAAAAGGTACTTGGGGGCAAAAAAAAAAAAAAAACTGTAACTAAAACAATGGTGGAAGTGATTATATTTAAAGCCATTTCATAATTTTATGCAAGAGGGAACTAGAAACACTAACTTTGGTTTCTGTTAATAATCATCTTAAAATTTTAAGATCAAACACTAAAAGAACAGAAATAGATTATACAGGTTGAAAGGAGAAAGCAGAATTTATAAATGCAACCTAGAAGAGGACAGGAAAGGAAAAGAAAAACAAGCAAGACAAATTCAGCAAAACAAGATAATAGAAACAAAAATACATAGATATTCTAAATAAATGTAAAACAGGCTAAACGTAATACTAAAACTTCATGTTTAGATTACAGAAAAAAACAGTGCAAAACAAAGCCCCAGCTGCATGCTATATGGAAGCAATAGACTTAAACACAAAAGACACACAAGATTAAAAGGCTGGAAAACTATATTAGGCAAACATAAAGAAAGCCTCAAAAATGTCAGACAAAATCGATTAGTCAGGATACAGAAGATGTAAAAATCAGTAATTATACAGCTTGATCCATGAATGCATTTCAAACCTATTCCCAAGAAATTGGTGAATATACATTTTCCATAAGAATTAGCAATTTATGCAAATAGGCCACATATTAGGCCACAGTGTAAGTTTCAAGCAATACCAAAGAATCTGTATGGATGCAGACCACACTGGCAACATTTTTCTTGGAACTAAATATTTTATGAAAGAAAAAAAGGCCAATAACACCCAAGACAGTTTTAAAAAAGAAAAACAAGATTAGGGTACTTTACCTACCAGATCTCAAAACATATTATAAAATTACAGTAATCTAAAGCAGTGCACAACAGGCTAACAGAACAGAGAGCTCAGAAACAGAGCCTCCATCCTATGCAGATGTTCCTCATCCTATGATGGGGTTATGTCCCAATAAACCCATCATAAAGTCAAAAAATCATTAAGTGAAATCATCATAAATTGGGGACCATCTGGCCAGGTATGGTGGCTCACACCTGTAATCCCAGCACTTTGGGAGGCAGAGGCAGGCGGATCATGAGGTCAGGAGTTCGAGACCAGCCTGACCAACATGGTGAAACCCCATCTCTACTAAAAATACAAAAATTAGCCATGCATGGTGGCACGCACCTATAATCCCAGCTACTCAGGAGGCTGAGGCAGGAGAATCGCTTGAACCCAAGAGGCGGAGGTTGCCGTGAGCCGAGATTGTGCCACTGCACTCCAGCCTGGGTGACAGAGTGAGACTCCATCTCAAAAAAAAAAAAAAAAAAAAAAAAATTGGGGGCCATCTGTATATGGAAATGTGAAATACAGCAGTTGTGCCATTGCAGACCAGTGAGAAAGGAATAGAATATTTGATAAATGATGCTAGGATGGTAGATTACCCACGTGAAGAAACATAACATTGGAACCTAACTCACACCATTCACAAAAATCAGTACCAGAGATATAAATCAGTGTATGAATAGCCCAAACTGTAAATCTTTTAAAAGAAAATACAGAAGACAGCATTTATTACTTCAGGGGAAAGAGAGATTTCTTAAACAAGATATAAAGAGTACAAACCGTATAAGATTGAAAATTCAGATTTTGCTGAAATTAAACTTTTGTTTGTAAAAAGGCACCATAAATACAAGAAGATATGTCACAGACTGATAAAAGTTATCTTCAATACATATAACTAACAAAATGTTAACATCTAAAATATAAAAGAACTCTTACAAATCAATAATTGGTGGCGTATCTGATTCTAAAGCATATATTTTTTTATCCCCACATGTCATGTTTTCTACCCTTAACTGAAGGTAAAAATCAATAAAATGAATTAAAATGGGCAATGCAGTTTGCAGCAGATCGTTTGCAAAGATGACAGTGATTATTTCTTTCATCTCTTTAAGCACAGACTTTTATGTCTATTTCGCCACTCCATGAATTTGGGCTGGTGTTGTGATTTGCTTTGATAATATGTTAATTGTGATCCAAGGCCTCAAGTGACTTTGCAGTCTCTGGTCTTGCCCTGCTGGGAACTCTGAGCCCACCATACAAAGAAATCTCAAGGTAACCTCCCATGAGAGACCCCAAGGAGAGGAGGCCCAGCTGTTTAGTCACCATACGTGGGAGTGAGTAAGGCCATCTTAAACCCTCCAGCCCGTCAGGTCACTGGATCACAGAGCCACATGAGTGACTCCAGGGAAGGTTAGCAGAACAACCAACCAGCTGAGCCTGGCCCAAACTGCTGAGCCACAGAACAGTGAGCAAGTAAAACAGTTGTTTCAGAGTGGTTTGTTATGTGGTAGTAGATAACCAATAAGTGGTGAGGGGGAATTTCATGATACCAGAAAGCCAGAAAGCAGGAGGTGACAGTGGTACGCTTCAAGGAAGCTGAGGAGAGACACCAGCATGGCAGGAAGAGGGAATTCAAGTGGGAAAGGGCATTGTTCTCACTCCCATACTTGAGGGCCTTCTCTAAACACTCCCAGCTTAAGAAGTGTAGACAACAACATGATCAAGTTTGTTTGTTTTTTTTTAATCCCATACAAACAGAGTTTTGCAGTTTCCTACTCTAGCCTCCCCTGTGCTACTCAAAATAGTAGTAGGTGAGCGGCTTTCCCCTAATGATAGAAATTGGAGGAATTATCCTCTTTGTTCTGGACATTCCTGTCCCCACCTACTTACCAGGAAACAAAGCACGACAGCTCTGCTACCAATCAGAGAGAGAAGAAAGCTGAAGATAAGGCTCAGTTGTGGCCGGAGAAGCAGGCAGAGCCAGCAGGATGCCCATCCACATCCCAGTACTGAGCACACTGCCAGGCATGCAGCAGGGGCCCGGGGAGAGGAAGAGGGCTCGGTCTAGAGAGACAAAGTCTCAGGGAATGAAGAAGCCCAGAGCAGGACTGTGGACTCTCTCAGACAGGGATCATAGGCCAAGTCAAAAGCCGCTATAGAGCCCGGGGCAGTGGTTCACAACTGTAATCCCAAACTCTTGAGAGGTTAGAGCAGGAGATCACTCGAGTCCAGGAGTTCAAGGCTGCAGTGAACCATGATTGTGACACTGCACTCTAGCATGGGTGACAGAGTGAAACCCCAATTCTATTTGAAAGAAAGAAAAAAAAACTGCGGTAACGCTGTAAATAGAATTGATTGTTGTGAACAGGTAAAATCAATGCTTTGCCTTTTAAGTTACCTACAGTAATATTTTTGTGACTGCGAAAACGTTTGCAGTCAGTACCTCTGACGCACCATCAACAGGACAGACAACGAGGAGATTTGGGGAAGTACAAACATATTAGTGCAGTTCACATTGAGATTGACCTTTCATTTCCCAGATTACACACATCTACTTTGGTTTCATTCAAGTCCATGTGGGACTTAAGCTTAAGGAGGAAGAAAAAAAATTCTGGCCTCGTGAGATGTCTTAACAATGTGCTCTAAGCAGACCCTCCAATTCAAACATTGACAAAGAGAAACAATTACAACACTAAACTTTTAAAAGGTCTTTTTAATGCCTGAGTTTAAATCCCTGATGGAAAAAAAACGATTGGGGGTGGGGGCAAAAGAAAGCTTAGACACTGTCAATAAAGATATTTAGCTGGAACTCAACTGATAGGATATAATTTTATTTTGCGTTTCAGTCATTTTACTGTTATAAGATTTTAAGAATTCCATATAAATACCCATAATAACATCAGCATAAACACTCACCCCTCCAACAAAGCTAAAAAACAAACGAAGAAAGAAAGAGCGAGAGAAAGAGAGAGAGAGAAAGAAAGAAAAGAAAAGAAAGAAAGAAAGGAATGTTACAACTTGAACTTGGTAGACAAATAACTTCTTTTTAGTCAAATGTCACAAAATCTCAGTTTTTGTTTCCTATAAAGAGAAATTCAAAATTCCATTAAAACTGTAGATTTAAAATAGTAACTTTTTAGTCAAATGTCACAAAATCTCAGTCTTTGTTTCCTATAGAGAGAAATTTAAAAATCCATAAAAACTTACTAATCCTGTTAGCTTGTTGTGAAAGTCAAATATACATTAATAATCTTTAAAAATATCAAAATAGAGCATCTCAGTCTCCGAAACATGTTTTTTTCACACACAGGATTTGACGGTGTCATCAATCAAATCTCACTGGAAGTTACCCCGCCCCCGGCCATAGCAGGGCCCACGCAGGCAGGCCATGTGCTGTGTGACAAGAAGCACAGCAGGCCGACAGTTTACGAGGCGCGCGTGTCTCCAAATGTTATCGACAAACAAACAGAGGACCATGTGCTGCCGGGTATCTGTGAGACTTCAGAGAATCTGAAGCCCTGGACCATATTTGTTTGTGGGAAGAGAAATCTGTGCAGTTCCTCTTCCTTTGCCGCCCCTCCCTGCCGCCTGACTGTCCTCGGTTTTCAGAATCGAGCTCCAGGCCATCTCCATGGAACATCAGACCAAAATAGAACCTCACACTTCACGGGTACTGCACAGAGGCACGTCCTGCCCATGCAGACCAAGCGGCTGTCCGTGCTCAGCACTTGGCAATTCCTCACTCTGAAACAAGGTGCCTTCGACTTTCACGGCTATCACAGAGGCCTTTCCTGTTCAACAAACGCTGCTTAATCTACTTCCTGCAGGAGGGACACTGGTCTGGACTGCAGAGCACAAGCTTCCACTTGGCATCAGACAGACACGCCTGAAGTTTATCAAAGGGTCTGACTCTGCAACTCCAGCGCTGGCCCTAATTGCCTTTAACATGCCATGGGCCTGCTGTTAGCCACACGCACTTGGCTTTCTCCAACACAGCAGCAGGAATAACCACTTTTTGAACAAGAAGCAGCTCTTGGAACGCTGGAACTTTTATTGTTTTTAAAATTGTTACCTTTTTTTTCTTTTTCTTTTTTTGAGAGAGAGTTTCGCTCTTGTTGTCCAGGCTAGAGTGCAGTGGTGCGATCCCGGCTCACTGCAACCTCCACCTCCCGGGTTCAAGCAATTCTCCTGCCTCAGCCTCCTGAGTAGCTAGGATTACAGGCACCTGCCACCACTCCCAGCTAATTTTGTGTACTTTTAGTAGAGACAGGGTTTCACTGTGTTGGCCAGGCTGGTCTTGAACTCCTGACTTCTGGTGATCCACCCTCAGCCTCCCAACGTGCTGGGATTACAGGTGTGAGCCATCGTGCCCAGCCTGTTACTTTCTTTTTTAGAGATAGGGTCTTGCTTGTCTCACAGGCTGTGTGTGTAGTGGTATGATCAAGGATCTCTGCAGCCTCAACCTTCTGTGCTCAAGTGATCCTCCTGCTTCAGCTGCCTGAGTAGCTGGGACTACCGGTGCACACCACCACGCCTGGCTAATTTTTAAATTTTTAGTAGAGACAAGGTCTCACTATGTTGCCCAAGCTGGTCTCAAACTCCTGAGCTCAAGTAATCCTCCCGCCTCAGCCTCCCAAAGTGGTGGGATTACAGGTGTGAGCCACAACGAACGCCTGGCCTCTGGCACTTTTATTGTAATCCTGTGGGCTACTCATTGAGGTAAACCAAGGCACCTGCTTCGCCCCAACTGGTCAAGTGGAATTCTAGGGACAATCACAGCACGGCGGTATGAACCACAAAAATAAAGTGAACGTGAACCCAAAGAGAGAGATAAACAGGCATTTGAAACTTTGGAAAGACACTAATGGTGTCACTTGAACTATGATTCTTATAATTTGCATAAAAGCTGAGGTTTTGCATAATTACTGTTACATAATTCCATTTATTTTTTCTTGGCTTTCTCCTTGACGTAAAAAGGAAAAACAAGGCCATAAATGGGGATTTGTGTTGGAATTCTCTCAATAAATGCTTTATAAAACTTTTTTTTTGAGACGGAGTCTCCCTCTGTCGCCCAGGCTGGAGTGCAACGGTACGATCTTGGCTCATAGCAACCTCTGCCTCCCAGGTTCAAGAGAGTCTCCTGCCTCAGCCTCCCAAGCAGCTGGGATTACAGGCGCCCGCCACCACGCCCAGCTAATTTTTGTATGTTTAGTAGAGACGGGGTTCCACCATGTCGGTCAGGCTGGTCTGGAACTCCTGACCTTAGGTGATCCACCTGCCTCGGCCTCCCAAAGTGCTGGGATGACAGGTGTGAGCCACTGCGCCCGGCCTATAAAACTTTTTTTTAAGAACTGTTTTACATCTAGATTTGCTTTGCTTTCCTATATTGATGTTCCCTGCAACATTTCCCTAAAAGGGTGATAGAGCTATACCTTTTAATAAATTAGGCCAGTAGTTCTCAACTGGGTAAGATTTGGCTGCCCAGTGGCCTTTTGGCAATGTCTGAAGATATGTTTGATGGGCACAACTTGGGGAGGTGGCGTACTATTGTCTTGTAGTGGTTTGCAGGGGTACTGCTAAACATCAACACACAGGACAGCTCCCCACAGCAAAGCATTACCTAGCCCAGATTGTTAATATTGCTAGATAAGATCAGTATTCAAAATTAATCACACAAGAACACAAGAGAGACTTTTTTGAAACCTCATACAAATACAGTTCTGCAACTTCCTATTCTAGCTTCCCCTTCACTGCTAAGATCTTTTTATAAAAACAGCCACTGAAGGAACTATCTTTTTGTCCTAGACATCCTTCCCTTTTTTTCCTACCAATACGTATGAAAACAAATGCTTAAAAAAAAAAACCAAAACAGATGAAAGTAGCTCCAGTAAGACTGCAACCAGAACTCAGGGATGGCAAACAGCCAAGGATAGGAAACTGAGTCTTACAGAGAACACTCAGCATAGACACTCCTTATGCAGATCCTGGCTTTCTAAGCCAACGTGGCAACCCATTCAGCAGGCTTCCCTCGTAAACCAAGGAACGGGAGGATGGAGAATGTACTGCAGGACCACCTAACAAATTTTCATTACAAAAAAATCTCAATGAAGCAGATCACAAAATGTGATCAAGAAACTATAGAAGGTTTGCATGTCACCGTAAAATTCCAATTATCTTATGATTCCACCAAGACAAGAAAAAGGACAGGGAGCAGTAACCAGGAAGAGTTGGTGACCTAAGGCAGTGGCTCCCAACCAGGGCTGGACATTAGAAGCAACCACCGGAACAAATGCAGACCCAGACCCCATCCCACACTAGGTGACTCAAGAGCTCTGAAAAAGGGCCCAGGAACCTCAGCATTCTAGACTACAGCATTCAGGTCTTTCTACTCGAGAAAGGAAAATATGAACAAGCTGTAATTCACAAACTTAGTTATCAGGTAATTCACCTGT